>NC_060171.1:3340654-3416721 GCF_021292245.1 Micropterus dolomieu
AGAACTTGACTGTCCTGTGAACACATCTCGTTAAGTGTTGATCTGTTGATCCACCACTTTTTAGTTTGTATTTAAAAATCTCCGCAACTGTTGGACGAATTATTATTAAATTTCGAATAGACATTCATGGTGCCACAACCGGACGACATTAATAATCCCCGCGACCCTTTCAACTAGCACAAACGGCAAGTCAAAGTTTCCACTTGTGCACGGGACTCATGACAGGAGTCCTCTAAAACTAATGAGAGAACTTCAGACAACACTATCACACCATCAGGAATAAAAAACAAGTTTCCAGCCATGACAATTTGTTTTTTTTGTTGGGTCATGTCCCGGACTGATGGCATATTTCCGATTTGTCCTCAGGTCTCTCTTATTTTGAAAATAAGTTTAAGAACGTCATGTCTGGGTCGGTCGTTCTGTTTTAGATCAGGTCCGCCCTGTGAAGACTTCTAGTCTAAACATGGAAAATTATTCTGTTGAAAGAAAAAGATCCAGTCAGGGGGATTTGCGGACTTGAATGTAAAACGGAAAGTCATCCCTCTCAGTGTGACTTTCCACTTTACCCAGAGGAGTTCTTCAGAAAACTGATTCATGGATTTGTCACAGACTGTATTAAAGCCTTGTTGTTTATTGACCTGTGAACCTGGTCGGGGTGTCTCAGTCAGTCTGGAGGTGTTACAAACAGCGGGCTTGATGTAAACCTCTGAGTCACAGTGAGAGCAGAGGTCCCGCTGTATGTTTATGAAGCAGATAACAGCTGGAGGAGGCAGCCTCTTGCTATGATTCAGTCCGCTCAGCAGATGGCATCAGTCTGGCTGACAGCAGCCATTACATCACTCCAAAAACACTCGCACGACGTGGGCATCTTAGCTCAACTGCTTTACATCCATCATCCACGTCAAGACAGCGTGATTCATTCTGCAATTTTTAGGCGTGGATCTTTTAAAGAAGTTTATCCAGACTGTGTTGCATTTGTTGGGTGAAATTCACTTTTAGGGATTCAGAAATATTCATGTGGTGTGGTTGAGTAGGTCATTCAAAGCAATCTCGCTAAAGGTTTGTTTAGTAGGAGTTTTAGAGCTTTTGATCATATCACACTATGTTCTTCAGCAGATGACGTCAACTTTCAGTCTCTCCCTGTTGAGATTGAAGGTTCAGTCTGCAGCTGTATATTTTTAGGTTGTTTTAAACCTTTTAATTGACCCATGCCTGGTTAATAATATGAAGTTACAGTGAGATAATCCAGGGGAAAATGAATTGAATGATTTGCCTACTTTTTCAAGACTTTTGGTAAAAATGATTAAAATAAGGAGAAATACGCATTTATTTGTATGAATTTCACTTAATGGCACTTTAACAGTGGCAGCTTAATCTGATTCCAGCTGTGAAACAAAACGCATTTACTCAAGTACAATTGTGAGGTATTTGTACTTTTCTTGAGTATTTACACTTTCTAATATGTTATGCTTCTACTCTTGTAGATTTATTTCACAGCTTTAGTTACTTTCCAGATTAGATTGATTTTCACGTCCTTTTAGCTTTGATGGTTTGTCGCGCTTCATTTATTTGTGCTCATTTTGTTCCACCTGTCTGTTCAATTGTCTCTGTTTTCTCTGTATACTGGCATTAAACGGCTGGTTCGTATATTCAAGAAATGCATCACTTTAGTCGCCACCACCTTTCTTTTGTTGTGAAAACATTTTTGGTCATGGCCAAGCTGCCTGACCAGTTTTGTTGTCTGTTACAGGTTGGTGCTGAACATTGCCAACTAAAGTTTGTCTTGCCACCAACAAGGATCATTGGCTGTTTTTCAAACTGTTAGCGCTGTTTTCAGTGAAAGATATTTCCATATTTACCTCCCAGACTTTACAGTATCTTGCTGTAAAATCACAGAAACTTTAGATACAAACTGAACATCAGTTTGTGAGTAACATCATAAGAAAGTGGCGCCGACTCGAATCTAAAAGGTGGTGTTATCGGACTGTGTGCCTTTCATCATAGCGGGCTAAGGCAGGCATACAGCAGGGCTGTTTTTAATCAGCTCTTTGTGGGGGACAAACGCCCCTTTGGCCCAGCCTAGCCCATCCCCCAGTGGTGATGTCATTCAGGAGGCATACCTGCTTCAAAAACAACTAACTGATGCGACCTCTGACCCCAGATTCCCCCACACATGGGTGGGTGTCCTCAATGTTTACGAAACGAGGAGATAAGAGACTGAGGAATGTTTTTGGTTGGCTGACGAGTGATGGGGGAGCTGAACTCTCCCTCCCTCCGCAGGTTGTCTGCATTAAAGGGACAGGGGGAAAGTAAACAGAGTGGGGTTTCCTGTTTCCAGGAGTCCTATCTGAGAGAGCCGATGATAGTTTTTTTTTTGTCTCACCTCAGTGACCATCAGTAAGATGACGTGATTAAAACACTGCTTCTTTCTGAGATCGCTTTTTCCAACAAATTTGACAATATTTCTCCAGGGAGTGCAGTAATAGACAGTGGCAGCGCCAACAGTTGGTCAGACTTAGCAACAGTAACCGGGGGGGGCGGGGCTTAGCGAAGGGTCAATTGATCGGAGATTCAGATGTGTTATGTGTGCAGCAGCTAATATAGCCCGAAAGCCTGTAGCCTGCAGCAGAGATGAGGAGCGGGCTAAAGAGGTCTGGTGAGCTCACTTTCTTTCCAACTCCCAACCAAGTAAGAACCTCTAGGTCTGAAAGGTGAAGCCAATGTGAAAGTGCCTTAAACCTGCATTCTTTGCAGATGCAAAAATAAGTCAGATTGAATAAAAGTCTATGAGAAAATTACCACTTCTCAGTAAACTCTTTCCTAATGAGTTTGTCTCCGTCGCTAGTTTCAAGTGTTCTTAAATACAGCATGATGTTCCATAATTTTGTAAATTATGGTCCCATTTAGAGGAAAATAGACGATAAGGCAGGGTAAGCTTTAGGGCGGGGCTACCTTGTGATTGACAAGTCGCTACTATGTCGTGTTCCTTCCCGCTCTACCCTCTGGTCCAAATACGCTCACTTCTGGTTCCAAAAAAAACAAGACGACGACGGCCACAAGGTTTCAAAACGGTAGTCCACAAACCAATGGGATGACGTCACTTGAGGACATTTAGTAGACATACAGCTCCTTCTGGAGAACCTCAACGCCTGGAAACACCTAATCGGTGGTGTTCCCTTTTTAATACAATTTGAGTCTGGTCTTGGACTGAGAAATGTTGATATGCTTCAGACTTTTTCCCACATATTTTGACCACTGCTCAAACTAGAATTTTCAAAAAAGGTGCCAGTACCACATGTGGTTTTCATCTCAGAAAGTACATGTTGGTATGACTGCTATACATTAATTCATGAGAAAGCAATAACAATGGTGCAAGCATATACTTTTAAAATAATGAAATACAGTAAATTTCCTTTACAGTTGAAAGGTTAACGTAAAATATACCGTATGAAGCACGGCGTCAGTTCAAAACACTCAAGTCGAGCTTTCATCAACTGATCGGCATCAGCTGCTTTAATCAAGCTTCACAATCACTGGTGTCACCAATTAGCTGACTAGTAATGTCCAATTATATTGATTGTGTGTGTTCTTAATTTAAAATTCTCATGTTAATGTTTGTTTATTAAGAGGTCATTAGTGCTCAGTTGCTGCTGCTTGTTTGAGAGTTAGAAACAGGAAAGTCACAGCAGCAACTGAATATAACACAGTAAGTTTCTTCTATTATACTGAAGGGAGGGTATGGTTTAATTCAAGGCACCAACTATATTCATTTATAGGAACAAATTTAAAGTTATTACTAATGTGGGAACAACATCAAGCATTTCTGCCCCAGTATGAACCAGAATACTTTCCCAGCTTCTCTGGTCTCAGGAGCAAGCTTTGGGTGCAATCAGATACAAAGTTTGTTTTCTTTGGTCTGTGGACTACACCGTGAAGGATGCCCTTGCTGCATTTTTGGGGGGATTTTGGTTTATTTAAGTTCACATTGAGCCATTGCATGAAGGTATTTGTCCTTGTAAACTTCTCTTGATCCAAAACCCTGATTTGTTTGTAGTCCTTCGGGATGAGGTTTTTCTTGTGGGTTCATGTTTGTCAAGTCAGTGTGACGTGTTGGAAAATGGCAACATGTCTCTTCCCTGTCCTCCAGTTAAAGCCTCTGTGCAAACAAACCTGCAGGATTCCCAGACTTCAGGGATCTGTAGAAAATGTGCTGCAGGCCATTTGTGCTCTGCATGGAGGGGAGGGGAGAGGCATGCAGCTATAACAGGGTGATCACTGTCTGCTTGATGTCTCTGGGGGGTTCGTTGGACTTCTGGTCGTGACAACTGGTGTCTGACAGCTCGCTGATCATTGCTGCTTCCAACCAGAGAAAGACGTTTTGCTGGGCTTCTTTGTGTTTCAGAGAAGTGTTTTAGAAAAGTGGCTCAAACAGAGGTACCGCAGAGGTTTGGCTCAACCAACAGCTCTGACACACGAATATCTGTAATAAATAATGGGTGCTATCCAGGTCCAACGCTGGGCACCTGAAATCATTCAGTCCAGGCCTTGAATCAAGTTATTACTTAGCCAAATGCAATTTACTTTTCTGTAGATTTCTTTAAAACGTTTGGAAACTCTTTTTCAATTGAGAAGTTTTTTAAGTCTCCATCAACAGTAAGTCCAGGTGTCTTTGATTTAACATTTCTAGATGAAAAGCAGAGTGTGTCGACATTCAGCCACAATTGGGCCGTCTCTGCAAAAACATCTGCTTGATTTAGTCCGTTTAATAACCTAATTCAGGGAAACTTAATGTCCGGGGTTGAACGATTTAAGGTGCCCAGAGCTGGACCTGGATCATGCCAGGTATATCAGACATTTATTGTGTCAGAGCTGTTGTTGAGCTGTTGTCAGGGTGACCGAATTTTATAGCAGCGCCTTTGCTTGAGCCACTTTTCTGGAGTACTCATGTGAAGCAGAGAGAAACACAAGTTGGTTTTATTTCTCCCTCTTAATCAGAGGAAACTGATCCAAGACTGAGCCCCAATAAGAAACACCACAGCGCTGTTTGTTGAGCAAGTCTTTGGAAAATAACAAATAAGATTTTGACCGGATGATGCCGCCAGATGAAGCATGAAGAGGTGATTACATTTCATCCCAAAAGGTACCTCTGAACCAAATTTCACGGCAATCTATCCAACAGTAGTTGAGACATTTCACTCAAAAACAAAAGTGAACCTTACAGAAAAAGTCAAGTTATTTAATGCACCACATGTTACCAGAAAAAAAGGACTGGACCGTGATGGAGAGGCTACAGAAACAGTGGTAAAGCGGTAAATGTGAGAAATATTACAAGACTAACAGCAGTTTGACGCTGCAGCTCCCGGCTCCTTCTTCACAACTCGTCCGGTGACTCCAGCGAATTTTGTTTTTCTGGGAAGTGGCATCTTTTTTTTTTTGTTGCTGTGTCGGAGTGATTTAGTGCCCTCCGCTGCCCTGACTTGTTTCAACACAACAGTGACTTCATCTCACAAACGTCTTCCCACCGTCCTCGTCTGTCCCGCGGCTCCTGCCGGGCTTTCGGGCTGAAAGGAAACCGTGTTATTATTTTGTCATTCAACCGAGTCATCGATGACAGCATGCATGCTTACAAAAGAGCAACTGAGGCCTTAATACTTTTAGCCTTTTAATCCCTCTTTCACTGTCACTGAAACGTTGCCGGACAATAAAGCTGAAGCCTGAACAAGTGCAGACAGATAGAGACCAACAATATGTGGATTAGATGGTGTGTTGGCAGGTGGGGCAGCTTTTATCTGGTTTGCGTGTCGTGTTTCTGGTTGTTGCTGTGGTTCAATGTGGGTGATCACAGATTACTTTACACACTGATGGTTGCATTTTTATTTATTAAGCCTTTTTGCCCCAAATCTTTTAGTATCTAGCAGTGTCTCCAAAACACTGAAAATCTGTAACTTAAAGAAACAGTCCAACATTTTGGGATATCATTTATCATTTGATATCTTTTCCCAGAGTCAGATGTCAGCTAAACCGAGACAGTTACAGGATGAACAAGCGACTAGCCTGTTAGCTAACCTCCATTAACAATGTTTCCTCGTTTCTGTTTGTCATGTGATGGTAAATTTAATATCTTTGGGTTTAGGAGCAACATCCTGTATAAAGGTGTCATGTTGGGCTCTGTAATGATTTTCACTTTAGACATTTCATGGACTAAACAATTAATGGATTGATAGACTATTTGTTGATGAAAATAAGTTGTTGTAGAGCTAGTAATTTCTAGGAGACAGGATTGATTTAACAGCAACAGTCCACATTTCACTTCATTTTATTCTTTTACCTTCATGTGCCCTTTTTCAGTTACTCTTTTGTACTCTGTTCTTTTTCTTCGTGCCCTTCTTCTTCATTGTGCCTTGGTTCAGTCTTCTTTGTCTACTTCTTCTTTGTGCCTTGGTTCAGTCTTCTTTGTCTACTTCTTCATTGTGCCCTTCTTCAGTCTTTGTCTTCTTCTTCAAGGTTAAAATATTGATAACCACCACCACACGGTCTACAATACAATAAAACAGTGTAAATGTCTATTGGTCATTGTGACGTAAAGCATCAGTGGTGTAAAACTAAACAAAATAAATTCAACGCCTTCCTTCCAAAAATCCTGTTTGAAGACATTTTAAGGTTCTACAGGAACCACATCTCGGTTTGATTCACTTTCTCACTGCTCCCTCGTCTTTTGAGCTTGAGCTTCTGTCAATCATACTGACCTCCAGGGTTCAAGGGCACTTTGTCAGTAATTATCTGAGGAAACATTCACAGAGGTAACGACACAAACCTGCTTGCTGGGGAAGTGAGTGTGTTCTGTACATATTGTAGTAATTTTCTTAAGAGGCGACATTACAGTTTAGGCCTGCTCTCAGGGTTTAGGACGAGTTCTGCCTTGCTTCAATGATCAGATGACACGAGCGACAAGGAGATTTGATAAAACGCAGGACGAGAAGGAGGAAGTAAAGCTGCCGGTAATCCCGGTGCTTTAAAATCACTCTGAGGAGGATTAATCATTTAGTCTGAATCAGATGTTTGAGCCTGGTGCCAAGCATGACAGAATTTCACAGCGCTGATTACAGAAAGGAGACGTAACGAGAGGGCAGAGGGGGGGGGGGGTGAGTTTAGCTCTGCTGCAGCTTTCAACACCCAAACCGCTGACAACACAGAATAAACAGCAACCAGCCAGTTTTTAAACAACACCTACGCTCCACCGTCACACAGGATCACAAAAGAACGCTTCAGGGGTTGTAGGACAGAATTAATATTTAGGTATGACAGTAATTTGTTTGTGTTTTTATGCCAAATTCTGTTGGAAAGTTTCTTAAAAATATTATTTTTGTGGTGTTGTTAAAGTCCATAAATCACGCTTAAATAAAATTTTGACCTTCTTGAGTATTTTCCATTTTCTAAAACTTTATATATTAAGTATTTTACTCCACTACAGCAATGTGTGTGCCGGTTCTGCTTTAATATTTGTAACTGTTACGTGACATTTTAGCATTTGGCACTGTTTGGCCTCTGGATTTAGTTTAAGTATCACATTGATGGATTTTAAACACTGCCGCCCTATCTGACACTGAGTGATGTGTCCTGACACAGTGACCGCTGCCTATCTGCTGCTTCCAGCACCTCCTAAAACAAACAGTTTGCCCTGAATTTTCCCTTTTCACCACCCAGCTGACCCACCTCCAGCTGTTCACCGGCCTCTCCACCTCCACCCCTTCTCTCATTTCCTCCCTGCTCCTCCCCGCCTGGCCACAGAAAGGACAGAGAGAAAAATGGGGGAGGAGGAGGAAGTAATGCTGATGCTGACGAGTGTAGAGTTTATCAGTATCCTGAATCACTAGCCACAGATTTTCTTTTTGTGAGTCCAATAGGTCAGGTATTTTTTCCAACAGTTGAAAAAACAAACGAGCCAACCGGAGCTTTGTAGAAGAATGGAGGCCGTACCTCATCTTTTTGTTCCAAAGGCAAAACAAAATCTGCAACTGATGTTCAAACAGCAGCAGGGAGTGTAGAAGCTGGGGTAAATTTTTCACAGCTTTTAAGACGGTTTGGTACATTTTCCTTTTGGACTCGTTAACAATGACCTGAAATATTTTAGACCGACAATTACTGAATTTTCTTTAGGCCACTTGGGGTAGCAGCATTGTGAACACCACGTTGACATATCACCTTGTAAGCTGATTTGATGAACCTGTCAGCAAACTGTTGCTAATTTTGGTCTCCACCAGCTCCTGAGGGAAATATCTGGCTTTTTAGCTGCTAAATGCTCCGCTATGTTCACCAGCTCATCTCGGTGTCTGTCTGCTGTTTGCTGCTGAGGAGGTAGGGCACGGCGGCTTTTTACAGCAGCTTCTCTGAAAATAACGCCCTAAGAGTGAACCAGAACAGTAAAACTGCAGTCAGACTGATAAACAATGACCTGAAAGTTACTGTGAAGCTCTGTAAAATTGCCGTGCAGAGACGTAGCTTCAAGCATGTATAAGAATTATTTGCAGTTTTGTGGGCCGAACAGATATGGTGTGGAAGCCACACGCAAACCTTGATCCAGCACTGTGCTGATCAGGTTTTGGAGCCTGTGGATCATACCTTTTAACTCCAAGTGGCATTTTACAGTGATAACTTTTAGATCTGACAGTCAAAGACACTCTCTTCTGCAGCAGCAGAAATTAAACCTGGAGTTTACACAGTTTGCTGTTGCAGTTGCTGCTTTTGTCTTTTACTTGTAGCGTTGTGTTTAGACTGAGTATTTCTACTAAGGGGGAAACTAGCAAAAATCTAATGTGATTATAGCTGGAAAGTTATATCTACAGCGATGGAGAACAGTGGTGCAGGAGACGAGTAGGAATTCATACTGAAACCAAAACGCAAAGCAGAGCAGAGAGAGGAGATGACGCTGTAGTTATAAACTGAACCTAAAAAGGGGTAAAGATGAAAGTTGATGAGGATCAGAGGTCACAGCCTGCCCCACCTACATCAATCTGTTACAGAAAGTGAAGGAACAGATGGCGTCTTGGAGCCATTAGGGATCATTTAGTGACCCAGAAGCCAAATGTGAGTTTAGTAACTCGACACCTGAGCAGACACATGGAGCTTATTGACCTGTTAATCTCAGCTGAGGCTGAAACACGATCAACATCAACACAAGCCACAGACCAGGTTACAGTCATGTATCTGATGTGCTCAAAATTTATGTAAAAGCTTCTCAGAAAAGTTAACACACAGAAAACACAGGTTGCTTCTCAAACTCCTTCAAGGGCAATTTTGGAGACACCAATTAACCTAGCCTGCATGTCTTTGGATGGTGGGAGGAAGCCGGAGCACCCGGAGAGAACCCACGTGAACAAGCAAACTCCACACAGAAAGGCAACCAAACCATCAATTATTATATATTCTATCCAGATATCCCTTTTTCCACGTTTTTGTTCGTGAAGATTCTCAGTCATCCAGGTCAAAGTTATCCAAGGAAGGTCAAAAACATGGGTAGTGGATACCTGAAGACGTTTTGCCTCTCATCCAAGAGGCTTCTGACTGGCTGGTAGAGAATCCTAGCTATTTAACCGCCTTATCAGTGTGATGGATACCTCTTGGTTTGTTAGTGCTCCTGGCTGTTGTAACGACAGTTGCTGTGTTCATAGTCTGAACGACCGTTGTTGGCATTTTCGCATGAGGCCTAATGTGAGAGTTTCTTCACTCGCCTGTGAAGAGATGAAAGGACAGAATTGTAGGTGGGGGATAAGTGGTGTTTTAGCCATCCCCCTGTTGAGAGATGGTACCTCCATGCTGGTGTAAACAGGATTTTTCCCTCCCTTTGTGTGTCTCTTGTCCTTCAAATGTAGGTAAACTGCAGAGTCTCGGCCTGAGGAGTTGGCTTCAACTGGCAATTCCAAAAACGGTCATTCAGACTCAATTTTGAGCAATGTTGCTGGGCAATCTTGCTAGTGGCAAGTCCGACGATGTTTTGAACAGATAGGGGCGGGGCAGGTGGCAGAGTGGTGGGGAAAGGAGATTACGGTAGTAATCTTTACTCATTACCATTGCAATGTTGCCCTGCACAATTGCTCAAAAAGTTGCCCCGTTTATCATCAGCTTCAGGCTCATGTAACTCCAACAACCGCAATGACTGTCGTTACAACAGCCAGGAGTACAAACAAACCGAGCGGGATCCATCACCTTGAGAACAACTCCACCGACGTTAAATGTCTTGGACTCCCTGCCAGTCATTGAGAATAGAAGAAGCCTCCTGAATGAGAGGCGAAATGTCTGCAAGTATCTTTAACCAAGTCCAGTTGCCCTTTATTTCAACCTTCCTTCCTTCCTTGGATCTGAAGGGCGTTGTTGAGTCAGAGCTTTCATGCCTGTGTGAGTGGTCGTGTTTGGCACGTCTCTGGATAAATAGATTAACAGTGTTCATAATAAATGCTGTGATGTCACGCTTACACGAGGTGAAGAGCACGTGTGTTTATCCTGCAGATAAACAGCCGGTGTCGTTTCTCATCCGCAGCACGTCAGATTTTCCCTCTGGCCGGATCTCTTCACGACCTGACAGACTCTTTTGTTAAGAAAGCGAGGAGGAGTCAGGACTCTTTGTCGTCTGTGATTCATGACAAGTGTTTCTCATTTAAGCTTTTATTGTTTCCCAACCACCAGTGATGAATGACTGAGGAGCAATAATACCACAGTGGAAAAGTACTCATTATGTGTAAAAGTCTGCATTTAAGTGATTTACTTCTGTAGGTTTCCAGACATCTAAGGGATTTCCCTTTAATCTGGTATCTCCAGCTCTGGGAATTTTCATTGAGCCCACTTTAATTCATCCCCAAAATTGTAGATATGAGCTTTTCCCTTTGTAAAGCTGTGTCATTGAGATGAAAAATAGTTGCTTTTAAGAGGATTTGTGGTTTTGTATGGAAACGGTGGGACGCAAGGAAAGCACTGATGCATTTGAGTTTGACTTCATTACAGAACTGGAGTAAAGTTACTGGTGCTTCCCACCTTTTGCTAACTGTACCAAGTGCTCCTTCCTCTCCAGGCTGACGGCTCAGAGGAGCATCGAGGATGCTGAGGAGGTGGAGAGGGAGCGCCGTCGAAGAGCTCGTGAGTCTTTGCGCTGGTCAAACGGCGGCTCGCTTCCCAGAGAGTCTTCACTGGAAAATGAGACGCCGGCAGAGGAGAGCAAGTAAGTACTGACACACTGAGACGCAATCAGAACAAAAGTGCTATTTTACAGTCCACGTATATTAATAATACTAATGATCTTTATTTATACAGCACTTTTCAAATCAAAGTCACAAAGTGCTTTACACGGTTGAACCAGGATTAAAGCATTTGTCGGCAATGTGCAAGCATTAAAATTAGAGATGAAACAGTTTGAAAGTGGCCTAAAGGTGCATGTTATCATGTGCAATGGAGGAACAGAGTCTGCAGACACATGACACAAACAGCAGCAAAACATTGTGTTGTGTTTTTACCAGAGTAACACTGACAGCTTCACTTCACAAGTCAGACGGACAAACCATGACATGTTCCCTCAATCAAGTCCCCACATCATGCATTGAGCTAAAAGTTAACTTACCTTGCATTCGCTATAAAGAGTTTTCCAATAACGACCAAACTTTAGACAGGCTGAAAAATCTCCGGAGTGCTGTCACTTGCTTCCTTCCCAAACCCACGTTGCATGCTACACATGCTGGTCTGGGAGACTTTAGTAATTTTGGCTGATGCCGGAGAGTTTTTACAGTAAGTGTTTTAAAAGTGTGATATTCGAACACTCTTCATGATAATTAAAATTTTAAATGTTGATACTACCTGGGAATTTTACCTTGGTTTGTCATTAAACCACAAAGCTTTTTTTTTTTTAAAGAGAGGTTTTGAGAAGTGACTTAAAAGTTGTCATGTTTCTTTTAGGATTTAAAAGAAATGAGGATAATTACAAATATGACATTGTTGAATTCCTTGTCCATTTAATCATGGGAACCCAGGAAGCTATTAGGTGCAGAACATTATTCATTCACTTCCCTCAGGTCCCACGACACGACTTCCTGTACAAGCTGCTAACTGTCTGACTGTGTTATTTTTTTGTAGTGATAACTGCAAGTGTGTCGTCATGTTTCCCAGCTGTGAAACTCAAAGCTCCTTGCTCCTCGCTGCTCGTCGTACGCTCGCAAGTTTATGGCGTTTCACGGATGTCTGGTTACATAAAACAAACGTTTCCCTTGGGAAAAGCTGCAAACAACCTCTTCCCTCCCGCCTTTCTGAAAAACGAACACACAGCTGCCTTCACATTACACAACCGCCAAAGAATGTCTTGATGAAAACCACCATTATGTCAAAGCTTGTGGCGTTTGAGCCGAATTTTAATTTAAGACTCATAAATACAGCTTGCACCTCCAACACCTTCTCCTCGGTCACATCACAGGCTCAGCTGGTGTCGGGCTGCGGTGACTCGGCATGAGGCAGCTCCACTGCAGCCTGTAATTGAGAAGTCTTCTGTACAAGACGAAGCAGTGATGTAATGCTGTTTTGAAACTACTTTTTGCAAAGTTAGCTGTATGATTTCCTGCCTCCAAGGAGATCAGAGGTCAAGTGCTGAATCCATCCATGTTGATTGAATTGAACTGCTTCTGCCCAGGAGATGTTAAAATAAAAGTTACATGCATAACTCTATATCTGGCCATGGATCAACCAAAAATGCGTTTGGCCGTCCTTCAATACTTTCTGATTTTAAGGTAATCTTTAAAAAACCCTCACAAATGCATAGTTTTTAATAAAGGCTCAGTAACTACCTAAAATAGCTGGTTTAGTTTTTCTCAAACAAAGAGGAGGTTTGGGGCAGCAGGACAGTGTATGTGGGACTGAGTCAGAATAAACTAGAGTGTGTGTGTGTGTGTGTGTGTGTGTGTGTGTTCATGGTGATGAAGGAACATGTGACCCAGTGCACCAGTGAGGCTCATTGATGGCTCAAAGGAAGAAGAGATATCAGGCTCTGAGACACACACAGGCTTTTTTAGGAGATACATTCACTGTTAGTTTGACTTTTTATGGGATATTTTGGAACTATAAGTAGATACTAAGTTACAAAACACATACAAATTACACAAAACAAGCATAAGGTAGGTAGATATACGTTTTACAAACATTCATACAAAGAACTGCTGTAGGCTACTACTAGATACCATAAATAGAATGAAATAGGCTTTAAGAAATTCAATTCTCTTCAAACAAACCAAAAACAAATCACCAGATTTATCCTTAAAATCACTCATCCTTTAGTTCTACTTCGTACATAAAAATGTTGGCTGGTGCAGCCAGTGTTTAATGGCTTTAAAGCTGGCTTTGGCTTTTGCAGTAGCTAGATTCTGTGACTGTCTGCTCTTTGCTGCTCTCTGTGGCGGTCAGAGATTATTAACATTATGTTAAAGGAGACCTATTATGCTTTTCCATATTTTATGACTTATCTACAATGTTACAATGTTAGATGTTCATGTTAAACATGGCCAAAGCTCATGGCTTCACATAATGAGGTTAAAGTATTTAAAAGAAATCCCTGTGAGCGAAAACCTCAGATTTCCTCCTGTCTGAACGCTCTGTTTTCAACTGCTTTTTCTACCAACAGCTCCGTTCTACGTAATACGGAGTCAGACGGAGCCGGTATTCCATATATGGTCATTTGCTCCCACAGCAATGGCACAGCAACGCTCAGTCTGTCTGTATCGCCCAGCGACAAGAACAGCCTGGTAACATGCTTCAGATCTTGGCCAATCAAAAGACAGTGGACTTTGAGAGGAATTACAGGGAGTCAGGATGTGGTTAGGCTAGTTAAGCATAAAGCTGGAATCCGGAGTAACAGCTAGCCTGGCTTTGTTTCTAAAGCTCAAAAAGTTACACGTTGCACGTTTGTTTAATTTGAACATAAACAGTACACAAATGTAGAAATCAGTTTGTAGTTACTTGTTGCAACTATTACTTGACGAGTGCTCAAGTAGAAGACAAACACGAAACATGAAAAGTTTTGAAAGAATGTATATATATTATTAAAAACTAACTGCTGGCATGTAAGTGAAACACATTATGGTTTGGTTTTTAGATGTTTGATTATAAAATTGTTGATTTTATTTTTATTATTTGAGGATCATTTAGAAAACTTGAAAATAACTGACAACAGAAATCCTGCAACAGACACTGAGACTATGAGGAGCGGATTGATACAAGTTAAAACAGAGAGGAGGTGGAGGTTGTTTCCTGACGGATGTGTCTCATCATCAAAAGATATCCGACTGACTTGTTCCTGTCAGGAATCTGTCCAGGTGTTGACTTTACAGCCCAAACAGAAACGTCCCTGCTCGTTTAATTATGATTAGCTGCTGAGACATCAGGCCGAGACTGCCATCATGCAGCAGGGGCTCCGTCGGCGTCTTAATCATCTGGGGAATGCTGAGTGAATTCCTTTCTGCCAGCTCCTGGGAACACAAAACACACTTTCATTATGTTTATTCAGTAGGGGGGGACAGCAGGAGATTCTGTGCTAATTGCTGAAAATTTGTCCAATGGTAAGTTCACTTTCTCAACACTTAATTAATATTTAAATAAAAGTTCAAACCTTTTATAAGAATGAGTTAGATTACACTGCGTGTTGCAGCTGTGTGGCTGTTTGTTGCACCTGTGTGCAAAGGGAAGCGGGTGAAGAGCTGCAGAGGTCTCAGTGTTGATGGATGATTACTCTACACATCCTCTGTTGAGACCACAGCACCGGCAACACTGATGAGCTGCAGATATGTCACGTGTCCAAATGTTCCACACTGGAAGTGAACCGCTGGTCCAAAATGGTCTGAAGCCGACTCAGTGGGTTTCAGCGTTGAGACATTTTGTTACGTAAAACATTGGGCTCTGGTCTTGATCAGGTTTGGGTATTTTCTAATGATGTGACTTATGAAGAAATTTCTCTCTCTGACTCAAATCATCTTGTGCAAGAACCTACGCAAGTGAGTAACTACAATACATTGCATTAGTCTGGTGAACTTATGATGAGTAATGGATAAAGAGATTTTCTGAAAGCATAATTTGTTTTAGCAAATCCCAAGTGATAAAACCCTCTATGGGCCAGTTTCCATTTTCTGCTTTTACTAGTTGTTGTTTCAGCTGCGGTGGAGACTAATCATTCATTTGTCAGCTACTAATAGCTCTGTGATTACAGAAGCTAATCAGTGGAGAAATGTATTACCCCACTCAGTTTAATCTGCTCCACTCAGTGAAGAGACGGGTTTGGATCCAACAGACGACACTGATACATTTCAGCTGTTACACTCGGGGGGACATCCAGGTGGAAATGGCAATCTGACTGTTAGATTTTGGCTTATCTTGAGTACAAGTGAAACATTTTGTTTTTACAGTGGTGTTGGAGGAGCAGTCTATCCTCTGGGGACCGAGAATATCCACACCAGATGTTGTGGTAATCTGGCAAGTAGTTGTGAATATCCTGATTTCAAATTATTATAACTTGTGCTGCACAGTGCTATTTTCTATGCACTGTCCTGGGCTCCAGAGTGAACGCCTCCCTGCCAGTCCAAAGCCTTTTGTTAACTGAGGCATTGGGAGGCTTGTTACTAAAATCACTTAATGCCTTTTGACGGACAGAAACTCTTTGCTCTTGCAGACCAGATCAGACCTGCTGTTAGGAACTCAACTGTCACTTCTAAAATGACTTAGCTCGGGACTAATGAGCTTTTCAAGAGTAAAATCAACAAGTTAAACCTCCACCAGGAGAAAGACTCCTGTGAAAACTAAAGCAATCGAAGTGCTCAAACAGCAGATGAGTGTCTCATCTCAACTAAATGAAGGGTCTCTGAAATGGACTCGGACAAGGACAGCAGGGTGGACGCAGTAGTACTATTTTCAAACAGTTAACTATGAACTTCCATTGTTATTAACTTATAGTTAATAGTAATATGTACAGTAAAGTCAAACCAGGCTTACTTTACATTTAGTCATCTGATCTAAATAAAAGATAGTAGCATAAGAACAGAGCATGTATCATTTAGAGCAGCAATTCTCAATCAAGAAAAAAATCTATTTAAAAACTGTCTTGGAGCTCAGGGATCCACACAAACCCGGTTGGGTAAACTAACATATTTTGTTTCAGGGAAGTAATTAAAAATCTTGTTCAATTTCTTTAAAGAACCATACTATTTTCCTACTAAAGTACAATGATTTAATCAGACGATTATGTGTTTAGATCATTATTGTATAGGTTTTGTGTTTATCCTGTGATTAAAAGCAAAATGTGTCTTTCTTTGTTGATGACACCATACTGTGACCTGCTGATGTAATTTGTATTTTAGTCTTCTATTTCTATGAGCTATTTAAAAACTGAGTTGCTCATAGCGTCTGCCAGTGCTGAGTTTATTATAGTTTGAAATCATGACCACCTGCTGCTGATCAGTTAACTGCCGTCAATAAGCCATCCTGACTCCTTTCCCATCTTATCCTCAGGTACGACGGCAGTCTGAAGCCAAACAGCTGTCCGTCTCTGGAAGAGGATGAAGGCTTCAGCGACTGGACTCAGCGCAGAGAGAGAAGGAGGCAGCAGCGCCTGCAGGAGCTCAACCAGGGAGGCGAGGAGGATGAGGAAGAAGAGGTTGTCACGATAAACAAAGCTGTACCCGAAAAGACCATCCAGGCCTTGGTCACATCCTCCAGCCGACTCCAGAGACAGGAGCAGGAAGAGGTAGAAAACACCAAGGTGGAGATGGAGAGGAGGAAGGCATTTGATAAGGAGGGAATTCGAGCTGAGAGGGTGAGGAGGGAGAAAGAGATGGAGGAGAAGGACAAGAGGAAGAGAGAGGAGGTGATGACCAGGAGAAAGGAGGAGATTCAAAGGCCGAATGCAGAGGTAAGGATTTCTCAAATAACTGAAGTCTCAAACATACTTGGTCATATTTCAAGTTATTCATAACATGTCAAGGTCAATCTTTGTAAGACAAGTCTTAGTCCTTTGAGATGAGCCAAAGACAAGTCCAAGTCAAGTCTCAAGTTATTCAAAACAAGTCTTAGATCAGTTCTCAAGACCTTAAGGGTAAGTCCAAGTCAAGTTTAAATGATTTAAGACAAATAATGTCCAAGTCAAGTCTGACAAACATTTCAGGCAAGTAAAGTATCAGTTTATTCGAGACAAGTCATAGTCAAGTCTCAAGTCATTAGAAACCAGTTTTTATCTCAAGTTATTTGAGACAAGTCCAAGTTCAGTTTCAAGTCATTTTGAGTCTGGAATCATTCAAAACAAGAGTGAATTTTCCAGTCAAGTCTCAAGTCATTTAGAAAATGTCCTGTGCAAGTCTCAACATCCAAGTCAGGTCTTAAAGTCGTTCAGGAAAAAACACAAAGTCACAAGCAATTTGCTAGTCAAAATTCAGGTCTTAATGTATGAAAAGAAGATTAATTATGTTTAACTTTTCAGGTGGAGAAAAGAAAAGAAGTTAAAATCTCCTACACATCAAAGGTTTTCCTTCACCAAGAGCCGAAACACAGCAATGGAGACGCAACCAATGAGGAAGTGACGTCATACGTGATCAACAAGACAAAAAGGTCCACCAGGTGTGCAGTGTTTTATTTGTGGCTCAAGTGGCTACTTAACTTTGTGAAAATGACAAATGTTTAACTTTTATCAGCCAATGCAGGGGTTTATCTGAGAATATGACAAAAGAGGAGTATTCAGTTTCAGCTTTCAGAGATAACTTGCTTGATTCAACTTTGATTACAGTATGTGGACAGGGGTGTCCACAAAGTTTAGCCTATATTGTGTGTGTGTATATGGCAACACAGAGTCATGGCAAAACAAAGTGTCAAATATCAAAAATTCATAGAAACTTTCCATTGTCAATCTGTCCAGTTCCAAAGCACTCAAATAAGGTTCTTAAGGACTAAATGCCGGACAGGAAGTGGCTATGGTGTGACATGGACAGTTTGTTTGGGCTTTACACGAAGCTAACAGACTCAGTTCAGGTCATTAATAACAGCAGTTAGTATTTTAAGCCTCCCTGTTGTGTGTAGCAGAGCCATGGAGCCGGAGGAGGCGGAGGCCATCCTGGAGACGGAGCAGCGTCTGGAGAAAATCCGGCTGAGCCTCCAGCAGAAGGAAAGCCAGGGGCTGGAGCAGCTGAGACTCCGACAGGCCGAGGCCGAGCAGGAGCTGGAGGAGCTGAAGAGGAGGAGGGAGGAGAGACGTCGAGTCCGGGAGGAAGAGGAGCGTCGGAGGGAGGAGGAGGAGCAGCAACGGCTGGCCAAAGAGGAGGTGACCATGCGTCATGAAAGGCTTAAAATATTTGTGGAGGTATTAGATATGTAGACATGACTACAAGAAGGACTCGCTGGATTAAGGAAACCACCTCCGGTCAAACACAAGTTTATTTTTAGTGAAGTTTAGCAGAAGAAAAGCTCCTCTAAAGTCCTATTGTCTGTGAAAAATCTTATTGGCTGCTTTACTAGTGAATGAACATAGAGTTTATGAGCCACTGCTGTGAAAAATAAACTCCCTAATTTGGTTAAAGCTTCCAACAGCTCTGTCAAATCCTTAAATCTACTCCAAAGCTTTCAAACTAGACTGAGAACATCGTCGTGAGCTGTGAGGTATTTTTTTAGGCTTGTGGGTGCTGCCACAAAATCAGGATTGTGTAACAATTGATCAAATAACAACATTTGGGTTACTCATAATGATAAACATACAGAATTATAACCACCTTTACACTCTTTTAGCTCATAGTTTTGGTGTTCAACAAACACAGAGACAGTGGAGCATTTAGAAGCTAGAGACAACGATTTTTCTCAGGAGTTGGGAGAGACCAAAACAGAGCTAAAAGCTAGAGGAAATATTGGACTTCAAAAAACAAAAATCACTCTAATGGGATGATAATGCTGCTCCATGTCTGCTGGATGTCAGCTGTTATCTAACATGCTAGTTGGCTCGAAACAAGCTTGTCAGAAGATAACATGAGATATGTGTAATTCTTTAGCTAGATGTCGAGTTATAGTGCCTTCTATTAGCATTCAGACCAATGTAGATGAGATTAGAAATGTGGAGTTGAACAGTGTTTGTTACCCGACACTCCCAGGAGGAGAGGAGGCGGATGAAGGAGGACATCGAGAGGAGGAGGATGGAGGCAGCAGAGAGGATGAAGAGCCTGAGTACATCTAACGTGGACGGAGACGAGATGTTCAGTCCCGTCAATCCCAAAGCTCCCACACACAAGGTAAATATCACCAATAGAAGCTTCAACTACATTTATTGAAGCAGTCTGCGTCTGAAAAGTTTTGAACAGGCAAATCATTTATTGACGTTGGCGTTAGCTGTTGTAGTAAAATGTTTGATTAGATTATTTAAACGCAGATGTTGTTCACACAAGTTAACATCTTTGTTCTAGCAAGACAAAAATGGATTCTTTCATCTTTAAATAAGAGTTTTCCTCTAGTGTGAATGTTTGTACGGAAGCCCTAAGCGGCCATCGAGTCATATCTTTATTTTACTCCTTCTACCCGTGATGGGGTGGCAGTAGCTCAGTCCGTAAGGGTTAGGCTGGGAACCAGAGGGTTGTCTGTTTGAATCCAGCTCGGACCAGAGTTGCAGCTTGGAGACTGGTAGCTGTTTGTGTGTCTTTCGGACCTGCGTGTAAAATACTAACATATCAATAACAGAGTGAAAACATTGAATTTCCCCTCGTGGGATTACTAAAGTATATATCTAAATCAAAATCTCATAACAGGATAATTATCTCGTGATAACGGGATCCTTTTTTGGAGATACAGTAGTTTAACACAGGTTGGCAAGAAGACAGGTGGTCTCAGTATTGTTGATTAGCTCAGTTGGTAAGGCACAAGACTCATAGTCTTCAGATTGTGAGATCAATCCTCATGGAAGAATAAATTAAATAAAATCTTTTTCATATTACTCTTCAACAAAGTTGTTATGAAGATGACTGATTCACATGCTCACAATTAATCACGTGCTGGAGTGTGCGCATCCCTGCGATTGGTCAACGTTCATCAACTTTTCATTTCCCCATTATTCCCAGGCAGAGGAAATTCATCCGCTTCTCATTCAGGGGAATCCATTTATCCACAACTACACATTTCCTGACGGCTATTTCAGAACCTTTGAAATAGCCGTCAGGAAATGTGTGATTGGATTCCCCTGAATCTCTTCATAACAACTTTGTTGAAGAGAATTATTAAAAAAACACACAAAAGAAGAATGAAAAACTTTGCAGAGAGCAGAGGTCAAACCTGGAATCCCTTGGATTGCAAGTCATGCACTTGATCAGCTGAGCTAACTACTGACTCAGCAAAGTGCTATGAAATTACGGTAAAGAAACGCACCTGCCGACCCCTGTGTTCAGCTATGGTTCGTTATCTCGAGATCATGAGAATATTATTCCATTATCACGAGAAAAACAACAGCCGTTATCTCGAGATCATGAGATAATTTTCCCATTATCACGGGTAAAATAAAGATATGAATCGATGGCCGCTTGGGGCTTCTGTATGTTTGGACTCTGAGCTCCAGTTTTGCCACCTGAGCAGAATTAGTGAGCATGAAGTGACGGTAAAGATGATGACGATGAAAAACCAATTTACACATGACTTAACTGCTTACTAGCTAAGACACATAAGGGTGCAACCTGATATAGTTATATTTAATAGTTTCAAACTGTCTAGTAGTTACAAAAAACTGTGGAAAAAATATAAACACAATGAAGTGATGGATTCGTGAACAGCTGGTGATCCAGGCGAGTTGGCAGCTTTGAATGTGTTTTGGTTTTGATGTGTCTGGTTGAGCTGCTGCTGATAACTTCACGTCACACAGAGACTATCTGGATACACAGACAGACAGGACTCTGGGGAAAAATAGGTTTCATTGTTTTGGGGTTGTAATTCATTAAGTTTCATTAACCTCTAAAGATTACTGAGTGACTTGACAATGACGTCCCTTTTGTGAACAAACTGATAAATAACTGTGTGTTATCTTTACAGCCGATGGGTTCAGGCTCAGCTTGTAAGTTGCACGTTTGTGTGTGTGTGTTTGAAAGGCCAGCGTGTCCTGGCTGCACCAGGAGAAGCATGTTGTGTTATCAGAGAGCTCACTGATACTTGAAATGTTTTGGTGTGTGAGTTTGATTTGTGAACCGTGACCTCGGAGATGACCTCTTACCTCATACTTCACAGTTTAAAACAGAGCCACCAAAGTCCTGGACAATAATATTTTCTTATCTTGTGTCCACAAGTTTATACCGTAAAACTTTTAAACTTTTTTTATCTCTTGTTTACCAATCTCAATTGTCTCTGTAAGATTAACTGAACCTGCGTTTATTGTCAAAACGTGCAGCCACTCCAGGCCAGTAAAAGGGACAGGCGTTTTACAAGATCATTTGGGAACAGGATGATAAATTATGATCTTGCGCGCACAAGATTTAAAGAAAGAAAACATTTGTCAGGACTTCGGGAGACTCTATATTTGAATGTTAAATCAGTGATGTTTGATGGAAATGTCCACGTGCATGATTCTGCATGTGATTTTCTGCACCTTCTAGATTTTCTTCTTCCTCCTTGAACACAATGTTTACAGACAGATGGTTTAAGGAAGAACACATAAAAAAGAATAAACGGAAAAAACACATTTAAAACTAAAACTCAGGGATTCAAACTAGAAAGTATGTAGAAAACAAAGTTAGAATATGTGTGAAGCATTCGGGCTGTGACTGTGTTCAACTGTTCAGGGTATTGATGCCGTCTTATCTCCGCACTCTCGTCCACAGTGTCTTTGATGCATTTTTGCTGCATGTTATGAGTCCAGCTGGTTCCTTTTTACCTCAAAGATGTGTTTTTCATACCCAGGTTTCACACAAGTAGATTGCTGATGGATAAACCTGTAGATGTAGATAAAATGTTCACCACATGTATTTGTGTGATTTAAACGGCTGCACATACTTCACATTACAAAACATCAGGCTAATAACATCAAACTAAATGACTAACAGGTGCCAGGTAGGTTAGCATAATCAGAAATTTTACACATATTTTTATCTACCCTCAGCTATGTATATGATTTTGATTGGACAGCTTCTGAGGTCGGAGTGTTCACCTGCACCTCTTCCTTTGTGTCTGTGACAAAACAAACTTTCACAGACACGTGACAAACATGTCACAACTGCAGCAGCAGTACAGGTCCAAACAGCACACTGCCTCGAAGAGCTGCTCATACTAAAAAGTATTTTTAAGCCATGGCCATATTTTTACATATTTTGTGATCCAAATGGCTGCAACATAATCCTTGGGGGCGACTGCGCCCATCAAAAGTATGTAGACTAAAAGAGCTTATTTTTTGCCACTGGCAGGATCAGATTGTTCTAACTGATAACTTAAACTGAAGTACTCTAGTGAAGTAGAAGTACCTTAAAATAGTTTTAAAGGATCATTTTTAATCCTGCTAAATCTCACCTGAGATTTCAAAGCAAGAATTGTCCTTGAGGGAGACTTCAGTTTCCTGTTAAAAATAAAGGTTGTCACCTGGAGTCGCTCGTAGGGATCCTTTTTAATTTTTTGTGGACGTCATTTTTAGAAAATTCAAAATTAGAAGGCACCTCCTGTAGAGGAAATTCAAAGAGAGACTGTCGGTCGACTGAAAATGAACAGAAAGGTTTGACAGAAATACAAAATGCAACAATGGGATTAAATTTATATCAAACACCTGCTAAGAAAACAGTTATTTTCATCAGAAGCCATTCCAATCAGTCTCTTGTTCTGTTTCCCATCATCCTCTGCCTTCGGTCTCCTCTGAGGGAGCTGTGTGATGAAGACCAGCAGACTCAGCTCGGTTTGTCTTGGACGGCGTCGTGGCGGTCTAAGCAGAGCCGAGCTGTGAATAACACACTTCTGAACAGAGGCAGCAACATGAAAAACTTCCTGCGTTCCTCTGAAAAATTACCTCAGACTACTTCTTTTTTTTTTTCAGATCACTGAGAGAACGGAGTCGCTGAACCGCTCGCTAAAGAAAAGGTGAATATCATCAATGAACGGATCACTGTTACAGCTAAAGTTGTCATTGACTGCAACATTTTGGGTGCTTCATTTTAGAAACATTTGCCCCAAAGTTCATATTGGTATGTTTTGGAAATTTGGGGATATCACGTTGAAAGTGAAATAAACTTGTGCACATTTGTTTCAAATCACCGTTATGAAGCAGGGACAGACAAAATGAAGTTTAACTGCTGAGGAGTGATACAGATCTGCAGACTGCCTTTGATCAATTCAACAAAACAGATAGATAGAGCTGCAGCTTATGAGGTGACGTCTTCATGTGTCTTGTTTTGTCTGAACAACACTCCGATATTCGGTTTACAATGAAATGAAACGGAGAAAAGGGGCAAATGCTCACATTTATAGGAGCTGGAGCCAGAGAATAATTGGTATTTGGATTGAAAAGTGATTATCGCTGCTGTTGTGGATTAATTTTCAATTTTTTAAAAGTCAATCAAGTAAGTTGCAGCTCAGGGTTTCTCTCGGTCACATTTTTTCTGGACACTGATGAAGAGGGTCGGAGGTCTCCACCCTCCTCAGCCGTGATTTATGGCTCTGCTTAACTCCGTCCAGATGCAGGCGGCTGTGTTTTCTCTGGTGGTTGGTGAGGTATGGTGGCTCCAGGCAGTCTGCAGCAGGAAGTTATCTGCTCTGAGGAGCTCTCAGCAGGAGTGAAGCCTCTGTGTGGACGCTTGTATTTTAAAATAACTGGACCAGGAACAGGGACGATGTTCAGAGGAGGTATGATGTCAGCAGGCAGCTGAACATTTGACTCCAGCAGCGTTAGTGCCCATACATGTTTCCTCTCGGAGCATTCAGATATTCCTAAGACTAAACAGAAAAGACACAAACAAGGATCCAGTCTGGCATCATGTTCATGTTAGCACAGAAGCCACGGTAGCATTTACTATCAGCAGGTATTTACCAACGTTTTATATAACAATTGCAGTAATATGTTGATTTAATATTGGATTAAGGTTATTTTGTAGGTCCTAAGTTGATTTACAGCAAGCTGGTGAACATAGTGGCACATTTAGCCGCTAAAAAAAGAGGTATTGGGTGGGGATGGACCAATGGAGTGAGAGACCTGGGTTCAATCCCCCACTGTGACCCATCCATCATTGTGTCCCTGAGCAAGACACTTAACCCCTAGTTGCTCCAGAGGTATGCAACCTCTGACATAAATAGCAATTGTAAGTTGCTTTGGATAAAAGCGTCAGCTACATGAATAAATGTAAATATTTCCCTCATGAGACCTAAAAGAGAGTGAATATTAATCAGGTGACATAAACACAGGCTGCTGTTTGCTAATATATTGGCCACAACTACTTTATTTTATTTTATAATGCTAGCCGTTGGATGTTGGTCGGTCCACCACTGTGACTGAAATATCTCAACTATTCAACTATTACATGGATTGCAGTGACATTTTGTAAAAGCAAAGAAGGTCCCCAGAGAAGGAATCCTAATGACTTTGGTATTCCACTGACTTCTCCACTAACGCAGAGATTGCGTCTGTTCATTTATATTCCGTTTGTGCAGCTATGTTTACCTAAATTTGCCCTACGTTGGATTAATAAAGTTATATCTTTCTTATCTTATTGACATTTGAGATTTTGAAATTTCTCAAAAACTATTGGATGGATTGCTACGAAATGTTGTTCAGAAATGTAGGTACCCCTCTGGATGAACTGTAATAACTTAAGTGATCTTCTGACTTTGTATTATCTTTATTACTTTAAGTACTTTTCAGCCCCAACCGCACTTTGTGCATGTGAATATGCTAAACTAAGACTGTGAACATACACATTACAGACGATTAACATCAGTCATTATAAGCATGTTAGCATGCTGACATTAGCATTTAGCTCAATTAGTTCAGCCTCACAGAGTTGCTAGCATGTCTGTTGCATGCTAAACTTTGTGCTCTGCCTTCAAGAAATAAATAATTGCTGACTTTTTCAAACATTTAACAAGTTCAGTTGAATCAGCAGTTTGCTGATGTTTGCCTATGTAGTTTTCTATAGCAAACTAAAGTTCAATAAATAAAATTTTGCCAAATAACTAACTTTAACAGGAAATATATGAGCAACATAATAACATGTCACAGAAGGTTCTGGATACATTTAGATGACACTTTTATCCAAAGCAACTTACAATTGCAATTTATGTCAGAGGTTGCACGCCTCTGGAGCAATTAGGGGTTAAGTGTCTTGCTCAGGGACACATTGGTGGATGGGTCACAGTGGGGGATTGAACCCAAGTCACTCACACCAAAGGCAGGAGTCTTATCCATTGCACCACCACCACCATTGTGTTTAATATTTTTTTATCAGTTATACTGTTTTCGTGCGACTCTTCAACCGGTCTGTAGCTGTAGCTGACACTGCCTGAACCACGGAAATGCTAGACGTTAACTACATTACTTTTTCAGAATTCTTAGACTCATAGACAGACTGATCCTCTAACTTTATTACCGAGTCGCACCTTCCAGCAGTAAAGTAAGCAGCTCATAAAAACTATCCATACAAACGTGTGAGATCAGCAGCGCCTCTGCCGTTTCCCTTCATCAGTCATGACATCATCAGGTGTTAACCTTCTTTTTAAAAGCGGTTGTTGCCCTGCGGCGGCGCCTCAGACATGTTGAAACAGGCGGTTCAGATGATGAATGAGGGCCCCCACCCCCCACTGTGAAGGAATGACATCATCCAGCAGCACAGCTCATATCTGGAGAATCACAGGGAGGAGGAAGATGACGAGAGAATGAAATCCTCCTGCATCTGCAGAGACTCACCCGCAGAGTTCATATAAACCTTCATTCGCTGATCCACAAACTCACAAGGCAACATCAGTTCCTGGAGTCCACGTATGCTGCTCTGACGTGTGACTTCTACTGGGGGGGGGGGGGTTCTGGAAGAAAGAGAAACACATGAATTGTACAACTTTCATTTTAAATTCTAGTGAAGATCCAAAAGTTTTCAAAATTACCAAATACAGCCGGCTAAATTTAGGGGAAACGTATGAAATGAAGCAGAAGACAATAATACTTCCCTTTTAGTGGAATGATGTAGCCATAAAAAACATTCATTATTCACTGATACGCAATTTAAAATTTACACTACATAAGTAACATATTGACACTTGTGAAGAACCACTTAAGGTGGAATTTAAGGAGAAATTAAGGGTTCATCGGGGTAAGAAAGTCAACACATTAAAGTCATTTTAACTGGTCATATTTGGTGTTTTGTTTGAATCAGTAACAGCTTCAAGAAGACGCAACCTCTCGTACTGCTGCCCAAGATCGACGACAAGCTGGAGCAGTACGCCCACGCTGTGGAGGTAAGCTCACAAACACACACTAAAACACACACACAGTGTTAAGGTGTGTTGGGAAAAAAATGCCACCTGGTGCAGGTTTTTAAAGTGGTCGGAATTTAAAGACCCTGATCATATTGTTCAGTTGGTGAAGATAATGAACATAATGACGTTGAGCTTGTTGGTTATATATGTTAATAAATGTGCGCTGTTGTTATATATTTAGTTTTGTTCTGTTTTCCAGGCGTTTTGCTTTGCAAATGCACGAAATATAATGAAGATTGTGTATATTGGGATTTTTTTTTTTTTTTTAAAGAAATGCAAAGCACAATGAATGATTGGCAGGTGAATGATTGTTCCTGAAGTCACATAGTTGAAACAGTTTTGGGCAAAAAATATGCACTTTTCGCCAGGGTGCAGGAACCTGTGCCGTGAAGTGCAAAAAGGAGAAAAACTAGAGACCACCAGAGTAACGACCATAAAGATCGTCCTCTGGTGGCCGTACGATGGTAGCAAAGCTCAGATGACGTATTGTGACAAAATCTGTGTGACGGCCTGTTCTCATCTCAGGCGTCATATACCCACGCTTGACACAGCGTAGTTATTTCACGCAAAAGGTGCCCTTCGGCGTGTATAGGAGACTGGAAACACTAGTAGCGCTTCCGGTCGCTAACTAGCTAGCTTGCTAGCGAAATTTGTGTTTAAGGCGTCCCCCGAGGCAACTTACCATCAAGTTTGTGCCTCAACCTAAGTCAGTAAATATATGCATGCAGGAGAACGGCATTCGAGTTCCATGAGAAATCAAGGAAATGTAGACTTATTTTGAGTTTATATTTAAAAAGCGTTACTGACTTCCATTATGTGACTTCCGTTACTTTACTTAAACCCAAACCACAATCTTTTTCCAAACCTAACCAAGTGGTGACTTACATTAGATTTTTCAACGGCCATATGATGTTATGGGGACACTTGACAGTCAACCTATTTTGTCATTTATGTATGAGGACGTGTTGCAAACAACAGAAAGAGACAGAGCTCCTGGTCAGTTCTGAAATTTGTCCCATGGAAATACAGAGACACTTCTTACACACGCTAGCTTGCTACAGCTAATGCCTGTACAGTAGAGTTGGTGATTTGGCTGTGGTAAATAAAAAGGGACTGCTCAAAATGTCCAGAAGTCATATAATGTAAGTGGGAAAAACCGCTTTAGGGAAAGACACAATTACACAAAGACAAAGACAGGAATGCACACAAACACAGAAGGCCCATTGATCACATCCTGTTGGTTTCACTCATCAGAAACACACCTGTCTGCAGAGAAACTGTCTCACTGCTCAGAGCAGGCAGCGAGCAGACAGGTGCTGCTGTGACTCATTCAGAGCAGCGTATACCGGCATTCAGGACGAGTTCGGGCTTATTCTCTTACCTGATTCACACCTGTTACACCATTCGATCACGCTGTTTTTACCTGTACTCACGCTCAGTTCCTCAGTCTGAGCAGTTTAAAGGGCTGCTAGCGTCCCCAAGAGGCCACAGTGTTCTTTACAGCCACAGTATGAAGACAATGGATAGAATTAACAGATGATTTAGCTATTAGAGTTTACCAGTTGTGAGAGGTGTCAATCCTCTAGGGAGCAGGAACACAATCAGGACATTTCAAGTCACAATTCTGACCCTTTTAAAGAAATAGTTTGACATTTTGGGACATATGTTTAGTAACTTTCTGATGGAGTTAGATGAGATTGATACCACTCTCCTGTCTGTACGCTAAATATGAAACTGCAGCCAACAGCTGGTTAGCTTAGCTTCACGCAAAGACTGGAAGCAGGGGAAACTGCTGGCCTGGCTCCATCCAAAGTAACAAAATCCACTTACCAGCACCTCTGACGCTCATTAATAAGAAAGAAAGAAATAGTCAGTAAAAGTGTAAATGGTCATTTTCAGAACCCAATAATCAAAGCTCTGTATTTTTATCCTTCCACTTCCCCTCAGGCATTTCCCAGGCTGATTAACAACACGGTGAGCGGCCTGTTGTAAACTCAAAACACTGTTATTTATGTAGCGCTTTAAAAAAAAATACAGGTTTGACTCAAAGTTCAACAGAGGACAGAAATTACAGTTGTGAAGAAAAAAGAATATTCTGACCGTAAACCAGTCTTGAAATGCTCTTTCTATCTGATAAACCTTATTCATATATAGTGTTTTGAAAGTATGGAAGTCCAAGGCTGCTGATACTAAAATAAAAAATGTTTAATTAAACTGAGACTTGATTTTTATTTCAAAAGAATAAATAATTGCATTAACTTGGGTACATATATAGATTTTTAATGTATGTTTGTCAATTGAAAATGTAAATGTTTCAAAGTGCCAAAACAAAAAGTTAAATGAAATCTTAATTGACAAACAATTCAGATTATAAACAATAATACTAAACAATAATGTGCATCCTAAACCTGAAAATCAAATTGCAAATTTGAATTTTAAATTTGATTTGTCTTTTTTTTTTTTTAAGCTTATTTATAATAAAAAATTAAAAGGAAACTGCCCTTTTCCTGATAAGATTTAAGATGATGAAAGGGCTTCACAGCCAAGAAAAAAAGTCCAATAATTAACCAGAAAGATCCATGAAGTGAAAAATGGTATGAAATAGTCCAGGAACTAAGAAAACACAAGTCATATATTATGGGGAAACCTTGAGGAATACTGTATATAATCTATAAAGTAAAAGAAATTATTTACATTAGTTGATATTCAAGAGAAAGCAGAGATGTCTTAAATGTAATTTGAAGTCATTTGAAATAAGGAGCATTTCAGACTAAACTCTTTTCCCATGTTCTCTTGACTAAAATCAATATTTCAGTCCTTAAATTGAAACATTATTGTCATTGTATTTGTTGTTATTAGACTTAAACATCGAAAAACAGTAAAGATGTTAAGACCAAAATCTCATAAAATCATTAAGTCTTTATTTATTTTAACAAGTGAAACGATATTTCAGTGCATTTCTACTTGTTTTAAGTATTTTTTTTATGTTAAGGTTCTACTGCAGCAACTTATTCTCTCCTGTTTCAAGATGCTGACATTCATCATCAGTTTTTACAAAATATTGTTGAATTACTGATTTGTAATTAGAAACAGGTTGACACATTCCCACTGCAGCAAATAGGAACATATCATTTCACTAGGTCTGAATTATAGAAAGTATCTCATCAATTTGTGATAAGTTAATCAGAAATGAGTGAACGAGATTATTTTGTCCAAGCAGATGTTTCCGTGACCATGGCCTTACTAGAGACATGAAAATTACAAGGTTGTAATGTACACTAACTAACTCAGGGCTGTTGTTGTGCAGAACTCCCAGGAGGCACGGGCAGTGAAGGCATCACTGAACGACCTGCCTAGCTCACCTGAGGTCGTCGCCTCCAAGAAAAACCTATTTGAGGCCGGAGAAGCCTGGAGCCAAAGTCCCACCAAAGGAGCGACCTGCAAGGTGAGGAAACACTCAGACACTTGCTGCTGTCTTTAAAAAACTGGTGTCCTGAAATCCTCTGATTTAAATGTAACAGATGTAGCCAGGGCACAAAAAGGGATGACTTGAGATGGTTTTCCAGCATTTATTTTCTCCTGCAGAAGACAGGAAAAAAACATTAATTGCCTTCTGTTTTCTTTCTGCAGCTCAACTCCCTCAACAATACATAATGTCAATACATAATTCTTCATCATTCTTTTTCTTAAAATATATTCAAATACATTCACAAGCATGCACAAGTACAGATCTTGCACCAGGAAATGGATGTTAAAATCTCTGCAGAGTTATGTTGGCCGCATGACACGTGCCGTGTGCTGTTATAGAAATGGCGCCTAGAAAGGCAGGTAAAAACATCTATCAAAACAACACAAAACTACTAAGTTACATAGTTGTATTAACTGTAAACAATATGCATTAAAAGTTATAACAAACAGTTAAATTTCCAAAGAAAACAATACATTAGCACAGCAGCATTTTTCTAAGCAACTTAACTTCAGCCATGCAAAAAACGGCACTGTAAGGGGAATAAAAATAAAAATAACGGTAAAAGAAAATGAACTCCCTTGAGGTAAAGTTCACCAATGTTCAACAAAATCATTAATTGATAAATTAAATTCACAAATTGGAAATAAGAATTAATAAAGTGGATTATTTAACGCCGTTACAGGAAAGTCAGACTTTGGTGACTTTCCCAGTGGTCGTATCGCAAATGCGTGGCAAAGACAATGAGATGAATTGGTGGAAACCAACAAAAATAAAGTTTAAGTTTTTCTAAAAACTAAGGCTATGTCATCAGAATAACATTTTAAGCCATAATTCTTCATCAGGTACAGAGAAATTAATCCATAAAATGTGATTTTTAAGAGGAAACTAGTTCCTGCTGAAAGAAAACTGACGTATTTCCTGTTTCTTCAATGTCTGATGAATACTGTACTGAAGACATGGATTGCATCACTGTGACAGATGAAAGAAACTGTAATTAATGTGGTGTCATACGCAATAATTAAACATAAAGTCTGACTAAACCTCAAAAGAGGGTCTGTTTACACACTAATGCGGCTCACAGACTCGGAAACGGAACAGGCTGCACACACAGGCGGCAGGAAACATCAGAATTAACTGATGATAAAGTGGCTTTGAATGTGTTTTTATTGAAGGTAAACAACTGTAAACTGTAAAAATGAATGCAGACCTGCAGGCAAATCTGACAAGAAGCAGACAGATCTGCCTCTTCTCTAACTCCTGGCAACAGTTCTGATTCGCTCATGTGTTTTGTATCAATCTGTTTTATTTGTTTTATTTAAAAAATAATAGTAATTTAATCAAACCAGACACTTAATTTGGAGCAAATTTCATCCGGATTCAGACTGAAAACTCATCAAACTGCTTCAGAACACTTCCCAGAACAAACAAAACATCTTTTTTATTATTTCTGCATCAGGACACTGAGGGGTTGAAGGTAGGCGTGGCCAGCCTGATCACTCAGTGGGTGAAGGGTCCGTCTGACGGCAGCAGACAGTCGCTCTGCAAACCGGCAGTAAGTCACAAACACATCATGAACATCTTGAATTCTTCTTTTTAAGCTCAGACTTGTCATTTTGGGCTGATCAAAAACCAGACGCGCTGCTGCGTTCTGAACCATTTGTAAGGGTTTCACCGCACAAGCTGGGAGACCTGCCAGGAGGGCATTGCAATAGTCGAGGTGAGAGATAACTGGTGGAGTGATGGTAGAGGACTCAATTTGTAGTTTGATGCTGTGGTGGATAGATTGCTTGGCTGAAATGACCAAGAGTTCAGTATTGAGGTACTTAAATTTCATTTTATGATACTTTATGCTTCTACATTTTAGAGTGAAATATTGTACATTTTAATCCACTACATTTATTGCAGCTATAGTTAATTTTCAGATTAAGATTTTAAATTAAACAATAAATCAGAAGCTTATAAAATACAACACATTTTTCTGCCTTTTTTTTGCCTCTCTCGTTGTGACTCCTTGTCATATTTTCCCTCTCAGTTGGTTTTATTTCAATAACTGTTTCAAGCCCAAAGAGGTCAAATGATCCAATTGTTCACTGATCAGAGAAGTTCAAAATATGAAAACATTGTTTAGAATTTTGTTTTTTCTTCTTCCCTCAATCGTAACCTCAAGACCCCTCAGATTTATCTGGTGACCCTTTGGAGGGGAACCACTGGATTACGCTAGCTATTATAAAACGAGTCAAAACTAGCAAATTGTACACATTGGAGTTAAAACTAGCTAATCTAAGCTAAGAATCAGATTTCAGTGGAATTACAGAAAGAGTACTTATTGATACATTAAGTACATTTTGCTGATACTATAATATATAGTATATTATATATTTATATTTTTGTTTGTACTTTTACTTAAGTGAAGTATTTGAATACCACTGACACCACTGTGATTTGATGTGATGTGTTCAGGTGCAGCTTCAAAGTTAGTAATGTGAGGTTTCCCTCTTGTGGAGAAACAAGAAACAATGTCCAAACTGTTCGTTTGAAGGATTTCTCTACATTTCTACTATTTGAAAACTAACAAACCTACTGTGTAATTGTGTTTCAAATTAATAAAAAGAATATTTAGAAACCATGGGAAAATGAAAAAGTAAATAAGAAAATATATATTTTTTTTCAAAACAATGTGCTCAATTGTACATGTTTTTTTTATTGAACAGTAAAAGCTTATATTTTAAACCTTGTGAAAGACAGAAGCTCTGACAGCAAAGATTAAAAAAAAGTATCACACTTTTTAAAAAAAGATCAGTACGCTCAGTACTTCTGTGCTTTGTGGGTTGCCAGATTTGGTCTCTGTTCAGGCACGATGATGCCAAAACCTGGCAACCTCACGATAAGTCTTCAGGAAGCTGCAAACAACTGCTGTTTAGTTAATTAGTGAAAGGTGTTGGTGGGTGTGTTTCTGAACCTTGAACAGAACCAGGCTAGCCGTTTCTCATTGTTTCCAGTCTTTATGCTAAGCTACGCTAACCAGGTCCTGACTTCAGCTCTGTAACACACAAACATGAGACTGATATCTGAACCAAAATGTTGAACTATACCATTTTGATGCATCTTCTGAACACAGAATATTGCCCATGTTTGTATTGATTACTGATTGATTTCTGTCAGGATGTGAAGCCAGGAGATGTGATGCAGAAAAAGAACATGTGGGAGGTGATTGGAGACTCATCAGGGCAGCCGGGACAAAGGGCCAAGGTGAGCACACACACACACAAATATGAAATGATAAAGATATGGTTAATATTTATTGTGCATACTTACAGGATGATAAATACATGATAGTGAAAAGGAACAAACTTCTGTCTCATCTCTCTTCAGGTCTCTGGTAAAAAGTACAAATTTATCGTCACTGGTCACGGCAAATATGAGAAGATCCCTGTGGACGACGAGAACGGAGGAGAGTACACTAACGGAAAGTCTGGTAAGAACACAGAGAGGAAGTAGAAAAATGCTGCTGAAAAGTTATTGTGCTTAAGTGTTAAAACCTCTCCATGTTTCCCAAGATATGAAAACTTGTTGTTTCATGTGTGAAATCATATTATCACTTTAATTCCTCTTGTGGGGTTCAGTGGATAAAGAAAAACACTGATACTGCTGAGGGTCATGTTTCCATTTTATATCATTGGACATAATACTACAGTACAATCACTTCAGTCACATTATTTTCCCATGTTTTTGTGTGGAAATTGGTCCAGTATTGAGCGAGCGCTCTGCAGTTGGCAGCCGTAAAACAGGACTGCAATGTAATCTTTGCGGGCAATTGTGCCCCATACGTCCTACTATCCCTACAGACATAGATTTTTTTTTTTAAAGAGTAAGATCCTTTTGGTTTTAAGCACAATAACACAAAAAAACAAAGACAACAAAGTCACACGATAACACAAACAAACTAACCGACTGAGGCAGTGGTAGACCAGAAACTCCTGTGTAAAATTACTGTTTTTATCAAGGGAGTCTGGTGGCTTTGGCGATGTCAATATAGTGACTGTTTCTGGTTAAGCAAAAAGGTCTTGCTCTTAAAAAAAAGGTGTACCAAACAGTACAATATTTGGCTCGGAGATGTACTCAATTGTATCAGTTGTATTTTTATAAAAACTTTTTTTTTGCCAGATGAATGTAAAATTAAGAATTTAAACTAGTTTGGACGGAATCAGTGTCGATCCTCTGATATTCTGTTTGTGATTTTCCACATTTTTCACACCAAAAGTCCAAAAGCTAGAAAACTTTGCCTAATCCAAAAGCTTAATTTTAACAGTGATCTGACATATTTTTCAATTTGTTTTTTCCTGTGGAAAATTAAACCCATAGTCGTTACACGGACAATTAATGAAAAATCTTCCTGAATGTTTGTGGAAAAAATATGTTTGAAAAAATATTTCCCGAAAATATCTTGAAACAGCTGCTTCAACATTAGAGCAACACAGAAACACAGATAAAGTCAAGATGAGGGAAACTCTGTGCATTTATTTGAAAATATCAACAGGTTCTGGCTCCTTTAATAGAGAAGAATCACAGCAAATCTTCCCATTAAGGTTTGAATCTCTTAGATCTGAATCTAAATAAATCAACTCCTGCACACACATTACAGACAACTTTAGAAAAAAGTGTCACCGGGAGGTGTTAAAACTGGATAGCTCACGCTGCATTACAGTCATCTAAATCTACCGTTCTATGTCTCGTGACCGTTGACCCCACAGTTGACTATCCCACTGACCTCCATCATGGCGGAGGCTGCTTTTCATAGTTCTTCTCTAACAACTTACATAAGCTTTTAGCTCAGCGGCCGTCTTTCAAGTCACAATGAAATCAAGCATTTTGTTAGCATCTACTTGTTTGTGTTAAACTATTTAAAAATTATATTAGCAGAAACATTAGGGAGACATTTCTACGTGTTTCTAGCTTAGCTGTGTCCGAAATCGCTGCATGGTGCACATTATCCACTATATAGTGCACTAACAGTTTCCACAATGCAACATGCTGCACTTTATAGATGCAAAATGTATCATTGTGCAACTCTGCATGCAAAGTGACAGTAATTAAGTGTCCTAAATCTCAATTTACCGCTCACTGTTAAGTAAAGTAGTGCGTGTCGATGATGATGATTTTTCTTATTCACCTGGTATTTCTTTCCTGTTATTCGAATCAGAGAGGAGATGAAAAGAGGCACCTTTTGAAGCTTTAAGATTGTTGAAATTGTTTAAAATGGAGAAAGATGTTGCTAATATATTGTACATTCATCTATTGATGTTGCAATTGCTGTTTGCATTATTGACAATAAACTTAACAATATAAAACTATAAAAATTAATCCCATTTTTGCTGTTATCTAATCTCCCTCCTCTGTGCCCCTCCACATCCAATCAAACCGTCTTTTTGTGCCAAGCTGACATGTGATTGGTGCATTTCTTTTGATCGAGCCGCCCCTGCGTTACGCCTCGCCACATCCTGTTCGAACAGGAAGGAGGTGAAATTAAGATGCTCTATAAATGTTGCTGTCATTGTGACTTTAAGAAAGTTCAATCACAAAATGTAACTATCTACAGCCAAAAAAAAAATAATCATGCTTTAATATAAACAACCATTAACTACCGAGAGGTCTTACCCTGAGGCAAGTAGCACCATTTTTGAATAAAACTGGATATTTCAATGATCAGTTTCGAGAAACACTGACACCAGTGATTTGTCTTAAAATCATTTTACAATTTAATCTGTCTACAAGAACACAAATATTTAATTAAAACTTCTAGTGACTCAATTTTAAATTTAAGCTAAACACTTAAATCTTGAGTGAACTACTGCATATAAATAGTAAGTTTTCAAATCCACAATTTAACAATCTATATTTATTGTGAACGTGTTGATGAAAGGAATAAATCAGAAGCTCCGAAACTACTTTAAAACATAAACGCTTTAATCGGATGTGACGTCTGAATGACTTTAAGACGAACGTAGCTGTCTCCTTCCAGCTAGTCCACAAATACAAACATTTAACATCCAGACAACAACGCACACAAATGCAACACAAAGCATTTGTCAAGTATAAATTTCAGGCCGAGTTTTGTATAACACTGCCGCAAACTACATTAGTTTATCACAGAGACAAAGATTCCAGACCTGTACATTATTTCTGTTGCTAGGATTTCTGCACCCTGTACATTAAACACATATCATAACTTTTTTCTTTACATTTTTGTCTTGGCAATTTTTATTATATATATATATATTAAGTAACCGTGAACCCTCTCGCTGTTCTATTAAAGTCTTTTGGTTCCTCGTCTTTACCTTTACGCCCAATTAGACCCATTTCAAAAACGGTTGAAATTTTTGTCACCGGCCTCGACGCCGCCTCTTTAAGCCTTTTAGCATCAAACTTTGGACTAAACAGCAGCACAGGCAGCCGGTGTGCAAATGAAGGTATCTCCTTCAGCTCGTCCTTTATCTCTTGCTTCTTCTCCTCCTCGCTTTTGTTTAATTCGATCTGGTGCATGATGTTCTCTTTAGTGGAAAACATTTGGAAGAGGACAGCGTCCCACATTTTTGTTGCCTTGGGAGCGTCTTTGGTTTCGTTCTTGTCCTGAGCATCAGGCTTGTCGTCGGCCTTCTCGTCGGCCTTCTCGTCGGCCTTCTCGTCTGCCTTTTTCACCTCACTCTGGTCCTGCCCAGTGGCCTCCATCGGAGAGCCTATCTCTGGAAATTTTGGCTCCTCCTGCTCCACCACCATGTGCTTCTTGAGTCGGGACCAACCGCTCACTTTGGATTTCATTCCCTTTGGCTTTTGTATGACTTTAAGAAGGGGCTCGGCTGTTGGGAGGGATTCATCGCCTTCCTTTTTCTCAGGTGCAGGTTTAAGTGCTGATTCTGCTTTCTTATCTTTTCCTTTTTCTTCACTTCTTATTGTCTCAGCAGCAGACATCTTAACAGGCAGAGCAGGTGCTGCCGTGCTTGGCTTTGAGCCTTCGGCTTTAGTCTTGGTGGGAGCGACAGCTTTTGCTGGCTCTTTTTGATCTGAGACGTCTGCTTTTGTCTGAGTTCCTGATTTTTGCTGGGCAGTCTGGACTTTATCTTTGCCCAAAAGCTTTCTTACTGCCTTGAGAGGATCCTGGTCGTCACCTTTGGGCAGAGGATGTTTGGCTTCAGGAGTTATTGTCTTTGGTTTCGTGACTTCTTGAACTGCTGTTTCCACCTTTTGTTTCTCAGGAGTTTTCCCCTCCACTGTTGGAGGTTTCACCTTTGCCGTTTGTTGAATCACGGTTTTTTCTTGTTTTGCTGCAACCTGACTGGAAACTGTACTTCTCTCTTGTGTTAATGTTGTTCCTAGGGTGTCAGATGCTTGTGAAACAATAATAATAGGGACTGAGAGGGTGGCAGAAACTTTCTCATCTTTTAGAGGGGCTTTATCCACGTCTTTGGGGAGTTCTTTGACTTTAGAAACCTCGTCCGTAACTTGTCCCATCACAGATAGTTCTTGGCTGGATGTTTTATCTTCTGCTGATTCCTCTTTTGTAGTTTTAACCTCCTCTTCAGTTGGCGTCTTAAAACTGGAGATGCCAAATGCTGGAGAGAAGGTTTTGATTCCTCCATAAGCGGCATATTCAGCTGGTGTCAATCCACGGTAAGTAGATTTTTGTGCCACTTGGGTTGGGGTTTTAGGTCTCTGAAAAGCTACAGGTGATACACCAGAAGGTGATGGCCCATATGTAGGTGTCCTTGGTCTTTTAAAGCCAGGTGATGTGGTCATAAGCCGGGAGGCCTCGTATGTTGGAGTCAGAGGCCTCTGATAGCCATAAGAAGTCACTACTGGTGGTGTTGGCCCAGATGTTGGAGTTTTAAGTCTTTGGGAGGCAGCTAGAGCAGTTGGGATCTTTTCTCTTGTCAGATCAGGCTCTGATTTTGACTTTCTAATACTTTGTTGAATTGGTTTAGCTAAAGGTGTCAAGCCTGAATTAATGTCTCCATTCAGTATTGTTTCACTAGGCTTAGGCTCGGTAACCTTCACACCTTGGGAAGCCAGTGAGCTGTTTGCAGCAGAAACAGTTTGGGGCGTTCTTGACATCTCTGGCTCTACTGTGATTGGCGACACTGCAAACAAAAGAGGATTGGGTCTTGAGATTTCAAAGACGGGCGTTGTAGCCCGCGTCATATGGTATGCCGGGGTTTTAGGCCGTCCTGCTGAAGTTCTTAATGTCTGGAACTCATGAGTGGGTGTTTTAACTCTGTCAGACGTTGGAGTGGCTCGTTTGATTTCGGACGTTGGAGTGGCTCGTTTGATTTCGGACGTTGGAGTGGCTCGTTTGATTTCGGACGTTGGAGTGGCTCGTTTGATTTCGGACGTTGGAGTTAGGATTGTATTTATTTCTGCTATTGGTGTAGTTCCTTTTCTGACCTCGGATTCTGGAGACAAATCTTGTTTTGTTTCTGCAGGTGTTTTGCTTTGAGGTACTGTGCTACCAATGGCAGTTAATCCAGTTGAGTCATACACTGGTGGGGTCCTGGATGTCTCATAGTACGATGTGCTCGCTGTGTACATCCTAATTTGAGGGACTTCAAACATCGGTTTGGGCGATCTTGAAGGTTCAGTTGCTTTGAATGTTGGACGTGGACTTTTGGATTTTATGAGCGGGGTCAACACAGTGAGAGGACGAATTAAAGCTTGACCCCCTGTTGCTGGATAAGGAGTCAGACCTGGACTTGTGGGCTTTGGCTGCAGGGTTGCTACAGCTGCAGCTGCTGGTACTGTTGCCTCAGGCACAGAAAAGGCTGGTGAGACTCCAGAAATGTGGGTCGATGCTGAATATGAAGAAACAGTGTTAACATGCTGCGAGTGAGTGTACGACGGCATTGCCACTGTCTGAGGTGAGAACCTCACTCCTCTGCCGTAAGCTGCACGTTGCGGGTAAGGGGACGCCACATGTTGATACAGCGGCCTGACGGTGAACCGTGGAGGCTGCTGGATGCTGTAGAGGCTGAGCGGTGTCTCTGGAGTCCTCGGAGGTGTACAGTGGTCACTGTGCTCAAGGTCAGGGCTTGCTTCGTTCACAGGTGAAAGGCTGGAGCGGAAAAGTGCGGCAGGCTGTGAAGCCTGAGTGGAGGCCTTTTTCTTGGCAGTTCTCTTGAGGAGTTTCTGAAGCCGAACGTTGTCCTTTCCAGGTTTGGGCAGCAGGGGTGGGGGGTACTGCTGGGAAAGCAGGCCCGGCTGCGTGACAGCACCATAAGCGACAGCCATGAGCGCTTCAGCACCCTGGGGAGAAAAAAATCAGAAATACAGAGTCATTAAAATTCAGTTTTATTGATACAGCGCCAATTCATAACTAAAGTTATCTAATTGCACTTGTCACAAAGAGTAGATCTAGACCGTACTCTTTGTTATATTAACCGAGACCCAACAATTCCAATTATCAAGTATAAAGTTCAGGCCAAATTCCCGGACTTACCGAGACCTAAACTCTGGACCTGGTCACGATTTGTGCACCTGTTCTTTATTTTTTTTGCATGTCACATTAGACCTAGTTAAAGTAGCAGTGAATCCCTCGTGGTTCTATTCAACTCTTTTAGATTCAGTTTCATAAGTTTTTTAAATATTGATGCGTCTTAATGAGCTTTTCCTTTCCTTTATTGTAACTATTTTGATGAAATTGGTCCATTGTTGGTTATGATTCACATTTAAAAAAAAACATGAAATGGACACTTTAACTTTCTAGATAACTAGTCAGGGCACAACAGTAACGGTGGCCCGATGACCCTGGGCCAGTAAAAGCAACGTCGGGACAGTTGAACTAGCAACTCATCGGCCCGATAAATGAAAAACTCAACATCCTGCAGTTGCTTTGCAGCTACTGGCGAACACCATTGTCCAATCCAGATCTGTAGTACGTTGACAAGTGGTTGTCAAATGTTATTTCTCTAATCTCAATCAAGCGGCAACCTCTGGGTCTGAAAGTGAAACCATGCGTGCCTCCCATTTTTTGTGCCAGGTAGGGACTAGCGCTACCAGTGCGCAACACATTCTCATCTCAATGCGCCATAACTGACTCTTTCAAACAGTGTGACAAAGCGTAAGGATTTTACGCTACAGGTACCCTTCATGAAACGCCCCCGTTTGCTACGTTGCAGCAACACAAGGGACGCTAACCCTACCTGTTAGCAGCTGTAGGGTTAGCCGGTCGACATGCATAAATTCAGTGACTTAGGTTTAGATACTAACATTTCTGATGGATGTGGTAAGGGTAGGGGCTTCAGGGGGCTGTCAACACCTTTATCGCGAACGTAGCTAGCTAGCACTTCTGGTCTGTACGGGACGCCCAGAGCGTCTCATAGAGATGCTTCCAGACGCACCTGGTGCGTCTCACACAGACGTCAAATAACTACGCTTTGTCACTCTTTCTCAAATCGTCGGTATATGACGCCCTGAGATGAGAACGGGCTGCAACAACCGATCTACTGCACATGTATGGAACGTATCTGCCATGCTGACTGCTGAAGGTAGTATAAACAGTTACGCATACCCCCTCTGATAATTTATTAGTCACGCGGACCCTAGCGTATTCGTGGATGCGGAAAGTATAATTCTTGCCTTAACGGCCAGCAGGGGGCGAGTCCGCTGATTGCATAAAGAATTCCGGTTCCATTAGTAGTAATGGTAAAATATTGCTACTTCTCAGCTGAATTATTACCTCAGTAAACATTTTCATAATGAGTTTATGGTCTCAGTCGCTAGTTTCAAGTATTCTTCAACACAACATGATGTTCATTGAGTAAATTACAATCCTATTTAGGGGAAAATTGATAAAAAAAAATGCAGCATATGCTTTTGGGCGGGACTACCTTGTGATTGACAGGTCACTACCACGGCGACTTTAGTTTATTTTTTTTATATCCAGGATGTATTTAATAACCAATTAAACAAATTAACAGTATAACATAACTTACAAGTCTTTGGTTTTGTTGTAACACTGAATAACTTTTGGAAGAAGGGCCAGTAAAAATTGTCTTTGGGCCAGTAAGTTTCAAACCGGGCCAGTTGGTTTGAAACGGTTAATGTTGGAAAGGTTAACGTTGAGCCCAGCTAGTGAATCTTTAATAATAACTTGATCCTGAGGCAAAAATAAAAATTCCAGTAAATAAAATCATCAGAATCATATCATATCAAACTGTCTGTCCCATAACCCATCGATTTACAGTAAACCAAAAAACTTCACATGGCCTAAAAAGTCTGAAATCTAAGCTGATGAACCCTTTATGAATTCTGTTGAACTTTCACAAATATAATGGTAATAAAATAGTGATTTGGACCACTTCATAATCTGCATACTAAAAACTTTCTTTTTGTGTCTTTCGCAGATTTATATCATGGTGATTACTGAAGAGGTGTCGTCTCCTCAGGTGGTTTCCGCTTTGATCTCACAAAAACATTCGCTGGCTATAAAGATGTCAAACAGAACAGTTTCAGACTCAATATTTCATTTATATCAAATAAATCACAAGTACAAGCCCAAAAGATTTGATCATCAAATATCTCTTTGATTTTGTATTTTATTTTCTGACATCCTGTTTCTATTATTATGTATATATCTGACTGTGAGCTTCAGTGTTTGTGTATCATTCTCCACTACAGTGTTTAGGTGAATCATTCCCAATGTCTGGTTGATACTTGTATGACGGTGTGTAGGGAAACGTAAAAGTGTTTTGAATAGAAATAGTTTACATGTTTCAATCACGTAGAGTTAATGGATGACACTTGTGTTGTGTTATCTGTCCTGCACTTATCTTTGGCTAAAGAACAATCTGATGAGCTCGAGAGGGAAGAACTGTAAAAGTTTGATACTGATGATAAAATAACACTGAAAGTCTATTAAAAAAACATCATCTCGTGGCTCACTTGGTGCAGCCATGAACCCAAAATTACTTTTATTTGGTATTGGGTAATATTTTGATATTACTTCTCAATAACCTTCATCACACGGAAACCTGATCTATACAATCAAACTATTTCCTGTGTATGTTTTTATCAGCTCTGTACTACTGCAGACACTTTTTACCTTTGATATTCATTAACTGAGATTTCTGATTGTATGTGTTTATACCCCTTTTCTTAAATAAATTAAAATAATTTTCTACTTTTTCAGTGCCCTCCATTTGATCTAATTTTTGTTTTATATTTATTGTTAATGTATCAAGCTTGAACAAGACATTATACCCTTTTTACATCTGAAATGTCCATCCACTTTGGCCCAAAGCAAGATACCTCAGGAACTACTGGCTAAATGTCTATAAAATCATCAGTGGAAATTCATGGTCCCCAGAGCATTTGTTGACCCCTTGAACTTTCCTGTTGTGCCAACATCCGGCCAAAATTTCTACTTGCTACACAAGAAGTGAAATCAGTCAAAATGAAATTTCCTGATTTTAATTTTCCTCTTCCACAGAGGATAAACCCCTTTTGATTTGAATTAATCTTTTCTCCAGTGCCACCTGCAGGACAAAATTTATATTTTAGTTCCACTGAGAATAGCTAAATTTGTATTGACTAAGGAGGATGTGAAGGGTTTAAATAGTTCAACAAGAGAAGTGAATATATTAAGAGAGCAACAATGCTGTTCACAATGCTGGTTTGTTTTTAGCCTGATGATGCTGACATTTAAATAAAGTGCTAATAATAGCATTTCAAAAGAAGATTATAAAGTTAAAGGTAGAAAGTATTGTATATAAGATGTTAAAACCAAGAGTTTATAGATCAGAGTGGAATAAACTATAAAGATTCAAGTAAAAAATTTAACAAATGAAATTTAAAAGCTAATCCTGTAGAATAAAAAAACAATTAAGAAAATTCTAATATAACGTGAATTTTTAGCATAGACTAAAATGTTAACATTGATGTCTGATGAAAACTTTTCATCAGCCTGTGAAATGTTCTCCTACAGTCTGTCATCCTTCTACTGAGGTGCAAACAGAAATATCAGTAACTTGTGTTTAAAGAGATTTCAATGCAGTTACAAAACCTGTGTCCTAAACTCCACGCACAGATGTACCGAGTATAAATCATCAGGTTAGTGACTTGGAGTGCTGTTTATAAAAACCAGAGATCAGTGCTGCAAACTGGAAAACCAACAGGAGAATCCATCCAGCTGAGCTCTTCCTGGATGATGTTACCTCCTCACTGCTGATCCTGGAAGCTTTTACTTGGCCTAATTTTAGTTTGAAGGCAGAGAGGAAGCCGGCCAATCACCTGCTTCCCTTTTTTAAGACTCTTGGCTTTTTTTACAGGCTGCATCACTTTCACTGAAAACAATAAATAAGAGTGCAGATCAGATGGAGCCTCTGATGCTAACAACTTTAAATTTGGAAATTTTGATTGAGGCCCAGAGAAGCTTCAATTCTTATCACATAAAAATGATTCCTCCTCTGGGGAGCTGTAATATGATTGGAACATTTGAAGCCCTGTTTTTATTTTGATGTTTCTTGTGAGCTTTAGCGCTAGAGGAAATAATGATTCATCCTCCAGAAACTATTAACATCAGCAAATGTCATGAAATCTAGTTAGTGGTGTTAGTAAGAGAAATCTCGTCATGATGGTGGCACTAGAGGAAAGGTGAAAAGACTAGTATTGGGTCAATCCTTTGCCTCAAATTTCTAAACATCTGATATTACCCTATGCTTGTGTTGAGTTCTTTGCTCTATAAGTAAAGTCAGATCTCCCGATCAAGATATCAAATCTTTGACAAGAGAGGAACTTGCAGGTCTACGTTTCTGTGAGGTTACAGTTTACAGGCTGAGCTTTAAGTGCAGCTTTGTCGTGTCAGGATCCTTCTGTCGCCTCTTCCCACATAAACACGCACATATAGATGTGTATATATATCTGCTGAAGGGTGAAAGTGAATGCAGAACACCTGACCTCATGACATCATAGCCCAACGACCCTGGTTAGGGCCTCAGAAATATATTTGCGCAGAGAATACCCAATTGCATAAGAAGAAAAATTTGATTTAAAAATTTAAAAATAACACTGCACAACGTAACGTTAGTGCAATGAATTTGAACTTTAGAGTCAGATAAATTTATTATAAGATTATCCAGAGGGCTTGGGTTACAAATGAAGGATCCCTGACATCATTCAGTCTGTACAACTGTTTAATATCCTCAGTTTACTATGTGTGTCACTTCAGTGAAATGTAGGCCAGAGCTGGTTGTGTTTTAAAGCTCCACCCCTCCCACCCGCCTCCCTCCCTGAACCTGCTGCCAGCCTGACACATGAGAGCTCACTCCTCCTTTTAAGGCTCTGGTAGGCTTGGTATTTGGAGCACCTTCAGGGTGCAAGTTCAAAAGAGGAAAGTGTAATAATAGCCGTGTAATAAAAACCAAGTTGGTCCACAATAGCCTCCTTAAGTAAATGAATCCTCCCCAAAAAGTCATTAACCTCCACTGAAGTTATGAGGCTTCACACTCAAACACAGCAAACAGTGAGTAAAAAGAAGGAACATACCAGGTAAAAACTTGTTGATGTTCAAAGTGCTCCACGCAGGTTCCCCTTCACAGAACAAGAGAGAACATTCATTCAGGTCGATGTAAAATATCGAACTTGACTTTATTCACAACAGGAAGGTAACAACTCAAAGCTAGAATGTGATCATCACTCAGTCATGCCTCATTGCAGCCAGGACAAATAAATGACAGGGCAGAGTGTGTTTTGAAGCCACAGGGAGTAGAAACAATGCAAGGCTAACATGTAGCTCAGTGCTGCTGGTGCTTCACTGTTGCACTGAGGAAAAGGAAAGACACCCTGAGCTCTCCGAACATGTCTGATCTCTGGCTGCAGAGGTGTGGGTTCTGCCCTCGACAGCAGCCGCCTCCCTAACTCTGTTAACAGCTTCCATGCGCACTATCTGGAGTATAAAAGGTGTAAATATGGCGTGTTTACCTGTGCGACTGCTGCTCGGGGGGCGGCCGGCCGGCTGCTGCCTGCTTGTCCCAGCCTGGAGTGTCAGAGCGGCAGGTTCATGTTGAGCCCAAGTCGACCCCCCTTCCTACAAATGGAAGGAACAGAAGCCATGGCAGTCCAAAAATAAATCCTGAACCCTGTGAGCAGAGTGACAGCAGCGTCGCTGTGATAGCAGAGAGAGGCGAGGCGAGATGCAGCACCGACAGGCCACAGGACCTTAGGTTTCACCACCTCAGGGCTCTAAAAGTGGGGTCTGAGGGCCACCCAGGGGTCCTTTAAGGATGTACTTGGGATCCGGCAGGGGGCTCAACTGTGCTCTCAGAAAAATGATTCGCAGAATTTCACATGATTTGAATTCTAGAGGAAGAATCCTAACTCATGGGTTCTTGATGGGATTAGGGGGGTGTGAGGGGTTCTCAGCAAATACCTGTTTACTGGAGAAGTGTTAAGAGTTGCTTAACGGTGATACACGGGAGGTTAGGGGTCCTTCAACAAGTTCCAAGGATATTTAGGTGGGTTCTTAGCATTCTTGGTGCTCAAAGGGTCTTAGTCAGGGGATCTTTCGATGGGGTTTGTTCTCTAGTCCTATTTGAAGTTTGAGTGGCAGGCATCACTGATGTGATTCTAAAGCTCCTAGTGGGGTTATTATGCCACATTCATGTCCTAAGGGATAGAGGCATAGGGTTGGCCATGTAAGGGTTGAAATATTTTGCATTGACAACATAACACTATATAAATTTAATCAGGGTTTAATTACTCTGAACGTCGGATTTTGGCTGCTATCAAGAATCCATGTTAGTTCTCAGGCACTTTCGTATTACGAGGTGCGATGTCAGATAAACCAGAGCTTTCAGAAAAGATCTGTCGTAATCATGACTTGGAAGTAGACGTGTACGCTAATACAAGTTGGAAACTCGCAGTTACGGTAACTCCAAAATGACATGAACGTGGCATAAAAGTCCAAGTTGTAATTACAACTGAGAAAATAAAAGCTTCAATATATCCAACGTGGCACTCTTGTAATTAAACCCAAATATAACTGATATGGTGTCACAGGTGTCTATGCACAGTATGGTAATCCTCACATGACAAACTGAGTCATCATACAACCGTGGTGATGATGATGTGAGCACTCACAGATCTGAATCTTTCCCATCTCTACCATTAACCCCATATGACCTGAATGCAGCATTTTGCTCATTGGGAATTCTTGCAGTTTTTGAGGGGACTCCATGGGTTCTTCATGAGGTTCTAGGGTTCCTTAAGGGAGTTTCAGGGGTACTCAAAAAAAAAAAAAACAGGGATCCAAGATTCAGGGATATTTGTAATATTTTGTAAGGGCATCAGGGGATTACAGGTGTTTTTAAGGGGGGGATGGAGGAGTATGTTTATTGGGTTTTTAGGTTGTGGTTCCATGAGTCCTTGAGAGAGTTCCTGGGTATCCTTAAGGGGGTTTGTGTGACCCTTGAAAGAGGAAGCTGCTTGTAGCTGGTAGTTGTAGACGAATTGTATTGATGAGTTTTAAAGATCCTTCATGGGGTTACAAGGAGCTTCGGGGGTTCCTCGTGGTCCTTTATTGATCTTCTGTGCTTAGATGGGGTGTTGCAAGTATTTCTGGAGGTCCCAAAAGTCCTTTTGATGGTTTATGGGGTTCTTGTGGGGTTTTGTGGGATTTGGGAGAGCATTCAGGAGCGCTTGAGTGAGGTTCAGGTGTCGTTAAGAAAATTTCAGTTGTCATTCATGGGATAAAAATGGTGTCACAGCAGGGTCTGATGGGTTGTGATGGCATAACAATCCTTTAAGGGGTTCCACTGGTATTTGAGAAGGTTTAAGGATCATTAATTTTGAAAAATGTTATTTCCTTTGTACAGTTTGCAAAGCCCATTCTCATTCCCAGAGCGTCTGTATTTGACGCACAAGGTATTCTTGGGCTTTCAACTAACTTCAGTGTAACCCATCCATGTCACGTGACAATATACAGAACCAAAAGTCAAAGTTGGCTAACTTAATGTATGAAGCTACATAATGTTACATACGTGACCGCTGTCACGTAATGTACTTATTTCAACCCAAACAAGGATCTTTTTCTAAGCCTAACCAAACTGTGACCGTTTCACAGCGTTAACCACATTTAAAAAGGTGTTTCATACTGACGCTGAAGGGTATCTTGAGCCCTGGGATGAGAACGTGTTGGTTTGGCCGAGTAATTTTAATATGACCCTACTGAGACAAAGCACTCTGTAACTGCTTCTGTGGTTTGTTTCACTGTTCATCCCAACAGCGAGAGTGTAGACAGGTCCGTCAAACTGTAAGTCAACAAAATCAAACAGGAGGTCCTCGGCCTGGAGTTTGTCTATTTGTGTTTCTGTGACATGAAAACATTTGACACTCCCACCTGTGAGTGACCAAGAGTTCTTTATTCTGTCATTGTAGCACCCCCCGGAGGAAATTAGTAGATCATTCAGGACCCCTGAGACAGTTCAGACCGACGCCCGCATCACAGATCCCGTTTATAAATCCAGCTGAGGAGTTTGCTGAATGATTCATGCTGCAGCTTGTTCAGACTTACAGCTAAACTGAAAGACATTAGTAACAGATCAAACTGATCTTGCAGAGGATGTCTATGAAATAGGTGGCTGATTTCTGGAAAAAAAATACCACTGGAAAGCAGATAATTAAATATACATCAATCCAATTGAACTTAACTAATCAAAAGACTAATTAAAAATCTTTAATGGGGCATTTATATGGTGTAAGAACACTTTCACAACCTTAAGCATTTATATTACGCACAAATACGAATCTGAATGCTTAAAGTTGAGCATACATGTTTTTGAAAGTGTTCTTAGACCATATATTTAAAGTGCTGATATTCATAGCACAGAGGTCACATATTGTATTACTAAAAGTGTATTTTTTTTTACCATTACACATCAAAATGTGGGGAATGTCAAAACCATACAGCGCAAAATCTTTGAGCATATTTTTCCTTTAATCTTTCCTAAACTTAGGGAACTACTGACTGAAAGCCTGCTGGCAGGAGGGTGAAACGTTTTTGTACTATCGCAGATATGTTCTAATGTTGTTTTTGCACATTTTTAGCACCTGCGTGGACTGAAACTGTCTGAGGAACATCCAGTGATTTTTGGGGTGGGCCCCACTTTTGCCCTTCAGGTTGATTCTTGCAAACCAGGCAGTCATAGAAAACAAGACCCCAAAGCAATAGATGGATCAACATGTCGGATTTACAGCTTGGTTAGACAAATAATTTAGGTTCTTGTCCATGCTGTACATGGGGTTAGGGTTATGTGCCTCAGACTTCTGTAGGAGGTTTAGGAACACCACCTGCCTCGCTTCCCTGACGTCGAGCTGTCTTCTCACTCTCAGATAAAATTTGCTTGCCTAATGCAGCTTCCCCAGAATAGCAACCTGTGGGCGTCTTGGGTGCCCCCTTCTCCAAACTTGAGCCTCCCACCTTAACACTCAACCCTTCCATCTCCTTATTGAGTGCCAGCAGAGGGAGGGGGGGGACCAAAGTCGTGGACCCTGCCCCAGTACAGGCCCGGCCTCGCCTCCAGGCCAGCTCCTCGGCCAATGGGGTGGCCAAGCGGATCGTGTGTCACTATAACAGAAGGACTTAATCAGCGCGGTAAGTTTGCAGAACCTTACAGCCTTTCTCGGCCAGCAGGGAGCTCGCTTCTTTCAGCGTTTCTGAGGTAAGAAAGAGGGGAGAGGGTGAGAGTGTGAGTGGTAGAGAGGAAGCTCAAGTGCAATGTCCCCCAAATATCACCCAAACCGAGGACAGCTGAGTCCACATGTGTTAAAATCACTGCCACGACTAGTAGAGGCTGCCGAGGTCAAGGGTGAGACGGGAGATGGTTGTGTTCAAATAACAAATCACAGAGGAAAGAGGCCTCCTATTGGAGCCCGGACAGCGTGGTGCTTTTGTTGTTTGAGCTCAGGGACAATGAAATCTAGTTTGTGTTGGTGTTTGATTGCAGATGTGTGCCTGAGAAGCTGTTAAGCTGTGGTTTTGTTTATAAAATGAGCTGAAAGTTCAGTTTTAGTTTAAAATAACAGGTTCAAAGGTTCTTGCGGGACGTCTCACTGGTATCTTGAAGGACTTTGTTGTTGTTTTTGTGCTGGTTTGGTCCGAGTCCAGTGACCCAGCGGAGGTTCATACCTGAGGGATTTACAGATGGCTTAAACCCTTTGAAGCAGCTTTCCGCTTCAGGAGACAGAAGATGATACTAATAAGTTATGTAACATCAGCAGTGATTAATCAGGTTGTTATTTGTTGTTTTTTAAGTCAGGGACATTGCTCTCTTTTGGATTGCAGATTTTCTTGGCTTACATGTTCAATCTTTGTTTTAAATTTAGTTGTTGTCGTCCATTAGTGAAGCTGTAAATGGATGTGGCATGTGTGTACATTAAAATGCACATAGCTTGAGGATAAACACTTTAACGTCTTGAACAGGAGCCAAGAACCTCCAGACTGGATGTAAAGGAATCATCTAAACTTGGAGTGTTTTCTCCTAACTAATAATATCACATTGTGGTGAAAACACTGTGAAAACAAATTTGTTTGGAATTTGCGAGGGTCACGGAACAAATAGAAGAAAGCCGGGCGTTAGACCTTCAGCCTTCACACCTCCCTTTCGGGGTTTATTTTAATTCTTGAGCAAAGTGGCCTCAGTCAGCAGGGAGCTTCAGGGAGATGATTGAAGGAACCATGTGAGAGCAAGACCCCCAGATAAGGAGATGAAGGTGGAATTATGGGTGGTGGTCCAGGGGAAGGAACCCAATCTTTAACTTTGGGTCCACTGAAACCGGATCTGGGACCCGTGCAGCTGTCTATTGGAAATAGCTGTGATGTCGGGACGTCTTCTTGGCCTCACTTTAATGAAGCTAATTGGCAAATAATCCGACAGCTAATCACTGATAGATTAAATTATGAATACATTCAGGTCATGTTTGTTTATCATTGCAGATACTTCATACAGCTTTACGACTGAATTCCAACAGGATCGTTTGCTGAAAATGATTTAGATTTGCTAGAAGCTGTAAAGAGCTGAAGCTGTTTCTAAAGATGAAAAAGTCTTCATCACTTAGAATGCCAAATGGATGCAGAGTGATGAGAGAGAGCAGGAGGTTAACCTTTACCGTGACCCCTGGAGGATTCTTCTTCTTCTTCCAACATTAATCTCTTCTCCCAGCAGTTGAACACAGAACATTGACATAAATCTATGTTTGGCTTCTCTTCTCATTTATCATCAGACAAGCAAATTCAGGACCGAGGCTCAAATTTCAGTCCGACTTCTAAAGCTAATTATAAACCAAAGATGTTTGGATCTGACAGATTTCGGGAATGTTTCGAGTACAAGATCCTCATTGATTATTTCAAATAACGAGGAACTGCACCTTTTGAAATTGATCTAAGAATTCTTTTGGGTTTTTTGGAGGTGGTGGTGGTGAAATATGTGTAGGCAAACATGTTGGGTTTGGCCAGGGTGGGGTCGGAAGCAGATATTTTAGACATTTGCAACTTAATCCTGAGCTATAAATACGACAAGCTGCTCCGTCGCTCCTTGCAGACATACCTCAAGTTCTTCTCTTCTCTCTTGCCTCCAGGTTGCAAAGTCCACTGTCACCATGTCTGACACTGAGGAAGTGTAAGTCACATTTTCTTTCACAAATTCAAAACTTTGAATCTGTTGTTGAGTAGTTTGACAAAATAATCTCAACTCTATGCCAGCTAGCTAGTTTCCTTTTTGTTTGTCAGAGAGATTTGTGCCTCTACGTTAATCTCTATGTTCTATGCATTTGAAAGCTCTGGAAGACTAATTGGACCCTGATTTAAGCTTATTTTGTCAAACTTTTCACACTAACTTCTATTGATTAGCTTTAACTCTAAATCTGAATTTCTTTCCCTTCTGTCTTGCAGTGATCAGGTCGAGGGTAAGTATCACCATTCCCCCCCCTTTAAAGAGTAAAGTCCCCCTGAAATTAGGTCCAGGTACAGTCCGGAGTTCCATGCTAAATTCTGGTTTTATTTCTGAATCTTGCCTAACTGATCTTCCATCCTTGTAGAAAGTTATTTGCAATGGACAAATTCGTACATTTGCAGGTTTGGCTTGACTCCTCCAGATTCAAGTTGTGCAACAATGCTCTCTCTTTCAAGGAAATATGCACATACATTATCCTCTCGCTGTAACTTGGTTGCAGGCACCAGTGCTGGCATCAGGACAGTGTCAAATATGATGTGTGAAATCTAAATTGCATAAGACTGCACTGACCTGTTGGCAACAAGTCCTGCAGCTCTGCATGACCACCTGCAATTGAACAGTCCTCCTAAGCTGAACTCTTTCAGATAAAAGGAGCAGTGACATTCGTGAAGTTTAATGCCACTTACAAGTCACGCCTGCGAGCTCTGATCAGCCCAGGAGGACTGTGTTGTGTATGCTTAGCATGGATCCCCAGTGTACCCACATTTTGTATTCTGTTAAATATGGGTACAAATGGGATCTTTTGATAATGTTCTTCTGCTCCTTTCTTTCTCGGACGGACGTGAAGAATACGATGGTAAGACGCAAACTCCGGATGATAAGTCTCATGTCATTGATACTAATTTGTCAGTCACTTTTGACAAGCGTGTGTTTCTTACTTCCACATGTACTTTTTGTGGCATGCTGGTTAACACTAACGTTATCTGGGATAAATGAAAAAAACACATAAAAAGACACAGGTTATTAAAAAAAAACAAAAAACAGTAGATTGCGTCAGGATAGAATTTCTCTTTTTGCCTCCGAACTCACCGAGTTTCAGGAATCAATCACATTTCATCCATCAATGACTGACCATCAATGACTGACCTTTTCCCTCCTGTAACTGCTTGCTGTCTCACCTGCTTTAGCACCATCCGGTGGCAGTTCCCTCAAACTGCCCCGCCATGGACCTCCTCATATCTTACATTTCCCCTTTCATCTACTCACCCTGCTCACCTCCTTGCCTTTTCCATTTCTCCTGCTTCCATTAACCCTCTCACCGCCCTTCCTCTCCCCCGGGTGACTCGCTGCATGTTGTGTAGCTGTAGAAGAGGAGGTAGTAGAGGAAGTAGAGGTGGCCCCAGAGGCGGCCCCAGAGCCAGAGCCAGAACCTGAGCCAGTGCCAGAGCCAGAACCAGAACCAGTGGTAGAACCAGAGCCAGAACCAGAACCAGAACCAGAGCCTGAGCCTGAGCTTGAAGGTATGTGGCATGGAGGGGGAAAGAGGGTATTCTATCATCCTTTCCCAGGCGACAGGTGCGCTCCACGAGCTACAGCCAGCCAGACAGACCCCACTAATCCTGATCATGTCCACCACATCTACCAATGCTAACGCTGCCTTCCTTTCACCTCTGGTCGAACTCAAAGACAGTCTGTTTATGCAGAACTCAAAGGGCCCAAGTTGGGATGTGAAGATTTTTTAAATAAGCATATATAACGACTAATATTTCAAGGCCTATGTTTTTTTTTGCACTGCTCGTGTTTTAGGCTGATATTAAGAGCCTGCCCCACATCCAGCATAGCTTCTGTTCCGATAGCCTTCCGTTCTCAAATTATTTTCTAATAGAAGTACGTAAAAATTAAATTAATTCCTCCATTCATTCATAAAACATTCTTTCTGAAAAGCTGAGACATGTTTTAGGGGGTGTTTCTGTCAAAACTGAGGTAAATTAGCATCTAAAACATTAATGGGCAATAAAAAACAAACTGATTGAAATGATCACTCTGACTACTATACATCTGTCCATACTAACACATTAGCATACAGAAAGTATATTAGAGGCTTTTAGCATCCAACAGTTTAAATCCTTAAAAAAAATCTAAAGTTTTAAAGTCATTTTCATTCTGGTTTTTGTAGATTCACAATTTAAAAAAACAAAAAACATCTCAGTTGTCAAAACTTTTGCTTCCTCATTAATGTACCTGACTTTTGCAAGTAAACAAATATGTCAAAAATGGAAAATAAACTTTTTGTCAACTTTGAGTAAACCTTGAGAACCTGAAAACATTCGCAGAGTGCTAGTTAATTAGCGACTTAGCCTGTATGCTAAAATGCTGGCGTTTTGTAGTGGACAAAGCTAACTACAGCAAACACTGGAAATATTTTATAAAGGGATTATTTGAGGGCTTACATTCTACAAATTATTAATTTTTTAGTAATTAAGTATTTGGTGTACATGGTTGCTTTTAATCATTTGGATATCTGATGAAGGAAAACATCAGATTAAATACTATATCCTGCTTCTTTTAAAGGGAGTGACACTACTAATGCTAAGCATGTCCATTCAAAAAAACATAAAAGAAAAGATGGTGTCTCACATTTCATCGCTGTGCTATCTTATAGTATGCTAACATGCCGGTGGCAAAGTCCTCCATGTGGGTGTTGCATTCACGTGCTATTTTGTTGTAAAAAAAAAAAAAAATGTATCCAAAAAGAAACGGTCTATTTCATTTAATGCCATTTAATTGATTTTTTATTATTAATGATTCAGTCCCAAAGCTATGAAAGGCTAAACAAACTAATTTCCTGCCATGTTGATGAAGTTAAAAACTATCAGTGCATCATACATGTCTGCCTAAAATCTGCGCTGACTTTCCAACTTCCACTTTTTGCTTTGTTATTTCTGAAATGTCCAATGGCACGTGAATGCAGGGTTAAATGTTAAAGGGATCGGACTTTGTTGAGCTGCTCTAAGGTAAAACTTCTGCAAACCAAGACTTTAGCCGGCCGCAAATTCTCAAATATTATATAAATATAAATATTTGAAATGGTCTTATATTACAGGCAGAAAAACATTACATTACTCTGAATTTACCATGTAAACTATTAAGAGTGCAGGTAATTCCACGTGCCTTTAGTTTTTTTATCCCGCCTTTATTTGCAACTCGCCTTTTTTTGTTCATGCTGGCCGTTAAATTTGAGAATTTACGATAATTGAAATTTCGTCTGAGTGAGTAACTAGAGATGCTATAGCTGCAGCAGTCTGCCATTGTTTGGTAGTTTCACTGTGTTTAGCTGACAGTGCTGCTGCCTGCTAACGCTGTTGTCTGTTCTGCTTTTGTTTTGGATGCTTGGTGCATGCAGAGGCCGATGAAGAGGAAGGTATGTTGATTTAGTAAACTTCTAACGAATCTGAAATCTGTCATTCTGGTTTTTGGAAGGACCACGAGGTCTGCTGTTCACAAAATTACTGTCAAAAGTCCAAATTCAGGGGAAAAAATAACACAATTTCCAAATGCTTATTGATAAAAATGAAACCTGCTAGTGGAGAAAAAGGGTGAAAGAATATGAAATGCTAACACGTGCATCACTGTGCAGCGACCCGACCGTTACACTCTTGCTATGTACCTCGTCATCTGCATGGCATGGAGCCGCCAGAATCTGGGTTTAAAGAAAAAAACAGAAGTGGGGAAAACGACTTTGTCTTGCTTGTGTAAAACCAATTATGGGGTCAAGCCAAAAAAGAACCTGGCGCCTATTGTGGCATGTAAAACTCTCAACTTTTTTAGACAAATACATTGAAGCTTTATAAGAAACTTGATGTGTGTTTACAATTCAGTGACGGTTCTCTGATAATCACAAAACTTTATAATCCCCTGTTTAAAACAGTTTTTGTTTCATTTGTTTGCTCTTATAGGTTTTACCTTTTGTCCTAACCCTAATTTAAACACTGATAAACAAGGCTACCATTTAAGTGTTTGACCTTACTCTAATGTCTCATTTAGAGCCAAAACCATGCAGTTTAATCCATTTAATGCCTGAGAGAAATGAAATAATCTGCATTGTTTCTAACCCGATAACATGTACTTGTCCCCTCTTCATTTCCTAACCTGCAGAGGAGAAGCCAAAGTTCAAGTAAGTCTCCTTCACATGTAATGACATTTCGATCTGAGTCATGTGGCTGAAAAGACAAAAAAAGAAAAGCTTTAAAAAACATCATTATAATCAGCACCAGTGTACTTAAGATCAAAACACTGTCTCGTAGGCCCACCGCTCCAAAGATCCCTGATGGTGAGAAAGTGGACTTTGATGTAAGCAGACCAGAAGTGACGACATGAAGCATTTCTGTTGTTGAGGAGTTTCTCTGTTTGGCTGAGTGTTGTTTTCTGTTCTTCCCGCCTGCAGGACATCCAGAAGAAACGTCAGAACAAGGACCTGATGGAGTTGCAGGGCCTGATCGATGCTCACTTTGAGTGCAGGAAGAAGGAGGAGGAGGAGCTGATTGCACTCAAGGATAGGATTGTGAGTTTTCAGCCAATGAATCACGCTGAGGGAGAAAACACCTTGAAACCGCAATAAGCGTTTCCTACAGATACTGGTGAAAAGGAATAATAATAATAACAATAATAGTCAAACAACTGACTTTGCCCCTCAGTAGACCAAACAAAGCACTAACTCCACGCTCATCATTCTGTCCCTACATTAATGAAATGAATAAACAAATGTGAGGGAAGCATTGAAGGGATCTCGATGGTTGGAAACCAGCAGATTAACCACTTAATATGAGGTTTATTTCAGCAACCTGTCCCTTAAAGCGGCTTTAACGCTAATAGTGATGCACTCCCAGAGAATAATCAGCTTGATCTGCAGCTCCTCGACTTTACAGAACTTTAAAGTGACTTTCAGCTCACTAGCATTTAGCAGCTAAAGAGCCAAATATTTCCCCCAGGATCTGTTGGAGACTTGGTCTTCAGTTGTTGGGATATGATATTGAATGATTTAAGGGACCCGCAGTTAAACAAAGATATGGATTTAAAAAACGATAACCATTTTGGGAGTTGGGTTATGTTCGAAGTATACAGTAAATATGAAGCTTCCACCCACTGATGGTTAGCTTAGCTTAGCATAAAGACTGGAAACGGGGGGAAACAGCTAGCGCAAGAAAATCTGCCTGCCAGTACCTCTAAAGCTCGCTGACTGACACTTTATGTCTTGTTTTAATAATCCGTACAAAATTGTAAGAACAACAATCTAGTGTTTCATGGCTCTCCTGGCTGCTGGGCCACTGGAAAAAACATTTTATTACCTTGGGACAGAGACAGGCAAATTGTTTCCCACGTTTCCACTCTTTAAGTTATCCAGCTGCTGGCTGTAGCTTCGTATTCACCGTGGAAACATGAGAGTGGTCTCAGTCTTCTTATCTGGTTCTGTAGTGGGTTAAATTGTGTTAAAGTGTGCAGAATACAGTGTGTGATGATGCATTTGCTGCCGTCCTGCAGGAGAAGCGTCGTGCCGAGAGGGCTGAGCAGCAGAGGATCCGCGCTGAGAAGGACAAGGAGCGCCAGGCCAGACGTGAGGTTTGTGGTTTCATCTTTATTTATTACTGCAGTTCATTAGGAGCTCTTCTTTTTTTTCTTTTGCCATCATGAATAGGTAAAAATAAAATGTAAAAATCACTAAAGCTGAAGTTTCAAGATTCAGTTGGTAGTGAGGATTTTTATATTTATATTGATCTGCACCATTTGTCTCGTTTGCGTCTGCATTAGCGCATTTAAAGTGACACCTCGACTGACATTAGGAATAGCCTATCTGTTCTGTACTAACTCTGAGGGTGACTGGTGGATCTGACCCGGAAGTCTCACTCTGATTTGTTTGTGTGAACCAGGAGGAGAGGCGGATCAGGGAGGAGGCTGATGCCAAGAAGAAGGCAGATGAGGATGCCAAGAAGAAGTCGGCTCTGTCCAACATGGGCTCCACCTACAGCAGCCACCTGCAGAGGGTCAGTGCACATAGGAGTATCTTGTTCTCCGGTTAGCAGTGGTGTTATATGTACAATTCTAAGGTACTCAAATCGTCATTTAAGTATTTAAATATTGTACTTACTTAATCTACAACATTTATCTGACAGCTTTAGCTTCTAGTTATTTTGCAGATTTGGATTTTAACAATATGTGACGATCTTTTAACATACAAAGCATTTTTATAAAGTAAATAGCGGTGGGGATTGTTTAAATAAACAGATTCTGATTCTACTTATCGAATCTCGGTTCTGATTCCAACCCCTTTACGACAAATCTTCTTTTGCTGTGTTGACGTGCTGCGTAACAAATGACGTGACGTTAGGTCGGCGTGGCAGGTCCTGGCAGATAAGTGACACTTTTATGGACTGTAAAATGCTCACTGCAGTTCAATCGGGAGCTGAAATATGCAGAAAGTTAGGAACCGATAAGCAGAATCGAAATGAACGTGTCTCAACGAATCCACGGTTCTTGCAAATTTGGCACAGATTCCAACTTGGAACCGGTTCTAGACACCCAACCCTAAAAGTAAAATTAACCTACAGGACATTATATAAAGTGAGCAAATTTTGACTACTGTGAGCATCAATAATAATAATAACACAATAATATAACATATAAAGATGTAGCTATAAGATCCTATCTAAAGAGCAATACTGCAGATTATAACTATAGAGTAATGAGAACTTTTATACTTATACTTAGTTCAGATTGCAGTATTTTTAAATAGCATTTAAGTAGAACATCTGAATACTGCTGGATAGCTGATGACCTGCATCTGTACGTCCACACCGAACAGGCCGACCAGAAGAGAGGAGGAAAGAAAGAGACTGAGAGAGAGAAGAAGAAGAAGATCCTGGCCGCCAGACGCAAGCAGCTGAACATCGACCATCTGAGTGAAGACAAGCTGAAGTACGACTCAACACTCACACAACAACATTTCTCAGTATTCACATTCCTTTCTTTCAGGGTGAAAGACGACTCTTAAAACGTAATTTAAAGCATAACACTAAAACTCAAATCAGCCTGAGGAAATGTTTTAAATAAACTTAAATAACTGTGCTCGTCGTGTTTGAAGCGATTTATTTGTTTTTTGGCTCATATGTGTGTTGTTGTGTTTCCTGCAGAGATAAGATCAATGAGCTGCACGAATGGATGACCCAGCTGGAGTCTGAGAAGTTCGACCACATGGAGAGACTGAAGAAGCAGAAGTACGAGGTGAGACCTGGTCCCCTGTCATGGTAGTTATCATCACTCACAATCATGATCAAAAATCAGTTTGTTTACAATTTGTTCATTCTCACCAGAGCATCTCAACCCGAGGTTATGATCCTATAATGAATCACTTTATAAGGAAGAACGGGTTTGGAGGGAAAACGAGGAAAAACCCTTCATCTTGTCCAAACACTTTTTAGATTATCACTTTGATTTATTTTAATAATAAGCTGTTTTTATGGTTTAGTACTTTACACATATTTAGTGAAACTCAACATCAAAAAACACTTAAATTATCTATTTATAGTTGCTTTCTTTTCAAATTAAAGCAGAAAATGAAGGCATAGTTAATAGCAAGTTATAGAGGTTGTTTAAGTTACACAAAATAAATTACATCCAGATTTACTGAAGAAATATTAAAAGCCTTTTGTACAACAGTGTATAATAATGCAAACAGAGTTTAACGTCCTTCATCCCTTTTTGGTATAAATCAAAATGGGCCAAATTTCTGCCACCAAGTCTTGAAAACTGTCAGTTACAGAAACTGACTTTCTGCTTATAAATTGTAATTTTTGAATTTATTTATTCTTTGACTAGGTGGTGCATGAGTGAAAATTTAAGATTTTAAGTGTATTTTATTTAGAAATAAATTAAAGTTAATACACTGCTGCTTGTGTTTATAGACAATTTAACATTGGACAACTTTGGTTTCTTATTTCAAATTTAAAAACAAGTTCTCGTAGACAAATAGGTTTATATTTCTCAAAATAAGGTACCATTGTTTTTGTATCGGTGCAACGATACCCAGCCTTAAATGCACATAACAGCTTTGACCTCGGTATGTATTCTCCGATTTCTGCGCTCACCTACACATTTAATAGCGTTAAATAAATCCTGTAAGGTAAATGACAGATGTTTGTGGCTAACAAATTTAAATCAACACTTTACTCAATCTGTAGCAGCTACATGCTGTTGTTGTTGTTGTTGTTGATGCTGGTCACGGTCCAGCTGAGCCTACCTCCGGGTTTCAACCCTCGATGTGCTCTTTGATTCCCTCCAGGTTACAACCCTGCGTAAGAGAGTTGAGGAGCTCAGTAAATTGTAAGTAGTGCTGAGCAGGTTGTTTGCCTGCTGGCTTTGAGCTAGCTGCATGTTAGCATGATGGAAGGTCAGAGAACCAGAGCGCCCCCCGCTGGCCGAGAGAGGAAACGACACAACCCCAACAAAAAAAAGAAAGAAAAACCAAAGAAGAGAACTGAAGAGTTTTTTTTCCAAAAGTGACATCTGTTTCCTGAACATCCAGTATGCTCGAGGTCAGAATTCAGCTGTGACGTTAATCAGAGTTAAATGTTTTTTAAAAAGGCCCACAGCTTTAATTTTGGGGGTTTAGCCAAATTATATTGTAGTTAAGTCAAATACAAAGAAACGCTGAGCTGCCACAGTGAAAAATATAATTCTCACAGTATTTAATTAATACACCTTTAATACCTAGAGAGAATATGTTGTCAAAATGAAAATTATAATGAGATTTGCTGTGATTATCTTTTTATTACGACTAAAATATAATAATATTTCATCTTAACAATGACCGAGCTACATTAATTCAATGTAAACACTAAGCACGCACGTTACAGGATCCTCATTAGATCCTTCCCTTCTGGTGTTTGGATTTATGACATTTTGGATTCAAACTCTTCAGTTGTAAGCAGATAAATTATCCAAAGTGGTGTTGGGTGACTGGCCTCCTCCACATCATGTCCTTCTCTGAATGCCGGTTTTAGCGTCACAGAGCTTCGGTCAGGTGTGTGAGCGAGCGGTCGAACAGGTAAGTCAGAGCCTGTAAATGTTTCAGAGCCAAGCTGAAGCCAAATCTCTCTAAACTGCCCACATTTTCTTTTGGGGAAACCAAAACGGGCAGATCTTTCTGTGTTTGATCAGGAAGTTTCAGAGTGTTTCTTCCTCTGTGGTTTCTTCTGTATCAGGGCATTTGAGCAATAATAGAAGTCAGTGCAAAATATGTGATAATGTCTCTTTCGGGACACAGAAACAATAGTTCTAGTTCAAATCAAATAAAAGTAAAAACTGATCATTTGCACAAGCCCGTCTTGGTTTCCCATGATGCCTCAGCCGGCAGCCTTCAGCCCATGGAGCCTGTGAAGGAGAGCACAGGGAAGTCCTTCTCCTCAGAGGTAAACGTGTCCCGGTGTGTTAAAGCTGCCGCTGTGTCGTTTTTCAGGTGCTCACGTACAGGAACCGCATTGATGAGTTACAGAAGCAGTAAGTACTGTCATCGCCGTGCTCACTGACACGTCTGCGTGAACCCTTCCCTTAGCCAGACATAACTGTCATGAGCATTCAGGACAGTTTATGTATACGTTTATGGCGTTATACAGTTGCTTAGTAAGTAAAGTTCAATGTTTTTCCTTTAGTAGAAGTTACATATAGGTATGTCAGTGTATTTTATGGAGAAGATTTACAGCTTCAGTCTATAAACCTGTTTCACACTTTAATTTTAAAGTACGTTTAAAAATAGCAACCCAAATCTGAACTTTATGCTATTTCCATTCCTAAATCTCAGCTTTTTTTCAGATACTTTTATTTATTTATACTTTTTTGTGGTAATTTGTTGAGCTAGAAAAGCCATAAACACACCAAATCCTCACTAACACCACCAGGGAGTGTTCAGGTCCAAATCCAGGGCTGACACCGGCCTGTCTGGAAAACTTTCTGGAAGTCAACATCGAGGTAGAGGACCAGCCTCTGACCACCTCGCGCGTCCGAAGATACACGGCAGCAGCAGTTTGTCATCAGGATATGAGCTATTTGGAAATATTTTGTTCCTTCAGCGGGTTAAATTTTTTGTCATTAACTGGCTAATAAGCTAAAAGTTAAAACAGACATTTTACTTTTTGTTTATTTTGAAGAAAAGCTAATGCCATTTTAAAAAATCCAGCAGGCTAGCTAGTAACCAGCTAATAAAGCTGCAGGCATGGCTGCAGTTTGACTTTACTATTATTGTCTGAGAAGCATTTGTTGACTAAAATGGCTAAACTGTTGTATATCCAGCACGTCCTCACTAGAAAAACAGCTGACTATGCAGCCATATTTACCTTATTGTTAGGGCTGCGACCTCTAGTGGCAGAAGAGTGACAAACTCCGTGTGAGGAGGTGGTGGGTTGGAGGGATGTGTAAAGTAAACTCAGGACATGTGGAAGAAAGTCAGAGTCCATATGTTTATTGTTTTGTAGATGACTTAAGTCGCTTGACTGTCATAATGTAATTATTTTAACCAAAACCACAATCTTTTTTTTTAAACCTAACCAAGTGGTTTTGTTGCCTAAATCTAACCAAACTACCACAGTTTCACAACCGGGTGTTAAAGGTCATGTGACTTACGTCGCTGGACTGAAACTTGCCACAATCAAACATCAAACATGTTGTTTTGGTGAACGGTAATATATGTCATTGTACTTTTCAACTGACAAAAATGTCTTTTTGGACCTATTTTGGTGTTTAGGTCTGAGGACGTGTTGGTATAAACTGTTAGTTATTCAAAAAGCAAGCTGCTGCCTTCGTCCTTCTTTACGGAGAACCTGTAGTGTTTATATGGTAGGAAAAAGTGTAATTTCCTGCAAATGAGTTTCTAAATCCAGCAAATTTATATTTTAAATAGTCTAACAATTTGAGTGCACAGATTTCTACAGCATTTTTTCTTCCTACAACATGACCCCTGGTGGACACTTCTCTGTGTTTCTTGTTTTACGTTTCCATCGTAACACCAGATATTCCATTTCAATTTAAATGTAAATATACTGGTATCATCCAGTGTCAGTATGTGAGGAGTGTTCCCTGGTGTCCTCTGAACAAGGTCGGACAAACCTTTCAGATGTTATACTGGTCAATATAATGTATGATAGTACGAGCAACACACAAGAATTAAAATAGTTAACCAGTGAGGTTGTACCAGCCTATCACAGCTAGAGATACTCAAACTCACACCAACGGCAATAATGTTGAAATGTGCAATTATGACCCAGAATGGTGCGTCCTTTTTCAGTGTGAAGGTCAGGGTCCTCCTCTTTATACTGACCTATTTACCTCATTGTGCGTGAGACAGCCATGTGATTGTAACATTAAGTGACTTCTGGACTCAGTCATGATTCAGTCTGTGCAGGTAAGTGCTGCATGAGTGTGTGGCTGATTTCGTCTGACGTAACGTTGCATTTTTGCCGTTTTGCATGTACGAAGTTGTTTTGGGGTTTGGAGTTTTTATGTTGTTTTCTAAAAAAACGAAAAAGTGTTTTGTAAAACGAAATATTTCAAATTTAGTTTGGCTTTGCTTTTCGTGATCTCTCTGATTAATGTGAATATAAACAGTTTGTTCAATGCATTTTTTATCCTTCGGCTACTTTTGAATTTTAGTTAGCTATTCGAAGGTTCTGCACAATCAGATAAAACAATAGAAAACTGAAGAATTTGTTTGAGCTTTGGCATAAAAACATGTGAACAGGAGGCAGAATTCTTTATAGTTTTGGCTGCTTTCCACGTAAATTAGCATTTTCCATAAAAGCACATTAACCACGTAAATATTACTTTTTTTATCCCCTCAAACTCTCTAGTGTTTATGGAATTGAGGTTTTATTTTTTGCGTCTTCTGAAAAAGTATATTATCTGAGGGGATTTCGGATTACTTGCTAGCAGACATGCTAATCAACTGCTTACAAGATGATGCAAAATATCCACCTCCATTTTCACGTGTGTAAATGTTGCCAGATCCAGACTGGTTGTACAAAAACCTTGGTATTTTTGGTGGAGATCAAAACACTTTGCTATATCTTGAAAACTGATAAGGAGCCTTTAAACAGGGCACCAAACCCTGATAGCCTAGCTGTTCTGTAGAGAACCCTGAAGGGTGCGTTTGTGTAAAACCGTAAAGACGTCAAATTTCCCTTGTTAAACAAATGTTTAAAAATTGTTAAAAACATCCCAGAGTTCTGACATGTTTCCCAATTTGTTTGTGTTTGGTATTACAGCAGCAAGAAGGGAGCCGCCGCCCGCCGCAGAAAGTAGACTGGCAAGCCCAGCCGCTGCTCAGAAACCAAACTGCAATCGTCTCGGACTCACGCCTGATGAAACAACGCACACTGTGGCGAAGCTCCTAGCTCTGAAGAAGCCCGTAACGCTGAGGTTTACTTTGCGGTTATCAACCCGTGTCCTGATACATGCAACCAGGAGCCTTTAGCTGCTGTTCAGTAGGAATAAAATTCGCCATCAACGCTTCCTCGCCCTCTACTGTTTGGTTCTCAGTATTTTTGTAAATAAAGTTTGACTCTTCAAGCCGTGTCTGTAGATCTGTTGTTATTCAGATCAATAAAGTTCAGTATTTTCAGTCGTGTAACTTTAAAGTCGTTTTGTGTTTTCTAACTGGAGAGTTGAAGGGTGCGTGTAAAGATGTGGTCGGCGGGACGTGGAGGCTCATCTTCACCTCCGGAACAAGATGTCTTTATTTTATCCAAATGCTCTCAAAAGTATGGTTTATTTTTTAAATTGTTGAATCGATGAATTAATCAGCGCATGGACGTTTGTAGGGCTTTAATATAGCATTCATTTTCAGTTTTAAAATGCGTCATTTTGTCCAAAAGAATGTTAGAGGCCAACAAGATCCACCAGTTCTTGTACAGAGTTTGTGTTTTTAGAGGCTTGAATCAAATAATCTTTCTAATGCTGCCTTCCAGGCAACTTGGAACTCGGAAATTTCTGACCTCAAATTAGACAAAACTACCCTGGAACGCCACCTGAAGTTGGATTTCCTACTTGTGTACCCCGACTTCACGAGTAGCAGCTGAATGACGTCACAAAACACACTGTAAATGGTAAACTATAAACTAAAAGGCAACAAAAAGTATATTTGCATGTTTTAAAATTAAATTAATATATACGATCATATAGTAAAACCTGTTGTATGTTAGGTAGCTGGCTACAGTAAAGACTCTCATAAAGTCATCTTCTCTGCATAAAAGTTATTGTTAAAATTGCCAAAACATTAGGAAGTGTAACCTACAACACTGACTGACTTGAGGGTTACCAACTGATGTAGCTAGAGGGGTCCACAGTTAACTAGTAACGTAGAGGCTATTTATGTCAGTTGCTGCTGTTAAACTGCCGTCCTTTGAAGTAACACCTAAAACAGCTGAGGGTCCAACTGTGTGCACACTTTGTCACAGTCAGCCATGGTTTTCGTTCACTTTCAGCTTCATGCACCACCCTGGAACGCTTTGAGGTCAGAAGTCGTATATTTCAACTTGGACATTTCCCAGCTCCGAGCAGTCTGGGTAAACGCAGCATAAATATTGTCACTCTGGTTTGATTGAGCAAACTGGGAGCAGGTGTGGTTGTTAATTGTGAACACCTGTGTGCAGGTGCAGGTCTATAAAGCCCAGCAGAAACCTCTGAACGTTGACTTGGTGTCATATCAGGTTGGAAGCTCTGATGAGCAGCTCAGATAAGAGTTAAACGTTTTCAAAAGAGTCACTCTGGGGCTGTTTTTCAGTTTTTACTTTCAGATCCGACCAACACACGTCACTTCTTTAACTCCTCTTAAGCTGATGATACACGGGGCGACTTTTTACTGCCTATCTTGACTTTTCTCCTGGACCTTATTTCAAGTTTATTTACGTTTGTCTTTACCAACTTGGGAATGTTAAAAAGCAACAGGTGTCTAAAGTTTGTGTAAGCTTCAGTGCCCTTTTCCTTGTAAGATCTTTTATCATATCACAGTGGGACAGGTGTAAATAATAAAATGATGTCAAAAGTTCTCGAACACCCTAACCCTGGAACTGGGGAACCAAGGAATGACTTGTCAAAGTTTTCATCCAAATATATAGCACAACTTTTACCAAAAAGATATGATTCCAAACTGCTGTTACGTGAATATTAGGAGTTGCTTGGTGGAGATAAACAGCGGCGGAGCTATTTCTCAAGTCAGGTGCCAAAATATTGCGGAAGAAATGGACACAGCAAGTCGACGTCCGCTCCAGTCAAAGCTCAAACGACGAAAAACATGATGGTAATCAGATCTGTTAGTTTCATGTACAATTTCAATGTGAGGAAGGTTACAGCCTCCTCATCCCTGCACACACATCTGATGTTTTCTGCTCTTCACTTTGTGCACACATGCACTCTTTTGTGCTAGCTCTGTTTCCATTTTCTCTTTATTGATGTACCAACATTTTCACCACAGCCAAGCATGCAAATGCACTTAACTGTCATGGGTCAATGGTCAAAACCTGGATATGAACGAGGCTATTGTTAATGTGAACACCTTCTCACCAGCCTGTCCTCATCTGAAAAGTATTTATAGGTCAATTATGCAGCTTATTACGGCTCATATTTACATCTTTTGTTAGCCTGCAAGTGGCTGAAGAAGTCAGGAGACAAGTATAAAGAGCAACAAAGTCCATGCAAGGAGGTGGATGGATGAGTCCAGTAAACTCAGGAGACTGAGGTTTGACTCCGAGTGAAAGAAAGTCAAAGTTGACACAGTAGATACTTCACCAACACACCTGTTTTCTAAGCATAAACACGCAAAACGCGATGCTTTAATCTGCTCAGTCTCTCCTCCACTGCAGCACGGCGCTAGTTCAGCTGACAGCTTATTGCTTGTTGTTGGTGGTTGAACTGTTTGGCTTAGTTTGCCTGTCCTTTAAAACATGGCACATTATAAACTCAGCTGCCGGAGACAGATCAGCCCTCCTCTCTACCAGCAGCGGAGGAGGACATTCTGTTGTGAAACCAGTTGCTGCTCTAGAAAAAACATTTAGTTAATAAAAAAATAAAAATTATTTTTCAAATACAATTATTTAACAAGAAATGGGACAGATAAGACCATCGATAAAGAAATTAACCAATGAGGAGTACCAATACAAGTGTGTCTAATTCCTTTACATCGTTTACCACACGTTAAACCTCACGTGACGTACATAACGCAGCCTGCTTAAAGTCCTAGGCCTACTTGTCGTTTTGGGGAACGGTCTACGGATAGATGTTGTTCAGGGACAGTTGACAATCAACTTATTTTGTCGTTTAGGTGTGAGGACGTGTTGCAGCTCAAAATGTCTTCAGGTGATGTTGAGAGGTAAACACCTTTTCTGCCTAAATACGATTCCCTCATTTTTTGTGTTTTGACAGCATAAACAGAAGTATGTTGATGAATCAATATATCATGAAGAACAGGGTGAAATGTTTTCAGTGTGTTTGATTTTGAAAGAACGAAAGCTTGATAGAGGCAGAAATACCTGCAGTTCTTCTCTACGATCACATGATGGCGCTGCTGCTCCTTGAGCCTGAGACCAGAGAGTCAATCTGTCCAGGTTGATTTGTTCTGTATTTATTCAGCAGTTTGTTTACAGGTTGTTGTTGTTGTTGTTGTTTTTCTGTCACTATGGTACTATTCACAAAAGTATGTGGCAATATTTCTCTTAGTACAATAAATAACTTACGATTACATCAGTCAGTCTGACACTGAGTTAAAAAAAACATGAAGAAAAACATGTTTCACATTCACACAGGCCCACATTTACTTCATACAAAGTACACGCAATGATTACACCATGTGCAACTGTGTAAAATACACCTGATGATTACCATCGATAATTATAATCTATTGGATTAGTTCAAATATTTTGTGTGGCAGTAAAATACTGTAAGTTTGTTTCCTGCATCAATGATTGGAGAAGATGTCTTCATTTATCACACTTTTGATTAAGAGATGTAAATAATGGAAATTATTTTGTCGATTTGTGATGGGTAAGGTACAGTTCAATTTTTGCTTAATGTGAAAACCATGAAATGAACTGTAACAGATTACTTTTTAGCACTTCAAAAAGTCATTTTTGCTTTTAATTGTTTGTCTTGGATTAAGTGGTGGTGGTGATACAATGACTTTTCTCATTTGCTTTAACGGGCCAAAACCGCTCAAAACACTTTCAAAACATGAAAACATGCAACAAAAGCAAATATTTCTAACAAACAACACTACTTGTGGTCAAATTAACATATTATTTCAATCAGTAATTACACAATGGACAAGAAAATACAAAATACAGCTATCAATGTGAACCAGTTCCACCTTATTTTGTGCTATATGCCTGTGCCAGTTGATAATTTACATAGTTAAAGTATGTGCCAAAAAAGGCTAGCAAGCATATCACAGCATGAATTGTATTGATTTTCACGAGGATGATTTTGCTAGAGATAACCCGCACTTGTCACACTTTTTATACACATCTTTTATAAAGATAAGGCTGCTCCATGCCCATGAACTGTTGTGTAAGACCTGTAGTAAGTACCTAGATAAATTCGGACATTCATTATGTTACGGTTTTCATACTTCATTCTTTCTTCAACAAAGAACCAATAAAGAAATTCCCCCAAAATCAGAAATACTCAAACAAACCATCAGATTTGTCCAAGTCATTCTTTTTTTCCCAGGCAACTTTTCAAACTCAGAAATGCTAAATACTGTAAATAATTATAAAATAAACATAGAGGAAATTTTAAGGGTTGAAATCACCAAAAAATAAATACTCTTCATTTAGTCCAGTCGGGCCCCTCGGCCTCTGCCGCTCCTTGCATGCCTTTGGCCTCTTTGATCCATGCTTGCAAATAGCAACACATCTTTTTATAGACAGGTGAGGACTGATTGCTGGTTGAAGAGTTGCGCGAAGGAGTTTTAACACACGTGTAATAAAGTTTCATAAGTATGCAAGTAATTTCAATCTGCTGTGAATAGATGTTTCTCCTTTTTGTTCAACACAGTTAATCGAGTAGAGTTTGGGGTATTTTCTTTCTATGAGATCTGTGTTTACTGTTTTGAGAGAGTGTGAAAAGTGTATGAAACAAATGGTTAAAAAAAAGTGTTAAAACATGTTAAGCAAAATATTAAAAAATGAATTAAACAATTAAATCAATCAATCAATTACAAATGTCCTTAAGAAGCAGTGTACATTTATGAGAATGAAAAAAGCTAAAGCAATTCAAGATCATTGAGTTTTATAATTAAATGTTTAAAAAACCTACAGTTACTAAATATCTGTTCAGCTAAAAATAAACTTTGCGTTTAAATGTTCTGGGGTTTTTAAGTTGTGGGGGGGGGGCGGTTTGTGCAAAACATTATATATTTCCTTGTAGCTTTTACCCAAAAAAATGTACCATTGTTATCCCGAATAAAATGATCCCAAGGCCTAAATAAAAAGTTATTCATAAAAAAAGAAAATTAAAAAGCGCAGTCATTGTTTTGTATAAATAAGCAGGTTAATTTATTTTCAATAGACTGTCACTCAGTTTTCAGATGTATAAATATAAAGTTTAACATTTTCACAACAAACAAAAGCACATACAGACAGAAACATTAAATACATAATTAATACTTTCAGTTGGAACAAATCAGCTCTTATTTACATAATATGTACAGAAACAATATGGTCCTCCGCTGCAGTGAATGATAAATGAAATAACTTTTTCTCTATTTTTAGTGTGACTTGGACAGGAAGTCACTACAGTACTCCCACAGTTGTATATGAGTCTGTGGCTTCTGTTGTTTAATACTGCAGTGTTTCTACAGAAATTGTTAAGTTTTTATATATCACAGGATTATTGTCTTTTTTTCCTGAGGGAATTGAACAGCTGGGGCTCTTAAGGACTTCAGATGGACAAAAAGTGGAGGAATGTAAATGGATGTTTTGGTTTTTTGGCCTCCGTCCTTCATCAAATAGACATTAAAGTAAGAAAGGAAGAAAAATCCATCTGAATGACTCAGCTGAAGCTTAAATATGTTTTCATAACTTAAAACAAATTTTAAAAAGTACAGCAAGAACTGAACTCATCAGAAAATTCTGTTTTTCAAAAAAAAAAACGTTGCAAAAACTACATTTCCCAGCATTCAGGGGCTCAAACATACTGAACTGTGGAAGGTCATTCATGCCAAGACAATTTATTTCATGTGTAGAAATTTTTGGAATGATCAAATCAACATCAAGGTCCAAATTATGATTTTGAGTTTTACATTCATTTTCATTTGTATTTCAGTTTCCACCATTTTATCAGTTTCCCTGTGTGGGATAAACAAAATGTTTCCCCTTTTTTTTAAAATTACAAATTCAAAATTTTAAATTATGACATTTAAAATATCACATAGTTTTTGTATATACTTTATATATTTTTATTTAAAACATTTATTATTTGTCGCTGATACACTAAGAATATGGATTTTTGAACAATCCTTATTTTACAATTAAGACTTAATATTAAGATATAAACTTTGTGTTGTTGTTCTTCTTCTTAACTGGAGCCCCAAGCACTAGCACATTTCCAAAGTTTGACTGTATCTCACGGTCTTCATCAGAACATGGAGTTTGCACAGTAACTATAAAATCTATAAAATTTGAAGTCCATGTATTGATGAAGTCTGTGCGATGCGTTTGAGAACTCAGTAAAAGCCCAATAAGTAAGATGTTTCTTTAAATTGACAAACTCTCAAAAGCTCAGGAGTGATCTTTCACACTGAATTTAGTTTTTCTGGCAGGAATGACCTTCCATACAAGGAAATAAAAAGAGGTGTGGACGGATGTTAAAAAAAAAAAACTTCTGTGATGTGTGTCAGGATGGTAAAGTCCCAGGTGTGAAGGTCTATAGGACTTGATAGATCACGTTCGGGTCCTGGCCGGCGGTCGGTGAGGGGAGCTGGACTGGCCCGGGAGCTGCGGCCTCACCGGCCTGGTCTGTTGGAGGGGACTCGGGGCCATCGGCAGCTGGAAGCAGGCTGCTGTTGTCTGTAGAGATCCGCTCCACAATGCTGGACAGACAGTCCAGACTGGAGACCACCGAGCTCCGGTCACTTTTCAGACCGCCTGCATGAAACAAAACATCAGAGTTAATAATTAAATTATTGACTTGTTAAACTACAAAATGATCTGAAAAAACAGTCGGGACACTTTCAAAAGACACCAAAAGGAACTGAAAATCTTATTGGTCCTTGGTTTGGTTTTATTTTAAATTAGTTTAATCAAATAAAATTTTATTTTATTTGTTTATCTCTGGGTTAAACTAATGAGATGTTTTCATAAAGATTGTTTTGCTGATAATATATAAAATAACTAGGCTACTTAAAACGTAGTTCTTTTTATACAAAATATTTTATTTATAATTGACAGTTTAAAGAAACACTTAATTTTATTGTTTTATTGCTGCTTTTATTGCTTGTCCTGTTTGTCTTTCCCTGCTAAATGTCTTTTGTTTTACTACCGGGGACGAAAAAAGTCTGTTTGTTGTCTGAATTTGTAGCCTAATTGGCCTGTTAGCTGCTAATATCATCGTAAATTGTATTATTAAAGTCTTTTCAGGTTTCTTACCGTTTGGAGTCTCTGAGAAATAAGAGCTTCTGTCATAACTTCCTCTTCTGTTTGAGTGACAGGTCGGGCCATTAAAATCCGTCTGCAGAGGGAAAAAAAAATTATAAAGAAATTAGATTTTTACAACACGGAAATGCTTAAAATGAGCCACATTATCATGCTCCTATTAGTTTTAGAGAAACACTGCAGCTTAAATGTTGCAGCAATTGATCTCAATTTAAAAAAAATCAAAACATCAAAAGTAAAGAAAATAACTGAAACTGTAGAAAATGCCAGATATTTTAAATAAATTCACAACACACTACTAGACTGTGTCTTATAGAAATTCAACTTTTTTTTTTTAAATAAAATGTTTGAATTACTGCGGACCAACAAAGTACAATCATATCAAAAAATTACAGAAAACTACAGAACTATCAAGTGTCACAAAACGAAATTATACATCTTATTATTATGCTGATTTGTTTCAACACATTCGTTAAATTCCAGATATTTGTTCGATCTATATGTCGCGACTCAACGTTGTGTTGCATGTTTTTACGTTTCAAAAACCGCAACTGATTCTTAAAACATAAACCACGTCCTGTTTTAAAACATTAATAAATCAGCTCATTATTTATTTAGGTCAGAACTCTTGTGATGAAAGGAACTACAGAAAACGAGGATGATGCAGCGCGGAAAGGTTCTTTCCCCGAGACAAAACTTGTATTCGACCTGCTTAGTAGTTTTTTCTTTTCATTCTGAGAATTAACAGGCCTACAGATAATTACAATTAAATTCAAAGTCTGAAACTTTAGCTCTTCTGCCTGGAGGTGTAAAATTGTTTGGACACAAAAACAGACTTTACATGAAATGAGAGAAGAAAAGAGTTAAATGTGGCCCAAAAATAATAAACAAAAAAAGCTTAATAGGTGAAGTTTAGTTTCCTGTGTTTAAAATGTTGCATCGGAAATTGTTAAAATCAGAATTTGAATTGCAGTCGTCATCATCACTTATTAAACAAAACCAAAGTAAATCAGATAAATCAATTTAAATTAAATCAAATGAAGGGAAATATAAACGTGCGTAAAGACGCACTGGAGAGAAGCGACCAAAGCGCACAGCCAGACTCTTCTCCACGGACCCCCCTCTTGCCCTCTTTAACACCTGTCAGTCCCTGAACTCACCATGCCGTCGGAGCAGTTGGAGCGGGGGCTGGAGGCGTCTGAGTCCCCGCTGTAGTGCTCCAGCACCGGGTAGAAGCCGTCGTCCTGCCCGCCGCGCAGCAGGGCCTGCAGGGACTCGATGTAGCTGATGGCGTTGCGCAGGATCTCCACTTTGGGCAGCCGCTGGTTGGGGTTTGCCGACGTGCAGCGCTTCAGGGTCTCGAAGGCGTCGTTCACCTTGCTTAGTCGCCGGCGTTCCCGCAGCGTGGCCGCCTTCCGCCGATCTGCGTTGGTGGTCTTCCGCTTGCAGGCCTTGCAGGCCCAGAGCAGGCAGCGGCCCGCCTGGTGATGCCCGCTGGGGGCGCGGACGTGCTCGTCGTCCTCCCCCTCTGCGTGGTGATGGAGATGCAGGAGGGAGGACGGGGAGGAGGAAGAGGAGGAGGAAGGGGAGGGTGAGGCCGAAGAGGAGGAGTCGTCCGGCTTCAGTAGGCCCACATGGACCAGCCGCGGGTCCAGGTCCTCGAAGAAGTGCATGTCGCTGGTGTTAAAGCAGGGGTCGTCATAGAAATCATCAGCGGCAGGGATGGGGAAAGAGATATCCGACAGCTCCATGGTTCAGTCCCAAACACACCAAACAAGACAAATCCAGCGAAAGAGGCCAAAACAAAAACTGTTAACAGGAAAGAAGAAGAAGAAGAAAGAAGAAGGGAACAGGAGAGGAGAGGAACTCAGATGTGAAGCAGTGTTTTCGGGGGAATGTAGAGTCCTGTCACAAACTGTTCTGTCCTCAGCTGTTGACCAGGATCTCCTTATACCTGGGACATTCGCAGTGGGCGGGGTCAGGACGGCGATGACCACTGATGTCCACTGATGTCTGACCAATCAGCTGGCAGCAGGAGGGGTTTACAACTTCACGGTAATTAGTGTACAATTACCCGTAACAGAGCAGTAACAGCAGGATAATATACTGCTGCACACATGAGGGGAGGGTACACTTAAAGAAATATCAGAATATTTTTTAGTTTTTGTCTTTTCTATTGCCTTTTCTTTTATTCATTATGTTCTGTGCAAGTTACTTGTTGACTAATAACATTTTAATGTAAAGTACACTTTAGCCTACAATGAAAAATGGTATTTGAATGCAATTGTCTTGGCTTGCAATATTTGACTGATTTGAAAGAGAATATTTAAATATATTGATTTATATAATTACAAGGCCTAGTCTGATCTAAAGGCCTACTGAGGAAAAAATGAATTAAAAAGAAAGAAGGACTTAAAATTAAACAAATGTACAAAAAACATTGAAGTGACAATAAAACGATACATAAACCTGATAAGTTAAAGTATAAGAGAACGAAATTTCACATTTATTTGGATTTATATTTATGTACAGTTGTAACTTAAGACGGTTTTCCTCCTTCATAAAGGCCTATTGGCTGTGATGTTGTCGCAGCTGAAGTTCCTTCAGGATGGAAATCAGGTCCAGATGAAAAGTAAAAATAAAATTAAAAAGCTGAAAATGAATGAAGTCAACTGAAACCCAAAACATCCTGATAATACCCCACACGCACGCACACGCACGCACACTTGAAAATAAAACGAATCAACTAGAAATACTAGAAATGAAACGAATCAACAGACGTGTGTCACATCCAAAGTTAGCAGAAAAGACTTCACACAGCGCTCAAATTTCACTTGAGCCAGAACACCTTTTTTAAGAGTGTAAATACTGCATGAAAGTGTGAACCGAGTAATCAAGTTAAATGTCATTGCGTTTATTTTTAGTTTGCAGTCGGAACAGATTCACTGACCTCCTCCCCTCTGCCTGTAACCCCCTCTCCCCCCCTTCGACTGCCACCACCACCACCGCGCTGACTTCATCCAGAAACTTTAAAATGCAGATTATTGATTTTCACAGAACAGAGGTTCACGTCGGTGTAGTGCAGCTGCAGTAACACCAGCTGCTGCAGCTGGATGGCGCTGCAGAGCAGAGATCCTGCAGCAAACTGTTTCTGCACCACCAGTGTCCTGCACTAACTGTTCTCTTCCCCCGAGCTCTGTCTTGCAGGCTGTGAACTGTCTACCCACCAACCTCTGTCAGTCAAACGTGACAGATGGTTAGAAGCTGTACTACGTGGACGCTTTAAGTGTTTGAGAAAATATTCTAACCCTCTACTCAAAGGATTATCACTGTCACTACAAAAATTATTGACATGTCTTTTAATGCAGGACCTAATCCTATAGGCAACAACCAAATACAACTTGTTATTGATTTTTGCTGCTATTAAAGGTTTGTGTATTGCTACGTGATTAAACACACTTAAACGTCTAAAACCCTAAAATTATGCAGTAAAGTAAATTTTTTAAATTCTTTAAATACACTGATTTTGACCCATGTACCATCATTTTTTACATCATTTTCACAGTGCTGGTGTAGAGAGAGACAAAAGACAAATCTGCTAAATAATTTTTCTAACCTTAACTTTTATTACATTACATTTGAGAATAACACAAACCAAACCTAAACAAACGATCTACAAACTATTTCATACAACTGTCAATGGCTTCTCCTTAACAGGGGATCTCTGTCAGGCCAATAAAAAGCCAACAAAACAAGAAAATGATATGTGGTTAATAAGAAAAAACAAGATAAAAGGTTTACAACTTGCTTCATTTCCATTTAGGAAATATTCAACCCTGTTTCTCTGAATTCTCTGAATATTTTCGCAATATTATGTGCTGTTTATTTTAAAAGGCCTAAATTCTCCGCAATCTTGCGTTAAGAAATGTTCCCTTAGAACTGATTTACAATTTTCTCACGAATTTTGGTACAAAGCGTTGAGCCGCGAGCCACCGAGCCTTCGGCGGATGCTGCTTTTATATCCAATCATGACACCTCACCTGTCTCCAATCAGCCTGCTTATTGTGAAGTCTTCCAAACAGGTGTTACTTATATTCTGAGAACTTTTCAATCTTATATTAAGTAACTTTTCTGGAAATGGTAAGGTAAAGGAACGCCGGGCTACCAACTCCAGATCTCTGCTAGTGGCACTGACTGGAGAACCTGACATGTTTTTGAAGCGGGAGGAAACCCAAGCAGACATGGGGAGAAAAATTCAAATTCTAACTCCTGGATGACCGAGTTTCGAAGATCTTTGCTGTGAGGCCAGCGCTATCCCCTGGACCACCGCGCCTTAGTTTGAACATCCCACATGCCTTGTTGTTTCTCTGTAAATAAGGAGTAAGAAAGCACACAGCTCATTGTTGCTGTGTAATTATATGGGCACCCACTCTATCCACTGTATGGGATAACAGTGGATAGAGTGGGTGTCTTTTTCTAGTAGGTTATTTCTTATTTCACCATTTTAATTCGACTTCATTCTCCGCTTTGTTTTAAAGTCAGTATTTGAACCACACACACCTGCACCTCTGATCTCTCTCTCCAAACACATCTGCCCGCCTCTTCCTGTTTCTCTCTCCCTGTATGTCTTCTCCGCTGACTTTCTCCATTCAGCTCTGTTTACCAGCACTGTACCCTGTAGGTTTCAGTATAATGGTTACAGATTGCAAACCAAAATGAGAGCAGATGATCAAATAGTTGCATTTGTTGTTACAGCATGACATTTCATACAGTTTCTCTTCTTTGAAATAACTATGAATGCTTATGAATTATTTTTTTTGCGGGCTGTGTGTCTGCAGGTTCTGTGTTGTTGTCCAGTCGGTGTTTTCAGGCCAAAATGGCAGCAGTGCTACCGAAGCAGCATCTAGCAGCAGTTGCCAAAAAAGCCCCAGTTTTTACTCTTTGTTTTAATGCCCTTGCAGCTGGTCAGCAGCTGGCATATCTCAACCAGTAAGCCAACTTTGCCTTTTAGCTGGAGCAGCAGCAGCACCACCGCCAGAAGCGTTTCCATGCAGAATCCCTCACAGAGCGGCTTCTGAAAATAAAAAGAGTACAGGAGTGAGTTGTCTAAGCAATATTACAGCAAAAACGGACGACATGACGGCTCCCCAAAAGTGAAACCAAAACATTTCCTTTTCTGATAAGTTTGGGTTTAATTAGTTATTTCATACTGACATGACAGCTCAAACACCGATTACTACTGCGCAGACTCTGGCTCCAAATGACGTCACCAGTGCAAGATGGCAGCGCCCGTATCTGGGATATTTTGGCTTCATTTTTGTACAGTGGGAGGAAGTAGAGACACGTCGCCCATCTTTATTTACAGTCTATGGCCGGGTCAGCAAAACTACAAAATCTATTCATTACAATGCAGACTCTGCAATCAGTGGATTCACTTGTACAGGGAAGTAAATCTGCTATTTCTGTTCATTTTTCATTAAATCTGTGTGTCAAAAATAAAGGAAACTATCATTAATTGTGTCTCAACGTCATCTAATTTTATATAAATTGCTCCTCAAGAAATGCACAGCTGTAAGTACTACTGTCATTGTGTCAAGATGCAAAGAATATCCGTTATAAACTTTGTGCAACCAGCAAAAAGTTTTCAACCGCAAACAATTCTGCATTTAATTTATTGAAGCATTTACTAAAGCAGCACAGCAACGTGAAACTTGTAGAAAGAAACTCTGGCGGCTACTGCCGGAGATGCCT
>NC_060171.1:3416821-3435005 GCF_021292245.1 Micropterus dolomieu
CAGCTCATTGTTGCTGTGTAATTATATGGGCACCCACTCTATCCACTGTATGGGATAACAGTGGATAGAGTGGGTGTCTTTTTCTAGTAGGTTATTTCTTATTTCACCATTTTAATTCGACTTCATTCTCCGCTTTGTTTTAAAGTCAGTATTTGAACCACACACACCTGCACCTCTGATCTCTCTCTCCAAACACATCTGCCCGCCTCTTCCTGTTTCTCTCTCCCTGTATGTCTTCTCCGCTGACTTTCTCCATTCAGCTCTGTTTACCAGCACTGTACCCTGTAGGTACCCAGCATTTTCAGTATAATGGTTACAGATTGCAAACCAAAATGAGAGCAGACGATCAAATAGTTGCATTTGGTGTTACAGCATGACATTTCATACAGTTTCTCTTCTTTGAAATAACTATGAATGCTTATGAATTTTTTTTTTTGCGGGCTGTGTGTCTGCAGGTTCTGTGTTGTTGTCCAGTCGGTGTTTTCAGGCCAAAATGGCAGCAGTGCTACCGAAGCAGCATCTAGCAGCAGTTGCCAAAAAAGCCCCAGTTTTTACTCTTTGTTTTAATGCCCTTGCAGCTGGTCAGCAGCTGGCATATCTCAACCAGTAAGCCAACTTTGCCTTTTAGCTGGAGCAGCAGCAGCACCACCGCCAGAAGCGTTACTATGCAGAATCCCTCACAGAGCGGCTTCTGAAAATAAAAAGAGTACAGGAATGAGTTATCTAAGCAATATTACAGCAAAAATGGACGACATGACGGCTCCCCAAAAGTGAAACCAAAACATTTCCTTTTCTGATAAGTTTGGGTTTAATTAGTTATTTCATACTGACATGACAGCTCGAACACCGATTACTACTGCGCAGACTCTGGCTCCAAATGACGTCACCAGTGCAAGATGGCAGCGCCCATATCTGGGATATTTAGGCTTCATTTTTGTACAGTGGGAGGAAGTAGAGACACGTCGTCTATGGCCGGGTCAGCAAAACTACAAAATCTATTCATTACAATGCAAACTTTGCAATCAGTGGATTCACTTGTACAGGGAAGTAAATCTACTGTTTCTGTTCATTTTTCATTAAATTTGTGTGTCAAAAATAAAGGAAACTATCATTAATTGTGTCTCAACGTCATCTAATTTTATATAAATTGCTCCTCAAGAAATGCACAGCTGTAAGTACTACTGTCATTGTGTCAAGATGCAAAGAATATCCGTTATAAACTTTGTGCAACCAGCAAAAAGTTTTCAACCGCGAACAATTCTGCATTTAATTTATTGAAGCATTTACTAAAGCAGCACAGCAACGTGAAACTTGTAGAAAGAAACTCTGGCGGCTACTGCCGGAGATGCCTGGACTCATCGGGAGAGAACGGCGTTAAGCAACATAACGTTTTGTAAAAGCACTGAATATAATACATGTGCAGGAAAAACCGTAGTTCAAAAGTCGGGACATTGAGAAACGTCATGTTTTATAAAAACTAAACTCCTTGTTGCTGTTATGAACATGATATTAGTTGGGGGGTAGTGAAAGTAAAAACATAGCAAGTAACAAAAGTAGTTACTTTTATCACCCAGTAATAAGTAAAGTAATATTATTACTTTAAGGAGTTGTAAGTAACTAGTAATTAGGGCTGGACAATACGGCCAAAAATTATCACAATAAAAAGTTTAATATCTTTCGATATCAATAATTATCACGATAAGTATCAAATCGTTATTTCTTTCGAGTTTAAAGTCTGATTTTTTTGCTCCTGAGTTAAAGTTGAAGAAACCTTATGGTTAATTGTGGTTTAAACTCTTCTTTATATTCAACACTTGAAGCCAAACAGTGGATCACTTCATAAATCTGAGGTAAAACATACAAAACATTTATGATAAAATCTGAGTAAAATTAAGTAAAAGCTTTTTTCAGTCAAAATTAAGTCCTAATTCGTTCATTTATTTCATTGTAATTGGGAAAAAAAAATATTGCAATAATTATTGTTATTGTTTTATTGTCCAGCCCTACTAGCAATATATTACAATTTCTGAGTAACTTGCCCAACACAGGCTATTGATGATGGCTAGCTAGTGAGCGTACCACCAGTAAGCTCTCCAATCACATTTGATCGCCAACCAGCCGCACATGTAGTCACTACGTCACCGAGCATCCAGAACCAGAAATTTCGTAGTGATGTGTGAATGAACTTTAATGTGTCCCCTTTCTCATCTAAACACCCACCTAACATCTAGTCTACTAATTATTTCCCTGACTTGTCCTCTGTCGCCACCATCGGGACAATCTTGGCACTTGAACACGTGAATCTAACAGGAAGATTTCCATAAAGCTGCAAAATCACATCCCTGCTTCCTAGAGGTTAAACTGTACATTTACTTGAATCATCAACATGTTCTTTGTTAAACATTTTCTTCTTGGCCCTCTTGTTTTTCACCCAGCAGTTTCATCACCAGACAGTTAGTTTGTCTCACGTTGCATTAAAAACTTGCAAATCATAAGTGTTCATTGCCAGACCCCAATTAAACTTGACATTCAAACTACTTTGACCCACTTTTGTTGCAGCGCTTGCGACTACGATTAAGTTTCTTCTAAATAAAAGTCCTTCTCCCCGATGTGCTCAAATTATTTTCGCCCTGCTGTATTATCAAATGATATCAAATGATCCCACAAACAAAATCGGCCACAACCCACAGACGCAAAACAAAATGGAGCGTGAAGTGACATGTGAAACTAAATCAAACTAAAGTGGACTCTGTTGTCTCGTTGAGGTGCACGGCACTAGAGAGACGGATAACGAGGTGTCCCAAACTGCTGCTGACTGGGCCCAGGCCTCAGTCCTGAAACGATTTTACACGACTCATAAACCTGGGCTGGCGGTCAGAGGCCACGCTGCGACGCGCCAACGCCACTGGCCATCTGGAAACGCCATCAGCACCACCGTCCCTCTGCCGCAGCATTAATCTCGCCAATTTTCCGGAACTCGTGGGGGGGGGGGGAATGTACACCCTGAGTCTGGGGCAGGTCTCCGGGGGTTTGACATCCCTGGCCCCCCTTCCCGCTACCTATCTCTAACGCCTGGCATAAATGAAGAGCCGCGTTCCAAAATGAGATCTCTGCCGGTTGGAGAAAAAAAAAGGAACGGGGTAGATAGAGAAGACACCTGCTCTGACAAAATGAAGGATAGCACAGGAGGAAAAATAAATCCTTTCTGGGAGGAACGCGAGGTCGCTGGCAGAGTAAAACGAGAACGCTGTTACAGACTGAAGCTTCTCTGTCTCACAGATAAAGTTCAGATCATAAATATTGTTTCAAAATGGATCCACAAATCAACTCTCCGTACCGGATCATCTAAATGCCCCTCAGGACCCACGAGGATTCAACCAGAAGAGCAGGATCCAAACAACCCTCCCCCCACCCTGCTGAAGTGTCTTAGGGCTCTTGACCCTGACCTCTGACTGACTTCTGTGTGTCTGTGTGACAGTGGTGGAAAGTAACAAAGTACATTTACTCACATACTTAAGTACAATTCTGACATATGTGTACTTATACTACAAAGGGGAATATTGTACTTTTTACTCCACTTGATTTATATGACAGCATTTTAAGATTTTACACACAAAACATGTTTATTTTAATATATATGATGCACAAATAAAAACATAAACCGTAGTCAGGTAACACAACACGTTGAAAGGGGCCATTCTGCATAAACCTGTGATCGACAACCAGCACATTTTGTTGAAAATATCTGCATAGTTTTTATTTTCATCTTTGAATGCAGGAGTTTTAGTTTTGACAAAGCATTTTACACTGCATCTTTGACTTAAGTAAAGGATCTGAATACTACTCCCGCTACTGGTCTGTGAAGTTTTGTTGTGCCACAAAAAAACTTTATGAATACATGAAAGTTAAAATACTGAAGAAGGAGACATTTTTATTGTCACATACATGTTGCAAAATTCATTCTAAATTAAAAATAATAACAGACACTATTTGTCAGATGCCAGATCAGAAGAATACTGGACCTCAAATTCAAAGGGATTGCTGTGACGTGTTTAAACTCTGTATGTCAGCCCTTTCCTGAACTGGAGAATCAGTATTTTTACTGAAGTCCTTGACTTAAAAAATAGCTCTAACTTGGATTCATTCATCACTCAAGTAATATGCAGTAAGATAATCACTGGCAAATGTGTTTTTGCATCAGTGTGGGACAAAAACGCGTTAGTTTAAGCCGTTTTCTTGCTCATACGTGGCCGTTACAGTGTAAATGTGTTGGAAATCCGAAAATAAAGATTCAACAGAAGCTTGTCTTTATAGGTTTTATTGGAGCTTTTGCAAAAGGATCAGCAGCACATTCAAGCACTTACTGATGAGAGACGGTGTGCTGGGCTGGGTCTTATATCAGCGGTCACACACAGAAACATTGAAGGAGATAGAGGAGTTAGACACGGTTGCTAAGGTTCCCTCAGGTTGGAATAGATCAACCCGCCCTCGCAGGCAACTTGAACAGCAGATAAAAGAAGGGAGTCGCCGTGCAAGGACAAAGATTCACTCACAGTCCAGAAACAGGCTGTAAAAACCACACATTAGGAATATGAAATATTTCAGTGTTATATGAGCAAAATCCAAACAACAAACAAAAAAATATGAAACGTCTGAACTTTAGATCAGTGGTTATTAAACGTTTTCACATCAAGGACCCCTAAGCTGATACAAATTACACCATGGACCCCAATTTGATAAGATTTTGTCCCAGGATCACACATCTGATAGGACTTTGGCTTTTAGATGTTTTATTACTGACAGTGTATGAAATCTTTTACACAATACAGTCTGTCTTTGTGTTCTTTATGTATGGATTTAGAGTGAAAATGAATGATTCGCCCCTTTTTTTTTTGTCTTGGGGTCCCCGGACCCAACTTTAAGAACCACTGCCTTATGTGACGCATGGTGTAATGTTATGTATAAAAATCTCACTTTAACAATTGGAGTGGCTGTGGTTATAGAGCCGCAGCCGATGTCGTAGAGTCGTGACGTCATTTTTGGGCCTACACGGAGCCGTCCATGCAGGCTTTGCTCAGCTTCACTGTTCCAACTCTCGCTCAGCCCCTTGGACAGGGCAGGTGCGGACTAAAATCTGGTACAGCTCAAAAATTTAAAGATATATTTCTTGTCCAACCAAAACTTTCCTTTCTAACTTTAATTTATTTTATTTAGTTTTGCAAACAGACAACAGTTTCAGTTATTGTGTTTTTTTTGGTAAAACCTCATTTTTATTTTTATTTCAGTAACAAATTTTTTTTTTCAAACCTAGTTTTTGTTATTTCGTTAAAACATTAAATATAATAGCCTTGGTGCAGACTGACTGAGGCCCAGTGATGGAGTCAGACCAGATAAAAACTCATATTCCCTTTGTTGATTCTAGATGCTCTTTAACGGCAGGACTTATGAAACAGAGACACAACAGCTTGTTTTTTAAAATAAATATTGTGGAGTAAAAAAGTAGAAAGTCAAACAAAAAGGGACATATGTAAAGTAAGTAATACGATAAGAAAAGTACAAGTACCTTCAAATTGTAGAGAAATACAGTACCTGAGTAAATATACTTAGTTACTTTCAGACCGATCAGACAAATGCACTTCTTCCTCCTCATGTTTCAGCTCAGCTCCTCGGGGCAGGATGAGTGACGGGAGGGGCTGGCTGCTCCCCGGGGGTCAACTGGTCCAGGAGGGACGAAAGTCAGGGTCTCAGCCTGGAGTCCACCCCCCACCCTCCAAGGGTCACCAGGACCTGCACTCCCGACACAACCCCCCCACTGAACCTCAGACACCTCACTAATCACCTGGGCTGGACCTTTCTGTAACAGAATACAAGCAGGGTGCTGGAGGTCGGTCAGCTTCCACCAGGTGATGCTGCACAGCAGGAGGCCCGACAGAGGCCGGATGCTGCAATACATCCATCTATGTTACTCCTCCACCCTTCACTGCTGATTAACCACCTAGAGCGCCCATGTAGAGCTCAGTATCTGCAGGACTTCATGAGCAATATCTAGAAAACGGGACACCTACTCTTAGAAAATGTGTCGTCTGGATCCTTGTTGTTTGCACTTCCACCAAAACAAACATCTTAACTTCTCAAGTTTTTTATTTTAAGAACAGTTTGAGGCCCAAAGAAGGTAAAATGATCGAATATTTCACTAAAACATTGGAGATTAAAGTCCAAAATATGACAACAGATTTGTGTATCACAACTTTGATTTTTCGTCCACCCAGAAGAAGTTAAAACTAGCTAACTGTATATAAAGTAGTTAATTGTCTGCCACCGTTATAAGCACACACACAGACATATAGGGACGGCTGTCTGTGTGTTGGACGTTGCAGCTGTCAACAGACGCTCAGAGCTCCACTCAGACACTGTGTTGTGTGTGTTTGTTGTTTTTGTTGTTCTCCAGCTGGAACCTCTGGACATACACAACTTCATAGACTCACACCATCCACATAGAAAAGACAAAAGGACATCACTTACACATTTACAACTATCTTAAAAAGTTTGACAAACAAATAATCGGAGGCACAATGTCAAAACAAAACATGGACCGGTTTCTTGTACAAACACTAATGGATGCACGCAGCCAGAGGGCAAAAGCGCTTTGGTAGCCGGTCAGAAGACTGTAGTCAACCACTGTATTCAACGTAGATTAGGCATATTTTGTAAATTACTGTTGACTTAATAATAAAGTGCCATTTCAGAGTTGGATCTCTTGAATCATCTCTTGAATTCAGAGTTGGATTTCATTTCACAAATTAATAGAACATGCACAGCCGCGCTGCAGGTCATCGAAACGGGACGTAATGTTGTTTAAGTCAGCAGCTAGCCAAAAGGCTAATGGAAGAACGAGGGAGAGAGGAGTTCCTCCCACAGCTGTAAGTACTGCCGTTAGGCCTAACTGTGTCACAGTCAGAGGTGCAAAGAACATGGTCTTCCGTAAACAATTTTGAATTGAAGCATCTGCTAAGAAACGTGAAAATTAGCCTGTAGAAAGAAACTCCGGCAGCTAACGTTAACGTTACTGCCAGTGATGCATCCACTCGGCGGGACAGAGTGGCGTCAATCAACGTATTGTGTTTTGTAAAAGCACTTCATACTTCTCCTATAAATGCACGTGCAAAACAGTAGCGTTAGTTCAAAAGGCGAGACGCTTGCTTGCTTGATTTGTTTCTTTTATTTAATCTCAGACAGAGGCGTTAAATACGTTATATGCTTCATAAAAATCATTGTTGCTGTTCTGAATACGCAATTAATTTAAAAAGGACTTGCTTTGCTTTTTCTATTTCAGCCAGTGACGTTAAGAAATATTATGTACTCTAAAAATCATACTCATTGATGCTGTTATGAATACTCGGTCAGTTAAAATGTCGGAAGGGACCTGCTTTTATTATTTTTAAATAGCCTATATGATCCAGGATCGTCTGGTCTGAGAGGCTGCAGTGTTTTCATATCGGCTGCTTGTTGACTCCTCAGGTTAATTATTGTTCCAGTAAAGTGGATTCATTTCTAAAATGCGCTGCTGAACAGGTTTCCTGTCACTTTTAAGGACGGGGTGCGGTGGTTGAAAGTAACTGTAACGTAACGAGTAACGTGACTATTTACTTTTAATACCCAGTAATAAGTAAAGTAATATTAATACTTTTTAAATGAGTAATAAGTAAAAAGTAAGTCATTACAATTTCTGAGTAATTTGCCCAACACTGCTGCTAGATATGCTGCTTTCTGCCGCGCATCTCGGTGATGACGTTGCACAGAAACCCGTCTATAACCCACATATAGTAGAGCACTGAATGTGCTCCCTTGATGAACACAAATTATGTATTTTTTGTACATAATGCATTAAAATCTTCTGATAAAGTGATTTTAGTTGCATATTTCACAGCATAGTTATGTGACACGTACACTGGTTCCTTTAGCAGATAAATGTACATAAAGATGGGTTTATTTTCTTCTTGTACATAATTACAGGTGTCAAACAAAAGAAAAAGAAGTTGGAAAATAACTTAAAACCAGTGTACAATAAATATAAGACAGAAAATAAAACACATATAGTATTTGTATTATATTTATACTATATTGTATTATAACGTTTTGTGGAGAGTAATTTCAAATTTTCTTTTTTTAAACCTGATGGTTTAACGACTTGTTTTATTTTTCTGCCTTTGTGAAGCACTTTGTAACACGGATCTATAAATGAATATTGTTGTTATTATTATTATTATATGTGATGTGAAGTCATGTCAAGGTATTTTTAAAGAAAACAGGTTTGTCATTAAAAAAAACTTAACTGAGCAAAGAGATAAAAATGCAGATACTGACAAGATAATAACGAGACAGGACTCATAAATACTTCACTGTAGAACAGACACACACACACACACAAAGCACTTAATAAACCCAAAATGTGCAGACTGACAGGAGAGGTGTCGGCCTTCACACCTGCTGCCTGCTGTAAACCACCAACACTACAACGACTGCTTTGTCCCGCACTGGTGGCAGATTACTTTACACACACACACACAGGGCTGGATTACCTCGCAGCAGGAGATTTACTGCAGACAGTTGTGTGGTTTGTTGTGTTTGTGGACTGAAGTTATCGGTAGATCTAGATTAAAAGTCAGGGGATCACTGTAGTTTCTGGGATTCATCCTCTAGGTACCATGAATGCCTGTATCAGAGTTTGTGCTGAGCCATACATGTTGAGATATTTCACTGGATATTTTTTCCAGCCTGTATTTATCCAGCAAAGATTCACTTTTGTATTCAGGTTCACCCACTTCACACTCACTAGCCCTTTCAACCATGTCCATGACCCAAGACAATTGTGGGCGGGGACTCCAGTTACACTGATAAACTAGATAATTATATTAAATACATAAAATAATTACCAAATAAGGTCATGTTTCAGTTTCACCTCCCTTTCTGTCCACATATTCATCTGTTGACTGCACACACACTCTTTCTCTAAAAAAATCTTTTTTCAGCCTGTTGGTTAAATAACAACTGGGACTCATGATTTTTCCTCGACAGGAGGAGGGTCGGCTGACGCACATCATTCAGATAGGCCTCTGAGGAGGGTTTGACCCACATCCCCATGTCAGTCAGGGTCTGCAGTAATGCTAGTGGTCCTGTGAAGCTGTTCTATATACTATACTGTGAGACTGAAACAGCAGCTTTGAGCTAAATGCTAAGATCAGCATGCTAAGCTATGCTCACAATGACAATGATGTTTAGCAGGTATAATGTTTATCATCTTCATCATCATTAGTTTAGCAGTTTAGTTTTTTCTAATTAGCACAAAACACAAAGTACAGCTGAGGCTGAAGGAAATGTAATTAGTTCTGCAGGTACTGGGTCATAAACCAAAGTTTTGGTCACATTAAATTGTTGACCTGATGATGGCACTAGATGAAAAGTCAGAGCGCTCTATGGATAGTAACCATGGCAACGGCTTCTGTGCGCTACACAGCTGTAGCCTATTTAACTTAAGTTAAAATTATAGGCATAACTTTTGATAGGCCTTCATCTTGTTTTGTGGCTCTGCCATGTGACTTCCCTCCTGTTGGTGTCCTGTTTAGCTAAACAGTAATAGATTCTGGAGACTCACAAACAGCGAGGATCAGTCTCTCTTCCAATGATTTGTGCTCCGCGTCGCGTACAAAAAGTTCAAGACAATTCAACTTCGGCGGCGGGCGGGCGTGGGTGTGAGGCGAACACTTCCTCACCTCACAACAGGGACACTTGCTACTGAACACAGACTGTTTCTGCTGCTCCCTGATGAAAGAAAAATATTTCTGCTGATACCTGTTTAGAAAAAAAACAAGAAAACAGATTTATAAATGTTGACCTGTTGCTCGGAAGAGGCCTGTTATGATGTTCTGACCGTGGCTCTGGACTCTACTTATTTTAACAAGCTAGATAAAAGGTAACGCCCTGGCAGTGTTAAATAGCTTTGGTTTAATATTTGATTTGATTACATTAATGTTTAAGTTGAGTTTTACAAGAAATATTTTATTGCTTCTGTGTAAAGGGAACACTGCTGGTAAAAAGCACCTTATTTGTTTGAAGTGTTTGCAAACAACATGTTATTGCACTTTTGAGTTTATAGCAGTACATTTAAATTAAGTGTGCAATACACTACTTTAGAATTCATTATTAAATTTTGCACACAACAAATTAATCGCGATTAAAAATTTGAATCGTTGTCCAGCACTACTTATTACAACCCGTATTTACGTTTATTGTGGCACGACCTGTTGCATGTAGTATGACCGTACCAAAGGAGGAAGTTGTATGACTTACTATAAAGAGCGAGAAAGTCTACATAAGGATGGGTCAAGCTCAGGAGACCAGCGTCTGAGTGAAAACAAAACAGCCTTTCTGTGTGGAGTTTGTATGTTCTCCCTGTGTCGTTTGGGCATGAGAACATGTTGGTCGAGGTTATTACAGGTCTTCTGGTTGGAAAAACAGCCGTGCCAATTAGAGCTTTGACACACGAGATTAAGAATAAGGATGTAATTTCTGCCAGAATTATTCGAAACAGTCAGCAGTGTCGACAAGACAAAATAACCCTCCCAAACATTAATATGGTGTCACCAAAATCCACCAAATAATCATGTAACCAGTATTCAACAGACTGGAGAGTGACCTTGTAAAGAAGTTGTTCGGCTCTCGGGGCTGCAGCATCTTCTTTCGACAGGGAGAGAAGGCGTCGCCTCTCACTTTGAATTCTTGCCACTCATCACATGACCCGGTCTAATAGATGCGTCCCTGTTCTGGGCCCATGTCGGGCCTTATGTCTTCATGCTTCAGACAGAACAGCTGGTGCACTAAACAGAACAAAAACAGATCATCTGACGCCTGCGGGGAGACAAAGACCCCTCCAAACTGCACGCTGCTCAGGATCTGATGTTTACTGTGGTTTATGAATGAGTTCCTAAAGTCACGAAAGAGATCAGTACATAATTTACGCTCATATCTTCCTGAACAGGTTTGACCTTGAAATGTTATCAGTTACAAGATGAGGCCAACATCTGTCGTAGTCGTTGTAGAACTGTTGAAATACTGATAGAATTCATTGCAACAGTTGCTGTAATAGTGATTTAACGTCATCTTATTTAGCTGATTATTTTGTTTTAAAACCCATATTCACAAACTTAACGGAGTATCCCACACCTCATGAAAGTAGTAAAGTAGAGGTCCATTTATGTAGTGAGGGGAAAGAAAGGCTAGTGGAGGTCTCATCACACATCGATGCAGCAGAACTCGAGATATCAGATTTACTATTCCACACATTCATCTTCTGTGTCCAAACCTGGCGCCTACATTACCCACAGTGCAACTCAACCATTGACAGCTCAGTCTCAGATTGTGGTGTGTTGTGCTAGTAGCGGCTCATGAAGCATGGAGCCTGCAGCAGACATGAGCAGCGGGCTACAGAGGTCTGGTGAGCTCACTTCTTTCTAACTTTACACCAACAGATTTGTTTGTTTCTTTCAAACTTGTTGTCCATAACCGATGCTGACTCAGGTGACATCCCTTGAGGACATTTATCAGACTTCACACAACTTTAAACTACCACATATGCAATTGAACTCCCCAACACCTGGAAACAAATCCACTCCTTTAATAAATGGTTCAGGATGAATAAACAGGCCTAAATGTTCTCTGACTATGTCTTTGAGCTGATTTATGCAGAAATGTAGTTGGGTTTTTAAGTTAAAAGAACTAAACATGGTCTTTGTGTATTCACAGCGTGGTGGAGAGGTCCAACATCTGGGACCTTTTTAATTGACTTAAGTTACTAAGTTGCTGCCTTCACCCACTTTTATTTTGGAACAACAACAACTCCATGATCCTCCAACAAACGTGATCCTCCATGTTTGAAAAGCTCGTGTAAATAAGGCTGGTTGTATGAATGTTGGGCATTCAGTTAAAATAACTGTACAGGTTGTTTGGGTAATCTCTGACTATGTCTACACCCGCTTTGTGCTGAGAGCAGCACAGCAGCAGCTTCAGTCCTCCATCAGTCTCACACAGGTACAGTACTGAAGGGAAGGTCACCTGTGTTTTGGCAAACTTCAGAGCTCAATACATTTTCTGTCTTGCTTTATTCATGTAAATCTTTCTTCATGGAAAACAGCAAATAAAGATATCAGCTGTGGCTTTTAGCAACGTCAAACTGAGTGCCCAGCTCAGACTCACCAGGAGCTCCAGCTCTTTCCGTTATTTTCCTCTCCCCTTTTCACTCTTGTCTGTTCATTATGTGGAGTCAAGCAGTTTCAGGATAAGTTCAAATGTTCTCACTGAAGTCAAAACATTTTGAGGTCATTCAGACATGTCTTTGTTTTTCCCTGAGAGAACTCCCATCTGTTTGCTTCCAGTTGCACCTTCCCTTCCTTTAAAATGAGAGACCTGCTACCTACATGTTTCCTACATTCCTACTTTGTTAATACAAAACAACCTGCAGATATAGTTTGATCAAAGCTTATTGAATCCAGGTATTTAGCAAAATGGGAACTGGATCCCAAATGGAACCAGCAACTGAAACCCAACCCTAGTTAAAGGCTGTCATTATGGCAAGACTAAGCACTTCCTACTTCTTCTTCACTGTCATTCATGTATGGGAATACTGTACTTGTTTGTGTATAATACAAACTATGTATACGCAGAACAATTATCACCCTAATTGCACACACTTTAAATCCAACAACTTTCTGAAAGTTGCTGTAGTTGTCTCAATACTGCACTTAGTATCTTCTAAACTCAAAACTACATATACAACTTACCCTGCTGGATTAAAATCTGTTTTATGTCTCATTTCTGATGTCTGACATGATCATTGAGCCGGGTCACAGCTGTCAAACAGATCAGCAGGACTTCTCTTACACCGCACCAACAGCTGTCTATTAAGGATCCTCCGGATCGTCATCAGTGGGCAAACTCCTCAGCTCACAACTCGCCTCATTACCGCCCTTAATGGAGGGAAGACAGAGACAAGGTAAATACAATTACTGATCAGAGCACGGGACACCCGAGCCTGTAGCGGTGCCCCGTTTCACAGCCGGTACCTGACACCAGAGAGTGCCTCGTTACGTGAGCCATAACCCCGTCACAGCGCTGCTCCTGCTTTCATGAGCGTTTGGACGTTTTTTTGTTGTAAACTTCATCGGACGAACAAACTAGGCCCGTTTGAAGGATGTCGTTGCCCTCTGAAATGGGAGGAAAGTAAATCCGAGTTTGGCGCTGAGGCCCGGTGAGATCCCCAGGATGCTTTTTGTGCCAGACGCTATGATTACCCAGAAAGCCTTTGGAATGCCCCCTTCCTCATTAAAGAGACAAATATAGCGTGGTGGGGTCCAGTGAGGGATGGAGGGTAAATGGATGCCGCAGTGTTATGTGGCAGAAATGAAACAATGATGAATGATGATGCTTAGAGGAGGGGGAGGTGAAAAACAGGACTATTTCCAGCAATAGCAGAAACACATTCTTCTCACACGTGAGGCGTTTGGTGTCTGTGGCTAATCAGACCACCATAATGGAGGAAAATCCTTAAAGTCTGTTTTTCTCCAGTCTGAGGAAGATACTGTGTATTACAGCAACTGTTTATTAATACCAATGTAAAAAATGTCTTTATAGAATGTAAACATGTGGTTTAGACGAGCAGACAAGAATATTGAAAGGGAACTGATTTCATATCAGCTTTTTTCCAGGTGTTGGAGACCTCTGTACCCCGCTTCTCATCACTGCTGCAGGCTAGAAGTTCCAGGCTACGTTAGCCGCTACTAGCATAACATACCCCAATCTCAGACTGAACTGTCGATGGTTGAGTTGCATGGTAATGTAGGCACCAGTGGCCTGTACTACGAAGCGAGGTAAGTGGCTTATACGGGTAACTTCAGGAGTAACTTTGTGACATCGGGTGTAACTTCACAACTAACCCGTACTATGAAAGGTGGATAGGTGTTAACCGAGGTCTGTTGCCATGGCAATTTACGCTGGTTAACTCGAGGTTACCCTGTAGATGTGTACTACACATCGCATCTGTACTCAGTGTTAATGATGACAAGTAGGATATTAATACACTTGATTAAATATGTTTAGATTTCATCCCGACTTTTTCCACTGCAGTTGCAGCTGAACTTATTCTTAACACAACAGCATTACGTTCATACAGCAAGCCCTGCAGCCTCTGTGATTTTAGGGAGGAGATTTTAATTTATTAACGGGACAGTTTCTTAGATGTAGTGTGTAACGTTATTCATGTATTTAGATTTAGACTACTTTACGTGTCCAAAAAATTCGGAGCCAGGGTGGGGGGTAATAAACCGAGAACAAAAAAACCTAGCTGAAAATTTACAAGAACAAAACAATTCCCTGAAATTAAAGTAAAAAAATCCAAATCACTCTGGTGTTTTCTTCTGAATACACCCAATCCACAGCAAAGTCTCTAAGGTGCATGTGTTGTGGGCTAAACTCACCTATTTCCTCACTGCTAAATCCGATTGTGAAGTCTGATAAAATTATCCACTGCATGCATAATACACGGCAGAGGTGATGTTGCAGCGTTGCAAAGTGAAGCGATGTGTTTGCTTGGAAAAAAAACAACACTATTTTTCAGAAAATTTCTCTCATAAATGTTTGAATACAATGTCAGAGAATATATTCAAGTTGTTAACTTGACGCTTGTTAACTAGATTTGTGATGATTAGCTTCTCGTAAATCTACCACAGTAACTTCCCTGGCTCAAATTAATTTATGGATATAATGTGCAGTACCTATACATCTTAATGATATTATGATATAGCCAAGGTATAATGATATATAAATGAAGAGTCCATGAAATACGTAATAGAGAGTTAACCTACAATAAGAACACTGTGAAGATAATAAAGCTACATTCCTTTTATGCAAACCACCAACTCCAATAAGTTACATTTAGCTGACGCTTTTTATCCAAAGTGACTTACAATTGCTAAGTCCTGAACCATCCCTTAGTTATGCTGCTATAGGCCTAGACTGCTGGGGGATTTCCCATGATGCTTTAACTGAATAGAGACAATTGACTATTTTGTCATTTAGGTATGAGGACGTGTTGCTAACAACACATGTAGATAATTTGTGTAGAGTTCCTGTGTGACAATTCAGACTCTATCTGATCACAAAACTCAAAGCTCCATATTTATGTTGTTTTTTTCTGCTTTCAAGTGAGTGTCAACTCACTCATGTTTTTGTTTGTGTCCTTTAGTGTCTTTAAATACGCAATCGCACCATCCAAGCGTGAAGAATTTGATCATTTCCAGTGACAACTGAATTGTCCCTGTATAATTTTGATTGCCCTACACTAGTTCACAAATGACTCATGAACGTCCATCCAAACGACATTTGGATAGATTTGATTTTTACGGTATTTCAACACAGATTCAAATTCAAAAGTGTCTAATTAAAGAGATAAGAGCATGATTTTGCTTTGACATGATTTTGAGTTACTTAACAAGTGTATTTTTAACGCAGTGAGCAGGTTGTTTTTGACAGGTTGTGTTGGACGCTGCGTTGATCTTCAGCCCTGCACAGATTAGCGTCTCCTGTTTCTCCACATTGTGGGAATAGTGACGATGACCCAGATATCATGTGTAGAGGCGATCACCATCATACTGACTGAACGTCATCACTTAAAACTGCTGCTGTTACAATCACACTTCTCCGTGCCCAGAACAGATAATATATCAACATGTCGGTTATATCTATTTCACTAATCTCGGTCGAACCCATCAGGAAACTCTTTTTGTCTTATGCTTCACTCACAGTGAAGCATTTATCTCTGAATTCGATTTGTTTGTGTCTTTGAGATTTACAATCATTTCAAAATGTCTGTATTTTCAGTTTAGTAGAATTATATGGAAACAGCTTGATTATTCATTAAATAAATTTTGCTGTGGATCTGCTATAAATGACCTAATCATGCCTCTGTTGTTGTTGACATGTTGAACATCTAGTAATCAAGTAAGTAGTATCTAAAGTTATTAAGTCAATGTAGTGGAGTCAAAAGTACAATATTTGTAGAAATGTACTGTAGTAGAAGTGTAAAATGGAAATAATAGTAAAAGTACCTCAAAACTGTACTTAAATACAGTACCTGAGTAAATGTACTTTCCAACACTGAAAACCATCTTGGTAACGACAGCTTTTACGTAATAGCATATAATGGTGTCAGCTAGCATTCATATTTAGATGGAACAAAAAGACAGAAACAAATAGTTCAGACGTGTAGGTGGCTGCTAAAAAAGTACGTTATATTTGGGATCAGTTTGTGGTGCAGAGATGAGCGGGTCTGAGCGGTAACAGTAGTGGGATTGCTCAGTGTTTCAGTGGTGGTGAGTGTTTGGTCAATCAATTTAAAGGCCGGTTGGTAACTCTATGAGAGAAATCAAAGCTGCTGTAGAAAGACTAGACGTGTGTGTGTGTGTGTGTGTGTGTGTGTGTTGCAGGGTTTCAGGGAGGCCTATCTGTGTCGTGTCATCCTCCCTGAAAACCTCCTTTGAAGACGACTCTTTAAAAACATACTCACCCTCACATTGACAATGGGACCTTCCGTAATCGGAACTTAACTTATTTCCCATTTTTATCAGATTTATAAAAATAAGAATATATCACTACATTTTACATCAAGTACAGAGTGTAACACTGCATCTGAAAAATAAGCATCAATACTTACATTTTAGGTTTGTCAACATGTTTTTGTCATTGGAGACAGTGATTATATTGAAACTATGACATTACACTCACGTTGTCTCACGCTGTGTGAACTGATTTAAACAGCCATCTTCAGCCTGTTTTACACAGTTACCATCATACATTAAATACCAAAAACCTGAATACTAATAATTTGTTTTGGTGCTAAATAAAGAAATAAGGTCAGGTAACCAAAAAGAAACTTTCCCCCACCTAACCAGCCAAGAGTCTCATTTAGCTCAGACACTTAAGAATGTTAACATGCTAACGCTAACATTAGTGTACAAAACGCGGTTAGATGAAAAGCCGACATAATGTAAGATAAACTTTAGATTATAATTGAGTGTAATAGATACTTTAAATATATATATATAGGCTAAACCAATAAAAGCTATTAGCAAGCATTCATTTAGACGTATTAGCAAAACAACAGTGATGTTTATATAGCCTACTATAGATGGCTAGCTAACAAGTAATAATATAAATAATAATGTAGGCTAAAGAATGAAATGATCAGAAAAATGTTTTGATAAAACCGTAAATCCATTTGAACTGATGTTAATGTGCAAATATATAATATATACAATTTTTGATTTGTTAAAGAAGGCTATAGTTTTTCTTGTGATTCAGTGAGAAACAAATACAGGCTAAAGATTATAAGTGTTAGAAACAATGATTTTCAATTGTTTTAATGGTAAATAATTGTGACAAATCCACATTTTTACCCGAGATCCTACAAGACATCATTACACTTTTGTCTGATTTTAAAAATATCACTTTCAACGCATATTACAACAAGAAAAGCAGTAATTTTTACATTTGAGATGAAATACAGACTAGAGGATCAATTAACTGATGGTTACAGCACCAGAAAAGATGCAATGATCAAATTTATTTGATCCCATCTTTTAAAACAAAGCAGTTGCCTATCATCAATGTTTACAAACCCACAATTCATCTACGGTGGCCTGAAAGTGACATATTTTTACAGGAATATCACATGATGTTCATTTTCATCACACCAGCAACAAACTCATAATCCAGTGAGTTGTTTGAAGGAGGCCTGAGGATGTATTCTGTGTATCTGTGTTGAGAGTAAGTGGTAGCAGTAAACACACAGCATGTGTGATGAACAGTAATCCCTCACAGACTAATAACACTCAGATTACACTGAATGTTTGTGCGTTTTTGTCATGTCAGAGTGTGTGGTCATGAAGTGGCCGGCCTCTCTGTGTGGTCTGTCACCCTTTAACCTGCAGGCCTGAGGAGCCTCCACAGTCTGAGTCAACACCCTGCTGCTGCTTCTCTTCACACGTTAAACATCCACGTCGTTCACCTTTCAGCCCCGCGGTCACAGCGGCAGACTGAAGCTTCTTAGAGAGTTGACACAGTTCTTGTGAGCTCTCGG
>NC_060171.1:3435105-3482926 GCF_021292245.1 Micropterus dolomieu
TACCAAAAACCTGAATACTAATAATTTGTTTTGGTGCTAAATAAAGAAATAAGGTCAGGTAACCAAAAAGAAACTTTCCCCCACCTAACCAGCCAAGAGTCTCATTTAGCTCAGACACTTAAGAATGTTAACATGCTAACGCTAACATTAGTGTACAAAACGCGGTTAGATGAAAAGCCGACATAATGTAAGATAAACTTTAGATTATAATTGAGTGTAATAGATACTTTAAATATATATATATAGGCTAAACCAATAAAAGCTATTAGCAAGCATTCATTTAGACGTATTAGCAAAACAACAGTGATGTTTATATAGCCTACTATAGATGGCTAGCTAACAAGTAATAATATAAATAATAATGTAGGCTAAAGAATGAAATGATCAGAAAAATGTTTTGATAAAACCGTAAATCCATTTGAACTGATGTTAATGTGCAAATATATAATATATACAATTTTTGATTTGTTAAAGAAGGCTATAGTTTTTCTTGTGATTCAGTGAGAAACAAATACAGGCTAAAGATTATAAGTGTTAGAAACAATGATTTTCAATTGTTTTAATGGTAAATAATTGTGACAAATCCACATTTTTACCCGAGATCCTACAAGACATCATTACACTTTTGTCTGATTTTAAAAATATCACTTTCAACGCATATTACAACAAGAAAAGCAGTAATTTTTACATTTGAGATGAAATACAGACTAGAGGATCAATTAACTGATGGTTACAGCACCAGAAAAGATGCAATGATCAAATTTATTTGATCCCATCTTTTAAAACAAAGCAGTTGCCTATCATCAATGTTTACAAACCCACAATTCATCTACGGTGGCCTGAAAGTGACATATTTTTACAGGAATATCACATGATGTTCATTTTCATCACACCAGCAACAAACTCATAATCCAGTGAGTTGTTTGAAGGAGGCCTGAGGATGTATTCTGTGTATCTGTGTTGAGAGTAAGTGGTAGCAGTAAACACACAGCATGTGTGATGAACAGTAATCCCTCACAGACTAATAACACTCAGATTACACTGAATGTTTGTGCGTTTTTGTCATGTCAGAGTGTGTGGTCATGAAGTGGCCGGCCTCTCTGTGTGGTCTGTCACCCTTTAACCTGCAGGCCTGAGGAGCCTCCACAGTCTGAGTCAACACCCTGCTGCTGCTTCTCTTCACACGTTAAACATCCACGTCGTTCACCTTTCAGCCCCGCGGTCACAGCGGCAGACTGAAGCTTCTTAGAGAGTTGACACAGTTCTTGTGAGCTCTCGGTGGAAGAAGTGCACTCAAAATTGTACTTAAATTAGCATCGAAATATACTTAGTTAATTTAATCTTTATTTAACCAGGAAGTCCCTTGAGGCTGAAGTCATTTTTCCGAGTGAGGCCTGGCCGAGATGGCGTGCTCGGGCCCTAATAAACAGAAAAAAGAAATGGACTGAAACTAGCTCATCTGAGGCAGTCCATAAATGTCTCAGTTACATGCAGTTTTAACGTGTCTTTAAATTAAATTAATAAACGAAGTGCAGTACAATATTTCCCGTTGAATCATAATGGAGTATAAGTATAAAGTAACAGAAAAAGTATGGAAGAAAGTACATACACATTGCATTTAAGTGCAGTCTAGTCAAGTCATGTTTTTATTTATATAACCCAATATCACCATTGACAATTTGCAATCTGGGGATTTACAATCTGCATATAACACGCTCTGACCTTAGACCATCGAAAGAAAGCTCAGGAACAACAACAGAGGTGAGATGGTTCTCCCAGGACGGACAGACAGGAAGAAGCCTACATGGTGTGTGCACAGAACAGACTAACATAGTTCAACTACATTAAAGAATACTGCATGGACAAAATAACACATAATTACAAAATTATTGCAAGCGCACTGTACTTTCCACCACTGACTCTCAGGAGTATCTTGAAGCTTTGCTTAAAACTCTAATGAGTTTTTACACCTAACATGGTTGATGCAGGTAGGATGACTTCAGGTGTATTTACCTGCAGGTTTGGTTTCTTCAGCAGTCAGTCAAATTCTGAAACTGACCAAACAACCTCACCAGGAGCACCAGTCCAGCTCCAAGGGAGGTGAGAGTGGCAGTACATTGGACTGTGACACTGTAGAAGACATGAGATCTTACTTTCATATCCAACTCAAGTGCAACGTTAAATATGAATACCATCTTTATCAATATGATAGGGAAACGTTAATTAAGGTAATACTGAATATATCAGTGAAGTGTTCATTGACAACATATTTAATGTTTTCCACCAAAATCTCAAACATCTGCTAATCACAACAGCATTGCAGCATTGTTTAACTTTTTTATGGTTGTGTTTAGGCACTCGCAGCTCTTGGTTAAGTTCAGGGAAATGTTATGTATGTAGTCCACTGTTACTTGAATCATAAAGGGCTTGTTAACATTTAATTGTGAAAAAAACCCACAATCTATTCCTGAATTATATTGTGCTTTTATGGCTCAACAGGTGGAAATAATGAATCTTTTTGTTCAGTGCAGTTCAGAGATTTGTTGTCACTTAATAGGTAAATCACTTTGCTTCTAAGATAAGTGAGAACATCACAGCGGAGGCATTTTGCGCTGATTATGATTGTCAAAACTAGCCTATAGAAGCACATTTGTTTAACGATATTTGATAATAACCAGGAAGTAACGCGTTAGGGATCACGGCTGAGCTAACGACAGCACTCTCGCTGCTCAAAGTTACTGATTTGTTCAGTTCAATTTGAGGATTCTGTTTTAAAGTTTGGTCCGTAAATGTACTGAACAGCGTTACTAGCTTGTACCTGACCACACATGACTCTGGATTTGAACCCGGGTCTCTGGTGTCTTGCACTCTGAAAGCCCACTGTCCACCCCACCCACACCAATGCAACTGTTACCGAACATGAACGCTTCAGTAAAACGCTGTCAGCAATTGCCACAACGTGCTTGGGAAAACATATTCATAATATATAAACTTAATTTCAGGGTTGTTTTGTCCTTACACCCTTTTTTAGAGGTGACTGGTCATCTGGTCTGGTCCCTGCAGACTCATTGTCCCCCCTCCTGCTCTGCCCTGCAGGATATCAGCAGACCTCAGCTAAGATCACAGAAGCTCAGTGTTTACCATCATCTCCGGCCGTTTGATTCTCTGCGTCCTCTCAGACTTCCAGCTGAGCTCCCGGGGGGAGAACACACTGCAAGAGGTTGCCCGGCGGTCGGCGGCTCTGACGGGACCAGCAGCTGAGAACAGCCCCAAACACAGACCCAGATTCAGGCCTGCAGCAGTGCCGAGGCTGGACCGGCCTCTGGACGTCAGAGCCTAACGACGGCTCAGAGGTGTCCCGTCCTCTCCGTCCTGGTGGTCCACACACTTTGTTACATTCTTCTTCTGTACAAATGGTGAAGTATCTGTCGGACATCAACGCCTCCGCAGGACCATTTGATGAGCTGAGCGTTGACAGTTACACGAAACATTCCTGAAGTGTTTAGAAAAACTTTTTGTCCACCAAACTTCCACAGAGATGTTCGGAACTGAAGAGGACGGCTGGGAATGTGGAAAAGGGGCTGCAAGAAATTTCACTTTAAATTTTATTACTTTATTCAGTCCTACATATTATTCCTCCTCTGAACTTTTCTTGAATTAAGTGGTTTCTTCTTCATACTACAGTGCAGCATTATCCTGTCTTCATATACTGACTCTCATTTATTTCTAGAAAAAAAAGGAAAACTTAATTATCAAAAATAAGTCCAGAAAACTGAATATTACAGTTAATGAACTGGAAGACAGGTGTGACTATAGTGCTGCAACTGTCATTATCATTTTAAATAAGGAGTTTAAGGATTTGATCAATCGTTTATATTGCAGAGATGATCAGAAATGTCCATCACAGTTTACTAGAGCTCAGCATGATATTTTGTATTTTAACCTTTATTATAACAGTAGACCCAATGAGTCCCAATGAGAGACAGACTCTTTTACAAGGGAAAAAGCACAAGTTGAAATAAAGTATAATGCAATACAAAAAAAACCAAATGTTAAATTAACTAACAAAACCACAATATAAAGAGTATAAATGAGACAAAATGACAGAGACTAAATGTAGAAACTGATCAGTATTGTCTATAACAACCAAATAAACATTCAACTGAGAGATGAAAGAACTCAATTCTTCACACACATTTATGAAGCTGTAACCAGCAGATGTTTGACAAATATAATCAGTGACGAATCACTTGACTTCACTCTCAGGTGAGATGAGTAGCATTACTGAAATGAATTGTAAATTAGTGTTGTTTTTGGAAATGGCCGTGGTGCGAGAGCTGTTAAATTAAAGGAAAAACTTTAGTGCTCCTTGTCATAGATCCTCCTGGTGTGTGAAGGGATGATATTGATGATTAGATATTGTTGATAATGCTGGTGAAGAGTTGGGTTGAGATCTGTTGACTGTAAAGACCACAGCATTTGATTCACGTCATATTTCTTGCTCATCAAATCATTCAGTGAGCCTGAATGGAAGCATCTGTATTTGTTATATTTCTCTCTTCCTTTAATTTGTAGAAAATAACCAATTTGGCAGAAGTGAAGAAAAGTGTTTCCTCTGCTGAGTGTCTGACACGAGTGAAACTGCTTCTGAATTGCTGCAGTTAGGAATCATGACACCTCCAAACCCCCCACACTGCTTTCCTGTTTGACACTTTGACGTCACATCGGCCATCTCCATCCAAAGCAGCAAAAGTGTCAAAGTGTCCACCGGGATTCAAAACCCTGCCAGAAGGTTCGTTTGGGGATATATATATATATTTGTCATTTCACAGGTCTGCATGCACTGAATCCAAATTGTCTGCTGATGCTATTGGTATGCTTGTTTGTGTCCAAATGTTTACTTTGCAAAACAAGTCCTGATGACAAACATTATATACGGAATACATATACATATATTTACATTACACTTGCATTTACTCATTTGACACTTTTATCCAAAGCGACTTACATTTGAGGAAAAACATACAAGCATCCACAAAGTATCAATACAGCAAGAGATCTACAAGTGACAATGCATTCTAGTAAGAGCAGCAATAAACACTAGTTAGAGATAATAGCACATAGGGCCTCAGAGGGGTAAATACCTAGGGAAAGAAGTAGGAGTTAACAAAAAATGCAATCAATACAAGAGAATTGCAAGGTGAGAGAAGAAGAAGAAGAGCACAGGAAGTGCATGTTAGAGTGTTATAAGAGAAAGTGTTCTCGGAAGAGATGCATTTTCAAGAGCTTCATACAGTATATATATATACATATATGTATAGCAGCAGAGTGGAGCGAATGCCACACACTCTTTATATAGAGCTGTATAGATAGCATACAGATATCTCTATGCTTCTATATCACACAACACGTTCTCATCCCAGGGCTTCAAATATTGACACTATGACAAAGCGTCGGTATTTGACCCACATAGTACTTTTCAGTGTTTGTGAAACACCTTTTCAATATGTGGTTAAGATTTTCTAATGGTCGCAGTTTGGTTAGGTTTAGGAAAAGATCATGGTTTGGGTTAAAATAAGTACATTACATGATATAAGTCATGTATGTAACATTATATAACTTTAAACTTCAAATAACTCCACTTTAACTTTTGGCTTCATAGACATATACAAAAGTCCAACGACAGGCTTAGGTAAATATTGTTGTTTGGGTTAAAATAAGTATATTACATGAGTCAACTACATTATGTTATTTACCTTAAACCACCTCAGTACATGGACCTTTTGTCCTACATCACCTGACTTACACCTTTGCTACCGTCATGCGGCCTGTAGAGGTCGTGGACTAACAATAAATATGGGTCGTAAAATGCAAATGGAAATCTTAAAAACGTTTCCCCAAAATTCATGTTTGGTATCTTTGGAAACTTATCTCCTGATCTCCACTGGAATATAAAAAAAAGTTCTGTGAGTTTAATAATGCTTGGCTGCACAACATACTGTATCGTAATGATGGCCTTGCCAACACGTCAGCTGGGTTAAATTTAAGGGCCTAAAATGTAGAACGTGGTGGACAACGTGTTGCCCTCATATCTCAGCGAACTGGCCGTGCAAGTCAGCAGAGCTGTTTATAATCTTTTACACGGCTGAAGAATGTCCTCAGTCATGGAAACTGAACCCTAGTCTGATCCAGCTCCTGACATCCTCCAGCTTCCTGCCTTCTTCTTCTTCTTCTTCTTCTTCTTCTTCTTCTGTTTCCTCAGCGTGGAGCAGCAGAGTGGAGCGTGGCTGTGACAAAAGCAGAGGAATGCTGGGGTTGGCTGCAGTAAAGAGCTGTCTAGCTTCGGCCTCAGCGCTGTAACTGTAGCACGCTGGCCATAAACGCTGAGCCGTGAGGGGCGAGGGAGGCCCCCAGGAACGAACAACGATTAGGTTTCAACATGTGCACCATGAAGAATTTTACATCCCGAAGACTCACAAATGGAGACACAAACTGCTGTTAACAGCAAATAAACCAGCAGCAGAAGGAATGGGCTGGGAATTTAGAAAACTATCTCAAAATGAACCAACTGAAGATATTTTGGAGGAGACTGCACCTGCAGTGATGGATTAAATGATAATCTAGATTATACGACTGGTCATATCAGACCAAGTAAGGTTGTAGCAGGAAAACCTCTGAGTGCATGGAATCGACTAAGGGCGCTTTTCAATACTGATAAAATCAGCTTTTTATTTGTCTTATTTAAAGTTTCCAACCCCATTGACAGCCAAGACATTTGTCCTAAGCTGGGCTTGTGTGTAACTCTTCGGTAGGGAGGATGCATATTTCCACAAACCACTATCACTACCACTACTACTCCATTGCACGTTAGTAATCGTTAAATCTCTCTGCAAACTGATTTCAGTTTTTAATTGTCCTGATGAGTCGACCTTTTGTTGGTATAAAGCGAACTTAGTTTTAGCTTGTACATGTGTAGTACAAGGCATCGTCACAAATGGTTTTCTTGTTTTGGTCTACAGCAGTGATTCATGTCAAAGACCCCTGAAGTGACACAAGTTAGACCACGGATCCAGTTTTGTCACAGGGTTGCCCCTCTGAAAGGATTTTGGCTTTTAGTTGTTTTATTTAGGGATGTCACGATACCAGAAATTAAATAGTCAATACCAATACCAGTGAAATTCCATGGTTCTCGGTACCCAATGCGATACCACGTTAAAAAACAAATCCCATCTACTTCAACTTACACGTAAAGGCAGTTTCCACAGTGAGTACTACATTTAATTTGCCACTTTACATATTCTGACCCAAATGTACCCAGATATGTTTTGTTTTGTCATACAGAGTTGTAAACAAGCCGATGCTTTCAGAACTGTAATGATGTTCTGTACAGTGAAAGCTGATAGGACGCAGTAATAACAGCCCGTTATTCTGGTTTTAACCTGTGACTGCTGTCCAGAGAGGAAACTTCCCTCCCACATGAGCTCATCAGTCTTCTGAAGAACAACGGCGTCCAGAGGATATTTTCCACAGGCAGAACCGGCGCTCAAACACACTCTGTTCCTCTGGGTTTTGTGTTGGTTTTTTTCAGGCTGCCATTAGCCTCTTGGCACACGGTTCACTCTGCGTTATGGAGTTTGTCCCTATCAGCACCTGCCTGCCTGCCAAAATCTGCCCTCAGGCCCCTCAGCGGCCAAACAAAGGTCTTTAAGTAGCGGAGGGTCGAAACAGGACAGACACATGAAAGTTGGAGAGCGCTGGTGGCTCTCAGAGAGACGAAACACGATCTCGTGTTTTTCCAAAACAAAATTATAGAAAAGTAAAAAAAAAAAAGAGATTTGATGAGATGAGGCTGTGTGTGTGTGTGTGTGTGTGTGTGTGTGTGTGTGTGTGTGGATGGCAGAGGAAGTCAAACCAGTTGGCTGTCAGCTCCATTTGGCTCCTGTCACACTCTCTCCATTTCTCATAGAGAGCCATAAGGAAGGCCTCAGCATGACCAGTTCCCAGAATGCCTCACTGCTGTTCCCAATGGCAGCCATTCATCTCCTCTCTCACCCCCACCACACCCCTCCTCACCCCCTCACCACTCCCCTGAGCCCTCATTTAAACCCATTTAAACCCTCCGATATGACCGGGATCAAGTGTCCTGTGCAGCCCGACAGGCAGAGCAAAGCACTCTGACTGCTGAGGTTGAGGGTTTGATTCCCACTGGGGCCGCAAATGCCGCAAGTATCTGACCTTAAGCTAATGCAAGGTGCTTGACACAGGAAATGTCAGACAATATGTATTGTAGCAGCACATTTTGGGTTACAGGGTAAATGTTTCATCAAATTTTTGAGCACATTCAAAATAAAATGTTTGTAAACAGTATATATCTTTGTATATTAGACTGCCTTTATTTTGAAAATTCCACAGATATGCTAGCAGCTCTGTGAGGCTGTACTTATGCACAGTGGTGATATAAGCTAAATGCTAATGTCAGTATGCTAACATGCTGATTAAAATGTATATTTACTGTGTTCACCGCCTTTGTTTAGAGTGTGAACATTTCCTAGTTAGCATTAAACACAGTACAGCTGAGGCTGATGGCCTGAATGTCTTTGTTTTGCAGGTATTGGGGATAAACCAAAGTATTTAAAAAGTGAAACATTTTCCTGATTATGGCGCTGCATGAAAAGTCAACAGGATACATTGTTTGGGAACAATGGCGGTCTGTAAAAACTATTATGTCAATCCATCCAAAGGTTTTTGAGAAATATCACTAAAAGTCACACATTTTAACCCCGTCTTTCATGGCGATCCATCTGATGTTTCTTGAGCCATTTCAGTGTAGACCAAAGTGGTGGCCCAACCAACGGACATGACCATCCTGCGTCTTTGGCCCTGCTATACAAACAAAAACTTCCTGTTGCGGTTACTAGGCAATCCCAAAATCTGCAGCTGCGTGCGGCTCAGCTGGTGAAGCTGATGGCATTCGCTGATCATCACGATTACCTATGTAAACAGAGGACATGTATCCTTTGTAGATGATGATACACACATGATAATAACCTAAGTATTATCTTGATGCAACTCATCATGATTTTTAATCATGTATTGGACCTGACAGATCAAATTGTGATATTCAAAGAGAGCTTTTGCTAAATGTGAAGCTCCTTTCCTTTTAGTTTTATAGTTGTTTTTTGTAATAACTGCCAAAGACAGCAACACGACTGGACAGGAAGAAAATCAAAGTGAGATGAACTTTCAGCTCTGAACAATAAAAATTAGGATGTGGCCTTAACACAAGGTGCCAAAATGCAGCCAGCTGAACATACATACCGAACATACAGCAGCAAGCTAAAATGTTAGCATGATAACATGTTCAATACTAAGGCGAAAGGATTTTACTTTATATTGAATATATGTTTATCAAGTCAAGCATCTTCTTTTATTTATTTTTTTTTTTTTTACAATTAAAGCATTTTTCAATGTCTTTTCAGATTTTAGTTCATTGATACTTTCAACTGTTTATATCATTAAAATGTTTGAGTTTCAGCCTCATAAAGCTCCACCTGCTGCAGTCAGTGCCTGTTGCTGGCCAGCTGAATACCTCAAATGTTCTGTAATGGTGTTTCAGGCTCTTAATCAGACATCAGCCTCAGAAAACCCCAGTGAGAGCTTTTCTTTTCCCTGGGTCAGTGGATTTAGACAAACCGCAGGATATAATCCCATTTTCCACTTACAGACGAAGCTGTGAACCCAGCGAATTTCGCCCTCTAAGTAGTGGAGGCGCCGTCCTGCCCTCTGCAGCCCGGCACACAGCCAGGGCAGGGTGGGGGGTCCCCGGCTCGAAGCAACCAAGAACAGCAGGAACAAACCCATCAGGCTATCTGAGAGAGAGAGAGAGAGAGAGTGGAGTCCAAATGATGAAAGAGAAGAAGAAGCTGTGAGAACTGGCCCTACTGCTGGAATACAGAATTTTTTTTGCAATATCTGGACAACTTTCTACCTTTAAGAATCAAGAATCATCCACTAGTCACTAACAGATTATAGCTCTCCAGTGCTTCACGCTACATTTTTATCATACAGTTCATAGCCAAAAGTATGTGGACAGCTGAAAATTGCACCCATGTGTAATACGACTCTTCTGGTTTCAGTCTTTGTTGGACAACACTGATGTTTGGTGATCAGGTCTGGCTCACAGCCGATGGTCAAGTTCATCCCAAAGGTTTTGGATGGGGTGGAGGTCAGGGCTCTGCACAGAACAGTTGTAAGCAACAGTAAGCAAATTGGGAAAACCATTTCTTCATGGAGCTGCTTTGTGTCCTGTGGTAACAGAAAGCTGGAAGAACACTGTTGTCTGAAATATAATTGTAATATTAAAAGATTTACCTTCATTGGAACTAAGAGGTCCAAACCAGGAAAAACAGACCCAGAACAAAAGTACACACAAGCAAGGACAGCTGGGTTCAAGCTGAGTGATAGCTGGCTCCATGAGTAAAATCTTTTTCTTCCTTTTCTGTTTATAATTAGGTTCAATGCCTTTAACATTTCCTCTTCCCTATTTCTTCAGTCACTAAAAGTTAGTTCTGATTTGGTTTGTCCAACATAAGAAAGCGACCATTTTGGTAATGACAAACAAGAAAAAGAAAACAGAAACCTCAAAGAACATATTCATCCTGGCTAAATAAAAGCTGGTGTTAACCTCAAAACACCTTCACTAGCTTGAACCTGCCCAGAACATTATACACGAACATAAACTCCAGACTGAGAGAAGGAAATCCTCTCTCGTCTGCTAACAGGTGGACTTGATACAGCTTGATGTCTTTCGCAGCCTTGGTTCTGCTGGCCGTTTTTATATAAACACTGAATGTTACGACCACCAGCCAGTATCAGGTTTAATATCAAACCGGCTGAAGCTCACGTTCACTGCACCCCAGGGAGCCACGGGCCGGGCCGGGCTGCAGCAGGGTGCCAGGACAGGGTAACCTGAGTGGGCGTGGAGAATCAGACTGTATGCTCAGGTGTGCTTAGACTGGGATCGAAAGCTGCAATGATTCAGGTTTCTCCAGATTTCTTCTTCCTCAGCATAAAGGTGATTACTGTCAAACAGCAAGACAAACACAATCACTGATGTGCTAATAAAAAGAGCAGTTTGTGGCACAAAACGACTGAATTCCCCAAGAATTAGTTGATGCTGCTTATATGTGTACATGGACCGAAGCGCTGGTACTTGACTCCTGCCATTTTGTCAAACTTTCTATTTTAGTTTGCTACATTTCGAAGGGAAATTGAACAGTTTATTCCATAGCACAGAAAAAACTACCACTTTCTGATTGGCTGGCAGGTTAAAGTGTATATAACAGTCAGGGTCCGATTTCACAAAGGTGTTTTGGATTGGCCTAACTCTACAGGCCAGTCTTAGATTAGTCCAGTGGTTCTCAAACTGGGGGTCAGGCCATTATTTTATATCAATTGTTAATGATAAAAATATTTTTTTTTACCAGAGTTGGTGGGGCTTGAGCTTTTTTCGGCACCTGAAGTGGGGCGTTACAAAAAAAGTTTGAACTACTGGATTACTCTGATGAAAGTTAGACAGTTTCACCAAATAAACTTCTTTTAAGGCTTAAAAGGCTACCTCTGAACTGAGCTTCACTGTATTGAGATTTTCTGTGTCTGGAAGGATTTTAGTATTTGCATATTTTCATAAAAGAGCAGGTCTAGACCGTACTCTGGGATATTATTTACATAAACCCAACAGTTCCCACCAAGAGCAGCACTAGGCGACAGAGGCAAGGAAAAACTTCCTTTTAAGAGGCGGAAACCTCGAGCAGAACCATGACTCAGGGTGGGCGGCCATCTGCCTCGATGGGGGTGAGAGAGTGAGAGCGGTAGAATTCAAGGTTCAGGGTTCAGCTTTATTGTCATTATAAAATACATTATTGCATAATGAAATACAGCTGTAGCCATCTCCACACACACAGAAAAAAGAATATGTATAAACAAGTATTCAAATATTTACTGATTCATTTTGGGCATTTTTCCTGGAAATAGAGACAAATAGCTAGAGTTTTCCAAGTGGTTAAAATTAGAATAGAATCAATCAATAAAATTGAATAATTAAGTATTTAAAAGGACAACTAAAGGAAGATATACAGTTATGTATATGCAAAAATATATATTTACATGGATGATGCTTGGTCCTCAAACTGAGTCAAAGTGGACACTGTTTCACAAATATCAGACTATTTTTATGAAGATTAAAGTCCTATTATCATTCTGTTGCTGCTGTTAACATTTACATAAATGTTTTGGGTGTATATGTGTATGCATATATGCAACTGTAAATATGTTACCATATTTTAAAATGCAGATGTTTATCTGTTGAGTTCTGTGTGTGTGTAGCATCAAGCGACTACAAAGTTTCTTTTCGTTGTATAACCTTATGTTGTATAATGATAAATAAACTACCTCGATACCTGAATTTATACTGTATACACACATAGACACACAAAAATATGTACAATATGTGCAATATATGTGTAATATGCAAGTAATAGTGCAAAAATGTTAGTTAGTAGAGGGAATGTGCAAGGATGGTGGTGTGGCAATGTACATCTGAAGACCTGCTCTGTCAACCGTGTTTTCTAATTTAAAAAAAGTCTTAATTTGCACAGAATTCGTAGGTAAAATGACATAAATTTTCAAGAATTTGACTGTCCGTTAAAGCCCCCCTCCCGCCAGTTTTAACTGCCGTTTTTGGTTAATGTTCTTTCTCAAACTTAGTTGGACATAATACATTACCATGACAACCAAAAACTGACCAGCTGGAGGATTCACTAACGTTATGCTGTGTTAACATCACTACACTGTAAAGTTTAGTACACTTTACTGTCTGGCAGGAGTAGCTATTACTTACCCCTGATAGAAACTAATGTGCTGGCTAACTACAACTTAGTTAACTTAGCTAACTAAACTAGAAAGACAAACCAACAATCAGACACAGAGAGACATACCAACTGTAAGTTCTAAGTAAATGACATGATAAATTGGTTAGCTAGCTCACAACGATGTTTATCGGTTTGATGCTCTGACTTAATGAGGCGTGACGGCGTGACAGTTTTTTAACGAGGCATGACGTATGACTGACTATTATGGAATTACTATAGTCATACGTCACAACCCCGTTTTAACAACTAAGCAACTTTTGCAACTTCGAGCACAACATTAAGCCATTTGTCAAAAAATATCTGGCGAACTATGTGGCTAATCAACATTGTAAGGAAATGACTCAGAAAAATATGAAATATCATAGAAATGTCAAAATACACTGGAGGAGGGCTTTAATTTTTCTATTAAGGTGGCATTTTGTTGAGGAAAAGGGACTGAAAAAAGTTACTGATCATACTTTTTGAGTTTTTATCATAATTGTTTTGAATGTTCTACCTCAGATATGTAAAGTGATCCCCTGTTTGGCATCAGGTGTGTCATGTTCTAGTTTCACCACAACAATATGGCCCTTCAATTTTCATTCAAGGGCAAAAATTTGCCTATAAACTTGAAAGAAATAATGATTTGACATTTATCGTTCTGATTATGAATTACATATCTATATTCATGTCGAATGCTATGAAATGTTTTCATCGTGATAACATTTTTAGCCATATCGCCCAGCCCTACTTACATGTCCTAAAATGTGGCTATTTGTTAGGCGGAAGCGACAGTCTCTCTTTGTGGAACAGCTGAACCACCAGCAGTAATACAGCTGATGGACTTGACTGTGAACAAGCAGCTGAGCCTGAAGGAGAAGCTCTTGATTTACTAGTTGATGATCCAACAGTTAAACCCTCACCTGCAATCACAAGCTTTGGGAAATGACCGAAAACGTTACTGAGTGACAACTGATAATGAGAACATGGAGGACTCCATAAATGTGGAGCATCTTAACAACACGTAGGCCATAAAGATAGAGGAGGACAAGATGTTTAGATGTTTGGTCAGATGTAACAGAACAATGAATAAAAGGCTCTTTGGATAATGGAAATGATGGAAAGGCTGGACGTTTACAAATGTCTTAGCAGGGGGGAGGAAGTAAAACTTTATCAGTAGACAAAGAAAAGTGAAAAGAAGTGGCCTGTGTGTCATATAAATGATTTAATGTAAGAAGACACAAAGACTTTCCTTTTTACAGCTAAAGCAACAATCATCGTGCTTTCATGCTTTAAAAAACTTAAACCGGTGGAGACAACCATGTCAAACTAGCACATTATTGCTTGGTGTTTGCTGCAGGTTATGTTTCGAATCCAGACTCATTGTGTTTTCACTTTCTGATTCTAGTTTAATGTTGTGTTAACTTCATGTCAGCATCATTAAAGTATAAAACTAGAGCTTTCCTCCAGTATTTTGGTTGTCGTCATCATGCAGTACCCTTTCCCTCGTACTTTGCCAGTGTTTTGGGTTCCCAGGGCGGCTGTTGAGAGATTGGTCTACCATATTGAGTCTGATGTAGAAAACAAGACTTCCAGGTCACGGCGTCCTGTTCGGTAACATGGCAGGATCGTTTGTCCCCGTGGGAGTTTCCCCCACGGACACTTCCCTCAGGTCCTCAGGCTGGCTGCTGTCCCCTCTAAGTCCTCCACCCTGCAGTATCCCAGCCTGCAGCCTGCAGGGGGTGGAGGGTGGAAGCAGTGTCAGAGGTGAAGGTGGATGAAGTTTCCAGATGCTCCACCAGTGTTTGGACTGCTGACACTGCAGCTCTGTATGTGTGCACTTAAGTCCACGATTTACGGTTTACAGTGTTGGTTCGACTTCAGGACGTCATCATTCACTTTTTTATGTTTATCCTGCAGTCATCTGCTCTCAACTGGACTTTTTCAGATTCTCCGGTATTTTTTGGATTTAGCTTTATGTAATTACCTACAAAGCCCTCAGTTTAACATTGACATACCTGGGCTGCACCATTACTCAAAGAAGCAATTTTCTAAATCTATAAAATGGCTGAAATATTGAGAAATACCCATCACCAGAGCCCAAAATGATGTCTCCAAAACGTCTGCACTCTAAAGATATTCAGTTTACACTGATATAAAACACAGAAGTACCGAAAATTCTCACATTTTTTAATTTAAAGCCAGATAATATTTAGTGTTTTTGATCAATAAATTAACTCTCAACAACTTAATTATATAAATAAAGTTTAATTGTTTAATCGATTATCAAAACTGTTGCTGATGAATCTTCATACTCTTAATGTACTGTTCCAAGGTAATAATTGATGAGAGAAATACTTAGTGTATGTGTGAATGGTTCATATTTTCCTTGTTGTCCTCTTGCATTCTGTTGATGTGGTGAGAGACTCCGCAAAGACAAACTTTAACTCAATCATAAGTGAGTTCACTGTGTATAAAAAGGATGCAAATCTATATGATCTATCTATCTTTACTTTTCTGAAGTGGGCCAGTGCTTCCATGTGACCTTTGACCTGCTGACTGGGGGTCATTGTCTCAGTACAACAGGTGTCTGTCCATCTGTGAAAGACATAACAGTTCTGATTCACTCTGAGCTCAGGAAACTGTTCACAACCTCAACTCATAGATAGATAGATAGATAGATGGATAAAGTTGACGGTGCTCTAGAGATAATTTCCTTTTTTTGTTTTTTCTTTGCTGGTTATTGGTTTAAATGAATTAAGTCATAATAATTCATACAAAAAACAACAACATATTGCACAAATATATAATAAAATTAACCTTTGTAACGTGGGGGATTAGAGTCCAAGTTAAGCCAAAATATCTTCCTCACTAAACTTTATGATGTGGCAACATGCTAAATAATGCATGTCAAAAAGATTAATTTTACTGTATTAACTAGTGCTGAAATCAGCAATGATAGATTAATGCTGTGCAGCGGACAGTTTCTGCTATTTTTGGACATTTTACAAACCAAACAATTTGTCACTTAATCAACAATATAACACTTACATTAATAAAAAAGAATTGTTCGTTGCAGCCTTGGTATTAAATGTTAAGTATCTAAAATAATACCTGAGAATGTATTTGATTTTATAGAAGAGGATTTGTGAAGCACTTAATAAGTGAAGGAGTGTATTTAATTCGCACTATGATCGCATCCTATCTGCTGTCTTAATCCCCTTGATTATTAAAATGGATATTTCATTAGATATTGGTAATCAGTTGTGGAATCTAACTGTACATTTACTCAAGAACTGTACTTAACTACATGTTTGAGATTCTTTACTTGACTGTTAATATTTTATGCCACTACACAACATTTTAGAGAGAATTTTTTCCCTTTTTACTAGTTACATTTCAGATTAGGATTTTACATATAAAACAGAAGAGCAGTTTATAAAATATGATGCACTGTTACAGAAAAGCTACGCACACAGTTGTTAAAGTAAGATCCACCAACACTGAATTCTTCTTACATGTTATTGCATCACTAATAATATTTAATTAATATATTAATAATAATAATACACTCTGAAAGGTGCCATTTTGCATGAGTACAGAGCTGTTGCCCGTGAACTGAATGTTAATTTCTCTACCATAAGCCGTCTCCAAAGGCGTTTCAGAGAATTTGGCAGTACAGCCAACTGGCCTCACAACCACAGACCACGTGTAACCACACCAGCCCGGGACCTCCACATCCAGCATCTTCATCTCCAAGATCGTCTGAGACCAGCCACCCGCACAGCTGTTGCAGCAATTGGTTTACATAACCAAAGAATTTCTGCACAAACTGTCATGAACCGTCTCAGGGAACCTCATCTGCATGCTCTTCGTTGTCATCGGGGTCTCGATCTGACTGCAACTTTGCACAGCCATTGAAGAGGAGTGGACCAACATTCCACCAATCTGATCAGCATCTTGATATGCCACACCTGAGAGGTGGATGGATTATCTCGGCAAAGGAGAAGTGCTCAAGAACATAGATTTTGACAGATTTGTGAACAATATTTGAGTGAAATAGGCCTTTTGTGTACATAAAGAAAGTTTTTGAGCTCAGTTTATGATGAATGGGGGCAAAAACAAGTGTTGCGTTTATAATTTTGTTCAGTGTACTTAGGCCTAAGTAAAACATTGAATCTAGGACTTAATTTTACTTTTACTAGAATATTTTATAATGGAGTATTGCTAATCTTTCTTAGGTAAAATATCTCAGTACTTATTTCACCACTGTTATTAACACAAATTATTTATAAATATATATATATATATATATATATTTATCAAACAACATTTGTTTTCATCTTTTCCAAACTTTTCATTGAATGCTTCAAATTAGTGAAACAGCGCCTCTCTGGGTTGTAACGGCCGGTAAACGTTAGTCAATGTGAGCGGTCACAAAAGGGTACTGCACTCGTCCAGTTCAGGTAATCATGGAGAAGAAGCAGCCAGGTGAGGTTGACATCCGTTGGTAAATAGAAAAGAAGGTGGTCGCACCTGTGAAGCTGAGTCGGTTGCAGTTTAGCCTCACAACAAATAAACTGTAGCAAGTTATCACCTAAAATAACCGGGCTAGTTACCTACATCGGTTATGGGATGTTAGCTAGCTAGAAAGTCAGGCTAGCTAGTAGTAGTTGGAGTCCTAACCGCCAAAAAGCAGCAAGTACAGCGACATTATGATGTGGATACGGGTCAGAAAACCTCCATGAGGGGAAGGAGACTTGCTTCTTCAAATGATGTGAGTTAAATATAACAATATGCCTTTTTCTGTCCCTTTTTTCTTTTGCCGTTTTCATTCTTTACTGCTTGTTAAATATCCCGCGGTGATTCTGTCTATTTACTGGCTCCGGCTCTGTCTATTTACTGGCTCTGTCTATTTACTGGCTGTGAGTGAACAGTGGTGAACAAAGTACTCAACTCTTTTACCACAGGGTAGAAATACTCTGTTACACGCAAGAGTCCCGCATTCAAAACTTTGGCCTCATAATGTCATTAAAACTTACTTTTAAAGTACTTTTTATATATATCATATTAGGCCATTTTATTATTGGATTATAATTAGTGATGCAGTAATGTTAATGACTTTCATGTTGCAGCTGGTAAAGGTGGAAGTAATTGTACCTTACTTACAGCTGGGTAGTGTAATCAATAATAAGACTTAATAATAATTACTTTGTCGATTTATATTTTGTATTGCTAATCTATGTCTGCAAAGTAACGGTAACCAAAGCTTTAAAATAAATGTATGTAGTGCAGTAAAAGTACAACATCTGCGTCTGAAATGTACACTAGTAGTGGAGATAGTTAGAAGTATAATGTAACAGAAAATAGAATTACTTAAGGTAAAGTACAAGTACCATAAAATTGTTTTTGTAATGTTACTTTCGCACCACTGGTTGTATTGAGCCTGTTTCTGATTGTTGCCTGTACTGAAGGTCTTCTAGTTCCAGTAAGATTTGTTTGTTGTACTTAAGTGTTGTACTTATATTATAAGTATTATAATATGTAACTGTATTACTGTAGTTCTCATAGGCAGAAGCAATGGCTGATAATTGTGCCTGAGGGAGATAAAAACATCGTAATTAGTAACAGAAAGTCTTAAACATTGTTCTCAATACAAGGAATAGTAAATATTTCTGTGTTTATACTTGAATGCAATGTTTACTGAGATATAACTGTTATTTTTCCTTTGATGGCCAGCTCCTCAAACCATTATACAGTTTGCATGCAGGTGCTTAACACTGACTAACACGGACTGTGAATTAAGTCAAGTGTTCAGTTTTTCAATCCTCCTACCCTCTCTCATATTAACAGAACAACAAATGTATGAACTTTAGAGAAACCACAGCCACTCATTAGGTTGAACGCTGAAACATTTTTCTTAGACTTCAATATCTTCTAACACATAACTGAACTAGCGATCATTTTTGCATTATGGTTTTATTTTTTTAAAGTTGTTTTCAAAAGGCACTGAGCGTTTTGTGCACTGCAAATGCACCCTGGGCACCTCGCATGTTTGCACCAATTTTGCACCAAAATTTCAGCTGAAAAGTGCCTAATGTCAATGCTGGATACCTGGAGCTATATGATTTTTACCAACAGTTGTTACTATGATTTAAACAGAAAACAGAAGGTCTGGAGGCAAATACTTTGGTATTTTGGGTAAGTTTTCATTAATTTAAACTGTACTAGTAGTTAAGTGGTAGCATACAGTTCATGTTTTGTGTTAAGCCGTTACCTTTTTTCTGTTAGATAAACTGTAGGCCTAAACCCAAAATATAAGTTGACGTTAAAACAAACAACCTAGCACAAACATGCTCAGCCGCTCGGCAGGACCAAGGGGCTTCCTGTGTTAAGTTTTGTGATGTTAGGTCTGCCAGTTTACATCACATTGTCTAAATATCCCCGACTCTAATCCTAAAATAAGCCTTGAACTGACCGTCATCCAGGCAAAGCTAGTGAACCAGCTGGTGGTAACGTTACTCTCATCCATGCATTGATATTTTTGATGTGAACATGATCTTTTAATATTCTTTTATTAATTCATAATTGTATATATTCATTAATGATATGTACCTTGTGAGTATAAATTAAAGACAATTTACTAGTTCTCAAGTAGCACAGATCATTTCACTTAGTCAGTGTTTTTGTTAAACTCCAAAGTTTCTCTCGAGGGAAGCGTTTGCAGCAACGATCATCCAGTTAACTCACTGTTAAAGTGACGTTTCTCACCACGACTCATTCATCTTCATCACTGAGACGTTTCCACACAGACACATTCAGCATTATAAATCGATTGAAATTGATGATGTTTTGTCTTTGCTCTTTCAGGCTAATAGGTGTGGTCGTAGACCTTAAGTTACAGGTTACTTCCTATGCCCCCCCCCCCCAACCCTCCAGAACAGACTGCTTTCTGTGAGTAACTACTGTAATTCCCCCCAATTATCACCGTGTCACAGGCTGCAGGTTAAAGCTTCACACCTGCAGAGGTGTCTAAGGGCAGATGTACAGATATTATCACAATATTCATCTTACTTTTTCTTAAATCTGAATTGCTGCTATTACAACTAAAATATTGTAAAATTACTTCACACCACGACTGCCTTGGAGTTTAAGAAACCTTATGAACATTGAACAGTATTTAAAAAAATCTTAATTTTAAAGACAAAAGACAGTTTAATTAAACAGTTTTTTGTTGCTTTTGCAGTAGAAATTTTAGACATCATTAGTCTTTTAAGCCATCAAACGCCTGTAGGTGAGAAGAAACAGTCACCAACCATCACAAACATTATGAGGGACCAGCAGGTCAAAGGTCAGAGCCTCACTACCTCTTACAGATATCGCAGATATTCCTGGGTCTCCATTCAGTCCACCAATGCTGTGAAGAAACCGCCAATTAACTGAAGTGTAAATTCCTGCAGAAAGCAGCTTCATGGCCTCAGAACGTCTCTCTTCACCCAGGATGCTATTTTAAGTAGGAATCTGGTCCCGGGGCTTAGAGGGTGTCCATAGCTCACATTCCCAACCAGAGGCACTCAAGTCTACAGGCTGTATTTTGGGAACACGTGGTTATCCCGGCTCCTCGTTGCAGCGCTCTGATTCTCGTTTCAGTGAAGCAAATCTCACACACTTCCTGTTGTTACGTCATTTAGTGTTTTTGGTTTATATTAAGCTTTGTTCTGTACAGGCTGCACATGATACTTTAGCTATTCTTAAAGAAGGATTCTGGTTTATTACAGCTTGTGTCTTATTTTCATAGGTGTGTCTGAACAGAGATGGCATATTTCAGCCATCAGCTTCTAATATTCACATTTTCTTTTGCTGCTTTTCTGGAAATTTGGCTACACTTTGCTCTAGATTTGGATGGAAACCCGACGGATGACGGTTGATAGTTTGAATCAGGGCCAGGACACACATTGACTTAACTGTCATCATAGCTCCACCTACCTTCAATGTGTTCCAACCAAACACAGTAACTGAGAGCACCTTGGTGCGTGTGCAGGACCTATAATTCACAGCAACATTTATTTTCAGTTTGTGTTTAGCTCGTACGTTATTAAACCTGTCTGTAAATGTACTGTATGTACAGTATGTATGTATTAGTATGTACTGTATGTGCGTGTGTTGCTCAAGAGAGAAATGCAGCTTCCTGTCCTCACCTTCATAACAAACATCTTCCTCTGACACAACCAGCTGCACCACCGAAAATAGTTTACAACTGAGCCGGCAGATGTAGGTGTGAGATCATCCACCTGCAGCAGAGTTTACCGTCCGTGATACCTCCATCTCCATCCACCTTTTCACAAAAAAGCTAGATTTTAACAGTTTTTCTACACAAATGGCAGCATACATAAGGAACGCTGATGGATTTTAGATGAATGTGATAACGTTTTCTTCTCTGGCACAGTCACATGCAGGAATTCATGTTCTCACTGGATTTCAGGGGTTTCTTACTGATGCAACTATAATCGCAGTCTTTGTTGTTCAGTTTATTGTCCTCTGTTTACTCAGTCTTTCAGTGTGCTCCCTTGAGATTAAAACAATCTATGTATGTTGGTGGTTATAGTCATGATTTTGAGTTTCTCTCCTTAAATCAGCAGTAGTGAATTATTTTAAAAATCACTTTTTTGGCATATTTGCTGAACTGTCAATATATCCCGACAGCAGCACATGAGACAGATAATCCTCCTACTGCCCCTAATGCCATTTGCAAAAATAAAGGGGGTAAGCGAGAGTTCAAACAGTAAAGCCGACCAACACCTGCATAGAGGGCTCCATGTAGGCTGAAAAATTGTGTCACAACCCTGCAAATTCCCGCCGCACACGGGAGATGTAACCGTATTGTTTAGATAAGAAGCTCTCTGAGAATCTAAAAAAACTATTCGGCCATCAGCGACGCTACGTTGGTGTTTAGCAAGGGAGCCTTGTTGGTGGTCTGATTAAACAGTCACAGTCTGACAAACACACAAGAATTATGGCGCATCTGCTATAGCTCCATGTCATTAAACTGCACAATCATGCGCAATAGATCCTGGTACCAGTAGGGAGTAGCCGTATAGTAGACTACAAAGGACCAAAAATGGCTTCTCTGCTGTCAATTCAAACCCGCAGGGTGGCTTCGTTGTCCATTACTTATATTGTCTAGGGCAAGAATCCACCGCTCCCTGAACAAACAACCAATCAGAGCCTGGAGGAGTGTAAAAACCCTGGGAGAGTGTGCATAAGCGCCAATCACTGCTTATGGACACTCTCCCAGGGTTTTTTCTGGCTCAGAATGGGCCTTTGGGGGGGGAAGCAATGAGTCAACTTATCACTGAAATATATGTATTTTCTTGTAATTTCTGACCATTTGATAAACAAAATAAATCCACAACCTGGGGGAGTAAAGGTATAAATGTAGTGTTTGATTTTAGTATAATAATATATTTACAGGTTACACTTGATTTGGATAATTTGCTTGCAAATAGTTTATTAGTTAAGATTCAGCTGTTTCACAAATAAAACCTTTCTCTGATATCAGCCTGCACCACTGTGGTTAAGGTTTGATTAGTGCTAATGTTTGTGTATTCATTATAATTTCAGATCATAGTAGGCTACAGGCTACTATAGCTTACTATTAATAGTCTAATATTAATTCCAGTTGGACAAAACATTAGTTTCATTTTTGTGGGTTGTTTTCAGTTATTGTGTAAGACAAATACTCGTGGTCATTTTTTTTGCAAAGTAGCCTACAAACTCGTCAATAATAAAAACTGTGCATACATAACAACAAAGTTTGCTGTAGTGCCTCATCCTTTTTTTTAATGTCCCGCCTACTCCAGGCTGTGATTGGTTGGTTCGCGAAAAGAGACTTTGACGAGCTTGATGCACACGGCTGCACGAAAGGCTCGGGAACGGGTGAGCGTCACGTAGGGCCCAGAGAGCCTGATTTGAAGAGGGCAGAGGAGAGTCCTGATGCCGGTACGCCAAAGAGTAAAATGTAAAAGTGACAGTACCGGTGAATACCGACTCACTTTAAGCACAAAAGGCTTTTATATTGTGAGAAATAACAGGAAGTCTTCTCTCCCAGTAGCGCGAGCTCAGCTTCGTAGTGGAGCGTTCAGGTGAAGTCAAACCAACGCTACAGCTGGTTTATTAATCCAGCGCTAGTAAAAAAAAACAAACAAACAAAAAAAAACATCGCTGTGGATGAGAGGAGAGGTGACTGCTGGGAGTCAAGACGTCATGTTTAAGTTTATGTTCTGCTTGCTTAACAGTTGTTTGATAAATGGCTATTAAAACACATTCGGAGAATATTTGAAAGGCGCTGGTGATTTTCCTTTGGCGCTCGCTAAAACCTCTTTAGGGGGCGGCAAAAATTTCTCTATGCAGGTAAAACCCTGTCTCCTCCTCCACCCCCCTCCTCATATATGCTCTCACTAAGTCAAGCTCAATAACTACAATAGTTACTGTAACTGCCCATCCCTCCTTTGCAAACAGTGTACAGTATAAAACATACCCGCGCTTTACACTGAGCTTCTGGCTCATTATGTTTGATGCCGTGGTGCTCGTATCAGCGAGTGACTGACGCATGACGAAAAAACAGTATATACCAGTATACCGCGGGATGCTTCAGTAATTAACTTTGAAAAACAACAACGTTAAATGAACATCCAGACTTTGCAAACGCCAGCCCAGAATGCCTCACACCGCCACAGAAAAATCCCAAGATGGCCGACCTGTCAGCAGGCGGCTGGCCTCGGCTCTGAGTGCTCTGGGCTGTAAGAGGAGAAAAGTCGAACCCCTCCTCGATGAAAAGCTCATTTAAAGCTCCGGGTGTGGTACATATGGCTGCTCCATTTTTAAGAATCTCTCTTTTAACACTTGGCAGAGAAGTGCAGGAGAACGAGCGCTGCCCTGCGAGCTCGAGGTCGGATTATGAATGGCTCCCAGGGGTCTGCTTCCGACTGACGAGGTCCAAACTCTGCAGAGGGGACACCCGGGGGACGCAACAGTACGAGCCGCAGGATTCAGCCTGGTGAAGAGCTGAAACCCAAGCATCATTGAATATTTCATCGGCCGTGCGGAGAGTCACCGCTGTTTTGGAAATGTGATAGTTTAGTGTCAAACAGTGGACTAAAGATGTGCAGGAGGGACGCCAAGTTCAATGCCAAAACAGACCAGCGGCAAATAACTCAGAGTGATGTTTACAGCTTCGCATCAACTCAGGAGAACGGCTCTAGAAGATGATCTGAAAGATTTTTAGGTCCTGATTTCACCAAACGGTGCAGCTGCAGATTTTCATGAACTCAAGTTTTGGTTTGGAAAATTACAGGATTTTAACACTGAAACTAATTTTGAGAATGAAAACAACCAATAACAGGGAAGTCTGCGTGACTCTTTTTATTTATAAAAACTACAAAATGATCTTCTTTCATGTTCATCGAATCGCCAGCTATTTGACATCTTAATGTTTGCTGTATTATGCATGATTCAAATAAAAGAACAAAAAGAAAAACATCAAATAGTGAACCATCGTCATTAGCCCAAACTGAAACTAGGTTTAGTCTAACAGTTTAAAGTTATTTCAGTGCGAGTACTTGAATCATCCTGTGTCAAATTCATCAATAAGTAGTTAACAAACTAATCAAAAGTAACTAAACATTTTAATCGATCTACTGGTTCAGCTCTTAAACATGTAGTTCATTTACTCACATCACTTTGTGTTAAAAAATGAAATCACGTTAGCTTGAGTCTATTGAGTTTAAGTGAAATCACAGTCTCGCCGTTGGAGAAAGCTGCCAAGCCTTTGAAAACATGAAGATAAACAGACTGAAGTGTTTGGTGTGAAGAGGTTTTTCCCCTGACAGTTTTACTTCCTGAGAGGTTTGGATGAACTCACTAACAGACTATTTATTGACGGACTCAGAATCACTGAATCTGACCTTCTGATTGGACGTGAACCCGGTGGCTGAAAGGTTGCAACCTTTCTGACCATTTCCCCTGTTTGGCTTTACGGAGTTGATACTTCAGAGCCAGCTGGGAATTCAGATACACAAACAAAACAAGCTTCTGACCCAACTGAGTCACTGACCAGAATAAAGAGCGGAGGAGGGGTTTCAACAGGCCACATTAGCACAGTGTCACTCATCTGATTAAGATTTTTTTATTTAATGTATTTTTGGGACATTTAGGTTAGATTGAGGACAGTGGAGACAGACAGGAAATGAGGGGAGAGAGAGAGAGAAGGGATGATATGTAAGAAAGGTTCCTGCTGTTGTTAACAGTTATTACATGGTCAATGTTCTGTTCCTACATCAAGATTTATGTGATTTTAAAAAAAAACCCCAATAAAATCATATTCCAAAAAGTGACTATACAGAGTACAAACAAAAACTTCAAAGTCTGAACTGACATAGTCTATTTCTTAAATACGCTGTTGAGAGATGAGTTAACATTATTAAGGTAGCTACAACTAACAGCCTTAGCTTAATCTCTGTTTTCAATCCATGGTCAGTGTTTCCCACAGATTGACAGCGTAACTGTGGCGGGGGGGGGCGCTTTTAAACGCTATACTATTCTTTGTGGGTTCATCAATACTGATAAATGATCTGCATATATTTAATGAACGTTAACAATCGCTAACATGTTATTACACTTAGTAAAAGTAGGCTACCGTTTCTTGAGATTCAGCAAAAATATGTGGCGTTTTCTGCGTTCCAACAATGTGAACAGCAAAGTGTCGGAAAAGGACCTTTTAATAAGTGAATGCATAATTCGGCAAAATGGATGTTGTAGGCTACCTGCCGAAATTTGCATCCACCTCTTTTCTCAGTATAAAAGAGCGTCACCTCTCACGAGGTGCCTGTGCAATTCATGGCAGGCATGCAGAATTCAGCACAACACCTGCGCTGCAAAACATCACTGACTTGATGGAGCTGTTTTTATTCCCCTATCTATCAAGTCGGCGAAAACTCGTTACTGGAAGTATGTGCAATAAAACCTTTGCGAGTAAAAAGACAATACTTTTTCAATACACCTGTGTGTAAGATAAACATGTAGAAGGGGTTAATTTAATCATGTCTATCCTCAGTCTGTCATCCTGTTTGTTTTATACAAGCACAGCTAGAAAGCTGTCTGTCTGGAGCACAGACTGATCTGTAGTCTTAAAATCTGGCACATTGTTGTAAGTAAACTCAGCCGCTCCTCCTCCTACCAGGTAACGTTACCTGCAGGAAGTTAAAAACAGCAGAGAGGAGGAAGAAAAAGCACTGATACAGAAGATTTGTCACATGATAGTTTTAGACAATGTTTTCAGATAATGTTTTACATCAAACAACTTTATTTGATCAGTGACAAAAATGCCTGTTTTTTTTAATTTTATCTACACCAAATTATTATACTGGCATGTCAGACAAACGGATCAAACATGGACCTGTGTCAAACTTTACAATTCAATTTTATTTATATAGCGCCAAATCACAACAACAGTTCTCAGAGCGCTTTTCATAATCGAGCAGGTTTAGACCGTCCTCTGTGATGATATTTACAGAAACCCAACAATTCCCACCAAGAGCAAGGACTAGGCGACAGAGGCAGGGAAAAATGCTTTATCAAAGCGAAAAGTCTTAAGCCTACTCTTAAATGTGGAAATGGTGTCTGCCTCCTGAACCCACTAGCCCATATTGGTGTTTGGGGGTGGGGTCCAGGTCCAGCAGGTCATAGGCTGACCTGCAGTGAAAGCCTCCACTCAGACAGGACACCAGATAGCACGATTAACAGAGCGGAGACATAAACACCCCGTCATCATCTGTCTGCTCGCCGAGCGTCTCCTCCTCGTGTGTTTCTCAGTCAGTCTGACAGATATGAGAGGGTTTTTTTAGCATAAATCGCAGGACAGTATGATACCTGAGTGGCGAGCGTGGACGCTGCCTCTGTTTACCCTGAGGTGAGGCCAGCAGCCGGACTGAAAGTGATACGCTAACTGATGTTTACTCAACTGCTGGGTCCTAACCTTGGTACCTACGGTGGCTCCCGACACGATCCACCTTAATACTGACAAATGACTTTCTGACCAGGAAGTCCCAGAAACAGAGGGGGGTCGTGGGTAATCGATCTGTGAAGAGGAGGCTAAAGCTTTTCGTTGCTAAGTTGAAGTTCAGCAGTCCGTCGTTGACAATTAAGGAGCTTGCACATCAAAAAAACAAATTATTTATGACTTATGAAGGAAACGTTTTGTATTTTGAGTACTAAGACTGGTCATGTTCTATTATAAATGTATAAGTATGTGATATTTCTTCTTCCTCTCAGCCATAGTGCTCCATTGTTGTCTAAAATTTTTAAAAACACATCAGTGAGCCCAACCCGTTCTCACACAAGTTGTCACATATGGACGCTTGGTCGAGCCATAGTCGTCAGTTTGTAACGCACTTTACCGTCATAGTTCAACGCATTGGGGGAAGCCCTGTAGCATCCGTTTTTGGACGGTAAAGGTAGGTTAGAATATTTAACAGAAAAGACAGTAATGGGGTGAATGGAGGGACAAAACCTGGACCAGGAGACCGGGGTTTGTGTCCCGTGTGAAACAAAGTCAACATAAAATATATTTGTTAGTTTACATACGTGTTAACTGACGTATGTAGTTATTTGAACCCAGGTCGTTAAAAGGCGACGCCAAAGGGCCTTGACCAAGCGTTACTATGTGACGAGTCAGGAGTGAGAACGTGTTGGTGAGCCACACTAGTTCATTTTGATTATGTTTGACCCACTTACAACGTTCTGCTGCCCCAAAAACTCACTAGAGCAACAAATGTGGATTCATCCGCTGCTGAAAATAGTTCCTAACACATGCACATTTCCTCCTGTTTGTTTGATGAAAACTACAATGAGCAGCTGTTTTGTGAAAATACTACAAAAATACTATTTGTGTTTGTAACTTTGTGCTTGAAGCCGAATGCTACAGCCAGGGTAGGAAAGTCAAAGTATTGATAAACAGACTAAACACACAGAAACAGAATAATACCTGCCTCATCCTTTAAACTGAACGCTAACATTACAGTACTTCAAAGCACAGCTGGGTTTGTTTGAAAGCCTCACTAGAAGAGTGGAGCAGATTAAAACCCATGCTTTTGGAATCAGGTGTAACATTCAGTTCTACTTTTGTCCTTGTGGTGTTTGCTTATTGTAATAAAATTTTCTGTATCCATCTATATTCATATTCTATATCCACACATCCTGTTGAGGGTTATGGTGGCTGGAGCCTCTCCCAGCATGCATTTCGCTGGTGCTTTTATCATTGCTTGTGGCCTTTTTTATGCTCCAAGTCATTTGCTCTCTTTAGCTATAGCCACGTTCAACATTAACTCATGTAGTTTCCTGAGCTGGCTGATGGTTGGTGGATCACTGAGTGTTTTCACATAAACATGCTCTATAACGATCATTACAACTCTGAGCTGAATCACAATTTGTCCTTTGTCTTGTTAAAAAAACTTGAATTCTTGCCTTAATGGACATTTTGACAGCTGCAGTCTAAACATTTTATTCTCTGCTGGTTTTATGCTCGCTCAGCAAACTCGAATACAGAACTAAAAGCGTTTGTTAAGTTTGAGTAGGGTTTTAGGGGTTCAAGTCCTGGAGACGTGTCGGCATCACTCAGTGGTTCCCACTTAGTGTTTAGGAGTCCCTAGTCTGGACTGTTGATATACAGGAGGCAAGCTGCTGAAGGGAATCGACTCTATTCATCAAAACTGCTTAAATATTAATTTACAGTTTATTCTACGATGCCCAGCAGACATTCAGTCAGGCTATAGCGTGCACACAGTGAAAACAGACAGTTTTAATTGTAAGTAAGTGTCCAGTCTTGATTGATTAGGAAGGGAAAGCTTTTCTTGGATTGCGGGACGTTATTTTTTTAATAAATTGTAGCTTCAAGCAGCAACCAGTGTTAAACAATCAGACGTTCATTCTTAACCTTGGAAGTAGTGGTTTGACAAAACATTTCCAAATCAAGGGCCACTTACTGGCTTTTTACAGGTTTTGCTTTCGAGCCAACACAGATGAGAGCATCAAACGGCTACTGTGCTTGCAAGGCAACAGATCTATCCCTATGAAAATCGAGTAAACTGTTAAACATGTTTGAAAATGCTCTGGAAAAAGCGAGTAAATGGACCATAAGTTTAGTCGAATGCAAATAAGTGATTACTGCTGTCCTAATTAGGGTGGTGGAGAGTGGAGACCGATCTTTAAGCTACCTACATGGTCAGACACGACAGGTAGGAAAGAATAAAATATTATTTATTGTAGTTTTGTCAAACTGTTCCATGATTGAATCTGTTTTATACTAAGTATCCCTCAGTCCAGATCCGTCTGACTGCATTCAGATCTGTGTGTGTGGAGGCTCAGTGTTTTGAGGGTCAGGCTCTTTCCCTGTGACACGTCAAACTCGTTGATCATCGCCTGCTCCTGATATTTGGACGGTGGCCTTGACCTTGTCCTGACCTTCCCCCTCTGACTAGTTAGTGTCGGGTGTCTCTGTCCAGCTACTGCAAAGGAAGCGGAGGATGCTGGGAAAGAGGAGGAGAACCAGATGGAGTGTCTCACACTAAAAAAAAAAAAAGTCCAACTTGAAGAGTGATTTCATGTAATATTAACTGCTCAGAGCTTTTAAAACGTTTTCAGCTAAATTCGGCTGGCTTCTTGTTTATGTATTTAACCAGGTGATGATGCAGCGTGTTCACATGTTAGCAGTTGTTGTTGTTGTTGAGAAATCTCACTGTGGACCAACCAACAGGCCCATCCCTGGATCTGCAGTCCTGGCTGGCTAATGAACAGACAACTAAAAGCAAAATGAGCCAATTAAACCAAACCGGCAGTTTGGAAAAGAGGCTTTTAACACATTCTCAGCTCTTTAGTCAGACTACAACATCACAGCACTTCACAACACTGGCTTCTAAGCTGTTCAACTCTATCAGGTCAAAGTCACTTCTGATGAAGCTAAAGGGAACTTGTTAATACAATTTGTGCGTTTTGTCCGTTCATATGATTCCTTCTAGTAAGGCTGTAGGCTGCTGAGGAAGCCGGTTGTATATTCATAATTGGCAACCTGTGTCCGTTGTAAAAGAAGTTTGTTTGGCCCTGGTGGGATGTTGTTCTGCTAGTGTGTAGAACTGCTTTCATCTCAGCCATGTTTGTTGCCATTTTTATTTTGGAGAGGACTCAGCAGGATGGTAAAACTAGCGGTCCGCTAGTTACCAGCTATGTACCAGCGGTCTGTTGATAAAGGATGGTAGCGAGTTGTTGTTGTGGTGGCATTCATACTGTAAACAGGAACTTTATTTTCTGTGCAACAGCAAACACAATACACAACCGTAACACTATTACGCTGCAACCTGAGCATCCAGCCGGCTTCACAGTGCTGTAGCCGAACTGAGCTTGCCACCAGTAAAAACAAGGGAACTTTTCTTTTTAACGACAAGACTATTTGATGACTTTTTGAAAATTTGATAATCATTTGCAGCGTTTTTCCGGCATAGAGAAATTTTTGGCGCCCCCCCAAAAGAGGTTTTAACGAGCGCCAAAGGAAAATCACCAGCGCCAAAATGATCAGAATTGGGGAAAAAAAAAAAATCAACCTTTCAAATCATCTCCAAATGTGTTTTAATAGCCATTTATCAAAAAACTGTTGAGTAAGCACAAGATAAACTTAAATATGTCTTGACTTCCATCAGGAGGAGGCGGGACATTAAAAAAAACATTGAGACACTACAGCAAAGTTTAGAAATGTTGAACTTGTTGTTCTGTTTGCACAGTTTTTATTACTGACAAGTTAGTAATATGCATAAAAAAATCAGTCTAACCATGTAGAGCATTTTTCACAATAATTTAATGACAACCCACAAAAATGAAACTGCTGTTTTGTCCAACTGGAATTATTATAGGTTACTAATGATAAGCTATAGTATCCTATACTATTATTTGAAATGATAATAAATACACAAACATTAGCACTAAACAAATCTTAACCACAGTGGTGTAGGCTAATATCGGAGAAACGTTTTATTTGTGAATCAGCTGAATCTCAGTCAGCTTTCACAGGTGTTATGCCGAATTTTGCATGTCTGCCAAGACTTGCATGATAATGCATAAGAATTCTGCCTTTAAACGCTATACTATTCTTTGTGAATGTTAAGAATCGTTAATATATTATTACACTTAGTAAAAGTAGCCTACCATTCATAATGCATAATTCGGCAAAAAAGATGTTGTAGGCTACCTGCCGAGTCTTGCATCGACCTCTTTTGTCAGCATGAAAGAGCGTTACCGCCCGTGAGGTGTATGCAATTCATGGCAGGCATGCAGAATTTGGCGCAACACCTGCGCTGCAAAGCGTCACTAGACTTTTTGGGAGGAAGGCCTGATCATTGTTCTAAGCTGATGCAGTCTAGCGGAGATAGATTGTGTCTGACTTGACAGCGCTGTTTTTATTCCCCTATCAAGTTGGCGAAAGTCAGCCACAGCTATCTCGAACGCACCTACCAGTTATACAGCGTGCTAACTTCGACAGCTGTTTTCCAAAGTTAACATAGCTCAACCTTATTAGAAGGGAGGTGGTTTCTCGTGTTGCCATTTTTTTTTTTATTTATAATAATGTCTATACAGATAAATGTCAAAAGCTGTCAAATAAAAACACAAAAGGCAAACATGAACAATCGTATCAGAATCACAAGGAGCTTTATTGCCAAGTAGTGTTTTACACGTACGAGGTATTTGCTTTGGTGATAAGGTGCTACACGTAGACAAACATACAGTCAACATAATTAAATGTAGAAATATATAAATATGGAATGGAAGAACAACGTTACAGATATATAAATGAGCATTATTTAGGGCCTGTGCCGTGCAGAAGTAACGCAACGGGATCTATAATGATTCTGAGGTCCAATTAACAGGGTTTTCCTGCCGTTAAGGCTTAGGGGGTGATGCCCAAAACATGCTGTGCCATAAATGTAAAATCACTGTGGAGAGCATCATAAGCAAACAAATTACTTTCCCCAAACCTAAAGGTTGTAGTTCCTCCCAAGTAGACTGATCTTTAGGTGTTGTTTATTTATTATCTGCTCTAGCTATTTCAACTATTTGTTTAGAGAGATGGTGAAAATAATATAGACACAATAGACACAAGAGCAATGTTGCTGAGATATGTTGTGTTGGGGTTTCATACTCAGACATACTACACGTATAAAAAAAAAAACATTGCTTCACCTCCGCTGCTAAACTCCATCCTAGGGGGAAATACTGAAGATAAATCAGATTTGACGCTCGAGACATAACATTACATTATAGGACCCGCTAGTCTCGATAGCAGTATCGATAAGCTGGAACTGTATTGATTTTCGGGTTTTGAGAAATTTTGGAACCGGGTCCTTTTAGAACCGGGTCTTGATCCCTATCCCTAGTTATAATATTTATTAATACACTCATTTATACCTTTACTCCTCCATGTTGTGGATATATTTTGTTTATCAAATGGTGAGAAATAACAAGAATATGTATACTGTACGCGTCCCGATCATGCTTACTGATGTGTGAAGTCACCCCCCAAAGGCCCATTCTGAGCCAGCAAAAACCCTGATTTCCCATGCCTAAAGACATGACATGGAGAGCACTATTTGAATCTGTGAAAAAGTCAGCACTGTAGGCAACTATAAACACACTGAAGTACATATCTATATTTGATCAAATGTTTTTGTTGTTATCCCGTTCTATATAAGTTCTAATTTTTTTTATATATTTTATTTTGTCTTTTATTTAACTAGAAAAAAAACTCATTGAGATTAAAAAATCTCTTTTCCAAGAGCATCCAGGCCAAGACAGGTTGCAAACATTAATACATATAACATAAAGATAAAACATAGAACAATTTTACAATGGGAATAAATAGTAAGTTACAAGGTCATAAAATATCAAAATTTCATATACATTTACCACAAATAATAAACAACAAGGATCATCCGAGTAATCAATCATAACATCTACAGCCAGTATTGCCAGCCTCCATGTCATTTAAAAGCAACCAGTGAAACCAGCTCCTGAAGATTCAGGACATTTTGCAGCCAAGCACAGCGAGTCGCATTCTTAAACGCCCCTTTTCCCCAATTCAGTCCGGACTTGAGGTACAGATAATAGTAATCAGTCCTCAGAACAAAGACAATATCTTCCCGTGCCTTTCTTTTGGATGTGGATTTGTAGGTATGGGGGAAGCAGACCAAGCCTTTATAAATAGGAATGCTAATATTATTTTTTTTACAGTTTATGTATGTTTTGAATAGTGTTACATAGGTGGACTATGATAAGAATATGGTTCTTCTCTATTATTTTACACGTTCATACACTGGCGGAACAGCCACCAGGGGCAATTCAGGGTTCAGTATCTTTCTCAAGGATACTTCGACATGCAGCCTGGAGGAGCCGAGGATTGAACGGCCGACCTTACGATTAACGGGCAACCCGCTGTACCTCCTGAGCCACAGCTTCCCCCTTGTGTGTTAATGGGTAATGGATAGCGTCATGAAGGTATGATGAAAATCAAGTTGGTAATGGACCGGGCTGAGATGTAACTTTGGATAATAATCACTCCACTCTGTTTTATGAGAACATTGTTTTTTCAGAACTGACAGATTTTACAGACAAACTTGCCTAGGAACTAAAAAAAACTGTAAAACCAGTCAACTTGTATATGAAATGTAAATATTTAAAATGGAGATCTGCATTTTTTTTTGTTCAGTTTATATTCTAAATGTAACAAATAACATCTGAAAGTGTATGTGAAGATGAGATGGACAAGAAAAGCTGTACCTGCTATCCCGACACAGACACACACACAGACACACACCTGTCTCCGTAAGCTTAATCTGTGTCTTGAGAACGCATCAGCCTCCTTCCGACCTCATCGGCGCTTTTTCCTGCAGGAGGTTACGGGTTCATTGGACACCATGTTCAGAGGTGTTGGGTCACTTCCTGATGAGCAAATGTCATGCCCTGTCACTGCATCATCTGGCCAATCACTTTACAGTTTCTGAAGTCTTCATTCACTCACCTGGTTAAAGGAGCGCGACAAATCTTTTTAAAACTCCACCTGTCTGCGGAGGTCTCGGCTCGGGTTGGTGGAGGATTCATCACTACAGACACTTCAGCACCAGCTGTCTCCTCTGGGTTCACTTCCACAGGCCTAATTGTTCTCCAGTATTTGTGCAGACAGTTGACAGTTGGATGCAATGATAATTATTATAATTTATTAATCTTCAGATGACCTTCTAAAAATGTGCTTTACAATTGCAGAATGCAGTTTGGCGTATTCAGTTGGCTTTATGATGTGTCCAAAATCCAAATATATTCAGTTTACTATCGGCACATTTTTGTAGCTGGAATTCATGAAACTTTCCCTTAGTTATCATGACAATAATTTACTTTTTTATTGGATCAAATTCTGATTTAAGAGCCGATTAATCAGGGCAAAATTGATCACTTTGAGATAATCAGCATAGGCAGCTGCCTGCACTCACGAGGCCGACTTACCAAAGATGTCTGCAGCTTTGTCAGTGTGAGCTGATGTGGAATGATGTTAGCGCTCCCCCTTGTGAGTTTTGGGAAGGTGGTGAAAAATAAAGGTTACCACGTGTTTCCCGTCCTAAATGACAGCTAATCTAAAACCATTACTGGCTAGCCTTAAATACATATTGTTATACTGTAGAGAATAATGCAGCTGAATGACGTGACTTCTGACAAACGTACCTCACTCTCCCTTAAACACCAGTTTCTTATTCTGATATCTTCAGCAGAATAATAAAACTCCATCTAAAACAACTCGTTACTGGCTAAGATAACATGTATATAAGATTATACTGGAGTAATGGAATTATACCTGATTTTTTTTGTTTGTTTTGAAATTGGCATTATATATCGGCCATTGGCTGCCCTGCTCTCTAGGCCTAAATATCGGCATCGGGCCTTGAAAAACCTATATTGGTCGAATACTAATTCTGACAACATAAAAAGCAATTTCTGGATATTTTCTTCATTGTCACACCACTTCCTGGTTTGGCACTATACTTGATCACTGGAAGTAAATTGTGCACTGCAGAACTGACTAATAAGAATCTAATTTCTATGAATGTTGGGCTGCACAGAAACAGAGGTGTTTTGTATGTTCACATGTGGGCGTACAGCACAGTTCAGTCTCGGTCATGGGCCTGCGTGCTGGATGTAAGCTAACACTATTTTGGTGAATCCTGCGCCTCGTCCCAGCAGGCTCTTTACACGTCCAGCTGCTAACTGCAGGATCAGACCCAGAATTATGTTTCCTTGTTGTTGAATCTATATGGAGTCTTTTCTTCTGTCACAGTGGGAGTGAAGGAATGGTGTTTACTGCTCAGGGCCAACTGGACTGCAGTGCTGAAACACACACATGCAAACAGAAACTGTGTTTCATACAGTTCATGTAATAATCTGCATCTTAAATCTCCCAGGTTTCATTATTTTCTGGCTGTAGTTATTTTGTAAAACTGATTTTACTTGATCCTTGCCACTTGATATGACCAGGCGTACACACACCATGCATACACACACATGCCCCCCCCCCCACTCCCTCATTGGCCGATCGTGTCGTCACGGAGACAACAGCTGTCTCCAGGATGAAGAAGCTACTTTGAGGGTGCCAGCCAGTCTGCAGGCCTGCAACTGGAGAGTCCCCTGGGGTCCCTCATGGCCTTCAGAACACACATACACAAGTGCACACACACACACACACACACACACTGCCAGTACAGCAGGATTAGCGCCCTCTAGAGACAACAGGGTTTTTTCCCTCTGCACAGAACAATGTGTTCGTCCAACAGTTTGGTCCTCAGCGGAAGGTCCATGCCTGAACATGTCTCACTAATCATCATGTTATTGGTGAGAGTTTTTATACAGAAGGTCATATTTGTAATGTGCCTTATTCAAAGGGGCGATTTATTTTTTTTTTTTTCACTGATATAACTGAAGTCATGTTTGGATGAGTTTCATACAGCAGAAAATATCTCTGTGCGATTTCATTTCAAATAGTAGAAGCAGATTTCATGCAAAAAAGTGCAAACGCTCCGTGAAATTACACATCACAAAAAGACTGATTTTCACCACCACGCTCGCTCGCTCGCTCGCTCTCTCTCTCTCTCTGCTGGACCCTAACGGGGCTCTCAAAGTATTCAAAGATACACAATCAAAAGTCTAAATTTCTGGAAATGTCTTTTTAAATGAAGCAAAAGAAAATCAAGTGACAATGTCCCAGTAGCCTCAGATAATCCCTTCCATTATTGTACAGTGTGGAAAGAAAGTTACATTTAACCCTTGTTTAAATCTGTGAGCTCACATTGTAGCACGTTTGTCTTCTGCAGGAATGCACCAAAACGTGCATGACATCATGAATTCAAAGTAATAAAGATAACATTACATTTACTCATTTAGCTGAGGCTTTTATCCAAAGAAACTTACAACTGCTGTACATGTCATAGGTGGCACGCCTCTGGAGCAACTAGGGGTTAAATGTCTTGCTCAGGGACACATTGGTGGATGTGAAGGCATGTGGCTTATCTAATGATCCATCGCCATCCAAATTTTCTGTCTCCACCTTGTTTGATGTCTACCTTTGATCCTGCACCTCACTGGAACAGGTCTTTATTTATTGTGACCCAAATCAGATTTATTTTTTTTTTTTTGCTCAGCAAATGTCACATGGAATCTGATCTTTTCTAGTTCGGACATGAGCCACTATCTTTTTTTGGTCCAAGTCAGATACGGGTCAGATTGTTTGAAATGTGACCTCAGTCTGGACAGTCAGATCAGAATTAATGTGAACCTGGCATCACTCTAGAGCGAACGTTGTCGCAATTCTGCATCACATGCATGCTACTTGTCCAACACCATGACAAACGTGAATCAAAAACTAAATATCCAGATGAAATTACATTTGCAGTAACAGTCATGTTCCTCAGAGATAATTTATAAACACACAAGTTATTTCTGTACTCGTGTAACTTTCTTACTTGTTGATCCTTTTACAGACTGCACACATGTCCACCTTTTTTAGGGTTCAACCTTTTAATATTTGCATAAATATAGCGAAGCAAATGACTAAATGCAAAAAACAGTTAATACTGGCTCATTTAAAATAGGCAGGGATATAATGTTAAATAATCTGAGTTAATGAAGCTTTACTGTACTAAAGGAAAGTGTTTAGTTGAAAGTGTAGTTTTGACACAACACACACACACAGTGCTGACTCACTGAAGGAGCTCTCTCTGTGTGTGTGTGTGTGTGTGTGTGTGTGTGTGTGTGTGTGTTGCATGTGTTTTGGGTCGACGACAACTGTTGGGACAACGACCCGTCTAATCTGCACCTGCCACTGACACAGCAAATGTACGTACACACACACACACACACACACACACACACACACACACACACACACACACACACACACACACACACACACACACACACACACACACACACACGGCCTACATAAGAGACAGACGGAGCCGAGCGTCTGACTGACCAACTGCAGGGCATGCTGGGAAACTATTCATTTTAGTCAGCCCAGTTATCTAATATATTTCCTTCTCATTCTATTCCCCCCTTTCTTTTTTCTTTTCAATATCTCCTCTTTCCTCCTCCCCTCATTTCCTTTCCTAGCCTCCTCTGAGGCTCAGACACTGTAGGAATGATAGTTGTTATGTTAATGTTAGTAGGTTTAGTCTGATTCATAAAGTGAAGTCATTTATCACTTAAGTTGAATTGGTTGTGTCGGTTTCGTACAGCCATAACTGAAGAACGGAACGGAGGAGGAAACAGAATTAATGAACTTGATTAATGCAATTTGCCCAGGTTTGGGTATGAATTTTGTCGATTCAGATTCCACTTATTGAACCACAAATCTTGTCAGTGCTCGGTGACCTTCATCCTCTTCCTCCTTGCTCATCTTCCTCTTTATAATCATTCAATCATTGGTTTCCCATCAGTATAAAAGATCAGCTCACCTGTGTTTTGTGCCTGAGCGTGAGACGTTGCTACTGTTAGCGTTAGCTTGTATCTGGGGCGTCATTGTAGCCGGGAGAGCGCGTCACACTGAACACAAGGGCTGTCCGGTACGACTAAAAATTCTAATCCCGAAAAATAGGTAATTTCATATCACAATAACGATACATAGAGAGAGAGGGAGAGAGAAACAATTTTTGTAAATTCATATATTTAATTATAAAGGAGGGGTAAGTGATTCTGGAGAAATCCAACACCATGACAAATACCATGATAGAGTGAACACAGACACAGAGTAATGAAACTAATGTTAGGGAGGTTGTGGATTAGCAAACCTGTGCTACTTGCTGCTGCAAAGCTAACATGAAAGGACGAGACGGTCCCAGAGCAGCAGCTCCAGACAGCGACACTCTCAGCTCTCCTGCTACTATAGCTAACATCACAACAGCATAAAGTGTGGAATTTGCAACACAATGAAATAAACGATGGAGCATAATTGTAAACGATTGTAGACGTTTTTCTGTTGTCAAACAATAGATCGCACAGCCCTATTGAACGTTGCGTTTCTTCAGATTCACACTGTTGAAGTAAATGCTTCGTCATGTTGGAGCTGCTTCCTCCCTCGTACTAAATCTCCTTACTGCAGGTGTTGCATTTTAAGGTAAGGTAACTTTATTATCCCCGAGGGGCAATTTGCATTACAGCCAGCACAACAATAAACACAACCACAGTACAATATAATTTAAAATTGAATTTACAGGGTATTATTAACAATGGTGATAACAGCCCGGATGAATGACCTTTTTAATCCGTTTGTTCTGCATCGCGGCAGACTATATCTGCGCCTGGATGGCAGCAGCATAAATTCACCCCACAAAGGATGACTGGGATCAGCCAGGATGGCTCTCGCCTTCTTCAAGGATCTGACCTTATACAGGTCATGCAGGTCATCTAAGGGTGTGCCAACAATTTTGCTGCATAGCTTCACGATACCTTGCATGGGATTTTTCTGTTTAATGGAGAGTGACCAGTGCCAGCAGATAAAAGAGAAAGTGAGAACTGATTCACTAAACCTGGAAAAAAACATTTTCATAAAAACAGTGTCGACATTAAAACTGCGACGCTTACGAAGAAAGCGTCAATGCGCTTTTTTACACACAGCATCAACCTGGTACTCAAAGCACAGTTTACTGTCGATCACAGTCCCAAGATACGGGACTGAAGATTTTGCTGTGTAATTCTCTTTTTTTTTTTTTTTTTTTGTGAAGGTAAGCCAAACTTTGGAGCGTTTGCTGCAGTCATGTTCCAGGAATAGATCGGGAGCACCACTGAAATAAACAAAAACTTAGGAACCAATAAGCTGACTCGACAGCACGTGTCTTAATAGATCCAAAGATCTTGGAAATTTGAAATCGGTTTTCGGTTGATACCCAACCCTAAATTTGCCTCCATAACTTGACACGGTATACCCACTGTTAGGAAGTGTGTATGGCAAATTTGCATAGCAATCCTATACTAAGAGATGCACCTTTTTATAGTTTCAGATCTTATTTCATAATCATATTGTTTGGAAGTAATCCAGGTATTTGTTAAAGGCGCCCAAAACATTTTGTGCCAAAGCTCAGAGTGTATTCTGTCCGCATAGTTTGTATATCCCTGGAACACTGACACTCTCCTCTATCCATTCATACACACTTATTTACTGTGTATTTAAAACCTGTGGACAAACTGCACTTTGAAACTACCCCTGAGCATATACAGTGCAAATATCACTCACATCCACCTCATGCCACTCACCTACCCTGAGAATAACAAAATAAATGACACGGCTTGTTAAAACATGTAGTGACTCTGCAAAAAGCCTGTGAGTGAAAACAGAAATTTACAACAACCGTGATAAGAATTCTCAAACAAGCTAGACAAAATGCCTGTTTAAACTGTCTGTTTCGTGTTTTTCTTTGTGTCTCTCTCTCATTTCATTCACACACAAAACCACACAGGCACTCTCGCTGTAACCACACACTCGTGGCTGGATGTTGATTGACAGGCGGGGCAGGTGTGGCCAGTCTCTAGCAGTGTCCCACCTGTCGATTCTGACCCCCCTCCGTACCCACAACAATGCACACACACCTCTTACCCCTCCCCCCCGACCCCTGACCCCGTGACCAACTTCCTATTCCCATGGGCACGGTAACAACCCCACCCCCCTCCCCCTCGTCGCCTCTGGCAACCGTGACCCAGGCCGCGGCTGCAGCTTCATAAATAAAACCGAGGCTGTACCTGCCCGCTTTGGCCCACCATTGCTGTTTACAGCCTCACCGTCACCTGTGACCTTTGACCTCTGCACCCACTTCACCCCCATGCTGACACCACTGGGGAGCCACAGACACTGTAGGGCCTTCATTTTGTCCTGGAATGACAAGTATAACATATTTATACTTGAAAAATCAGAAACAAACTACCGCACACTGAAATCACTTCACTATATTTATTGTGAACACATTTCTATGGCTTCTTGACGTTCTCACTGTCATGTTGCAAACAACACTCACACTAGGTGTGCTAAATAGTCACTGTGTAGATCACATGACCGATAATCCTAGTTTCCATTTTTTAGTACTTTTGTTTTTGTGTTTTTTAAATTTTTATAAAATCAATATCTTACACAAAATAATATAAGCAGCATAAATATGATTAATCACGTCATTTCACATAAGCCCATAAAAAGATTGATATGAAGCTCACTGACACGTAGGGTTGGGCGACGTCTACAAAATTTGAACACAGAGATGTTGGTTTCAGGTATACTACATTAAAAAGCCGACGTGCGGCTCACCTGCTGCCGTGATAAGGGATTGCGGGTGGAAATATATGGAAAAAAGACGAGTTCTCAGTCTCAGTTAGGCGACTTTAGAAAACACGCTGCTGATGGAGAAAATGGAGCAGACGGGGGGAGAGAGACAGAGAGGCGTGTCAGCCGTGGACGATGGCGTCGTCTATCGGCCCAACCCTACTGACAAGGAACCGTCACGTACCTTAGGACAGATAACCCGTAGGTCCTACCTCTGTCCCTCTACCTCTGAACGGGAAGGGACGCAATATCTCTGCTTACCCTGAAGGTGAAAAACCCCTCCGATAAAATCCCACGACCCACCAGCACCTGACTTTTGTTGCTGTGCCAAGGGAATTGTAGCTATATTTATACTTTACTTTTACATAGTCAAGACGCTGTGATACATCAATGATGACAAAATTTCCATATTTTTTTTAAATTTTATTTAAAAGGGACATCTTAGCTTTTCAGCAATGTAAATATGCCAGAATTAGCCCAAAGGCTATTTTACATCTGTAGTCACACGTCAGGTCAACTTTTGTGTTTGTGTATAGACTCAGTTTACCTGTATGTGGACTTTCCAGGCAGTCGGAGGTATAGATACAGATCTGACATAATCTTATAGAGTTGTTCTAGCTAACACTTTAGTAAATAGCTGCTCGCTTCCTCATTCATCAGACACAGGGCGAAATCATCATCCCATATCAATCGTGTTTGTGTCCACGTGATGAACGTAAGTCCTATATTCACTCTCCTTTTTACCTCTGTTTTGGTCTGCACCAACTCCTGAGAAAACATACCTGGCTCTTTAGCTACTAGATAGTTAGTCTCTAACTGGTGTCTACTGTTTGCTGCTGGGCAGGTAGTGTACAGTGGGTTTTCCAGAAAACAGCTGCCTGAGACCGAACCAGACAGGAATGTTCTGTGAAACCAAAACTGAAAGAGTTTTAAAGAGACTAAAAAGCTGTGTAATCCTACAGAGCTAATCAGTTATTTGTTGTTGATGTGCGTAATAGTTCAAATCAATAATGCAGTGAATAATTTTGTTTTATTTGCTTTGAAACATAACTTGGACTTTACAAGGCTTCCAGTTTTATAAAATCATGTTAAATTCTTTATTTTTCTATGCTCTAAAATGCTGTACATTTGTAATTTCAAGACTCATCTTACCATACCTCATACCATATTTGTAACAAAAAGAAAGGGGGGGGAGGCCAGAACAGCCAGAGTTTGGGAACTGGATTTTATGTAGTCAGTCTGTTGAGTGACATGGACACTGTCTAAGTGAACAAGTAACTAAATGCTGATTTATTTTTTTTCCACTAACTTCGCAGTAGACGAGAAGGACACCTGTAACCATGTTAACTATATGTAGGTACATTCGACCCTCTAGCTTCATAACTTCCCGACTTGACTATTTTAACTCTTTATATGTGGGCTTAGACCAGGATTGGTTTTAAAATCTTATTGTTAACTTTTAAATCTCTTCATGGATTGGCACTGCCTTACCAAGCAGCTGAGATCGGTCAATCTATTTCTCCTGCTTTTCCCTCAAACCAGGCTCAAAACCAAAGGTGATCAAGCCTTTGGTGTAGCTGCCGACCAAACCTGTGGAACAACTTGAGAACCGCACGCTCAAATGCTTTAAATAATTTTTATTTTCTTTGGCTTTTCCTTTGATTTCAGAAAGTTATTATCCCAGGAGCTTTTATTATCATTATATAGCATATATTCTATGATATACCGTGTACTTTAATTTACTCTTTTATTGTTGTGCTTCTACCTTGTAAAGCACCTCGGTCAACCTTGGTTGTTTTGAATGTGCTGAAGTTGACAAAGCTGACATACACAACAAAGACGAAAACATGACTAAGAATTTCTTTTATTTTTTTTTATAGGCCTACTAAAAGTAAGAAAATCCAAATGACTGAAATTGGACAACTAACATTATTTGTCAAAATAGTAAAACTCAATCAGAACCAGGTACCAAAATGAACATTACTTCAGTGCTCACAGATTTAACAAGTCTCTGGAGGAATGAACAGACAGAGTTGTCCATTTTCCAAAGACAGCAGCTCGATTAACCTCCAGCTCACAAAGTATTGTCTCTGCCCTTCTGGCTTTGAGGCTTCATCGTCGAGCTCATTACCATCCCGACAGTAAACTGGAAAGAATGTCTCTGCCGGAGCGTTCGGCCTCTTTACCGTGCAGAATCGGTGAGGTAATCCTTGTTTTTAACAAGCGCTGACTCAACTATCAAAGCATGAGGGTGTTTCACAGCGATGAGTAGTAACTGCAGAGAAAAGACAAACTGCTGGACCAGATTATTCTCCAGAGTCCCACAGCCGGGAGGCTTTTGCTGTGATTCATGTGCCGAGACTGATTGATGTGCTCACTTATGTACAGTATATACATACACTATACAGGCAGGCAGGCTATGTTAGTCCACAAGGGGGACACCAGGGTATCATCTGGCCCTTAAATGTCTGAATTGATTTTAGTTACCTGAATTTTTAAAAGAATATGATGTCTTGAAGAACATATTTATTTTTTCTTCACCGTGTTTTCTTGTACATTTAGTTTAATGTCACTTTTAAACACACGTGTCTTTTCTATTTCTTTCCCGACAATAGTTTTAGAGCTTTTATTAGCTGTCTTTACTTTTAAAAATTTAAATCTGTTACATCTGTGGAATAGTAAAGTTCTGCCACAACTAAAGTTCAGCACTCTTGGTGGTTTCATCTACATTTTTGCACAGCTGGCAAAAAAATACTTTTAATCCTCACATCTGAGAAGCTCCAACCAGAGAATGAGTGGCAGTTTATCTTTAAAGATAACTTTAACCATTAACCAGTTATCAAAATATCAGTCAATTAGTCAATAGTTGACTACCTGTTGCAGCTCTAGTTGCTCCATAGAGAACGTGTGGACAGCAGAAGGCAGCAACTCACTGTGGCCCAATATATGAGAGTTTGTCAACCTTGGGGTCACTTGATATGTGAAATGGGTGAAGCTGATTTCTTAGATTCATTGTTTTAATAGATACTAATAATCTTTTCTGTGTATTATATTTGGCGTTTAATCCATATTCAAACTATACTAAACTTGACAACTTTAATTTTTGGGCTCATAAGAATTTCTGAATATAAAAAGTGGAGAAACGATTTAGAAATGATTTTATAGCTAAAAATAGAACAACATGTCAACTATGTATCTAACTTGTACATAATCAGTTAGTTCGATGGATTTTTGGTAAAATAGTCTTTCAGCTTTATTTTAGACTAAATCCTTATAGTAAGCATCATGTACATCATGTTCAAATATGACTTTCAGTTCACAGAGGTCTCTAAGAAAAGCTCCTGTTAATGTCGGCTGGAAGTTGAAAGTACCCCGAATGTTCTTCACCGTGGCTCACTTTTTTTTGTTTTTTTGGGTGTCGTGACGATCTCGGCCTGGCACGCCGCGGCCCCGCCGGCCCGCAGGCGCTCGACCCGCGAGGGATTATTTAACCACACCCGGAAAAGACGTGTGAAATTGTGACGGGCACGAAAATAAAATGACAAAGATTGCGAGGCTGTGCGTGGAGGAGCGTGTTAGCTGTTGGCACGCACACCGCTGTGTAAGCTGATATGTATGCGTGTGTGTGTGTGTGTGTGTGTGTGTGGATGCCCTCTCAGTGGACGGGCCAACTGCGAGGCCGGTGTGAGTCAGTGGGTTTTCATCCACAGAGCTGTGATCACGGCTGACGGCAGGTGCTCTGAATGGGGAAACACGATCAGCTCAACACACTGCAGCTGTATGCTTTAATTGATTAGAGAAAGTTTTATGACAGTAGGACCTCAGGCATGCAGCCATGGCCAACAATCAGACGGTAGCGCTCAAAGCCAACAATTTACTCCTACTTTAAAGTAAAATGTGAAAGATGAATAATGAGCTGAGGAAAGTGTAGGCCATTATAAGACCTCGTCATATTGTATTTGTTACTTGGAATAACATGTTAACAGTATTAACGATTAGGAAAGGAGGAAAAAGGTTATATATTTTAAAATAACTGCCATTTTAAGGTTAAAGCAAGTTGTGGGGTAAGGAGAACTGATATTTTTTGAGGTGTTCAGGGACTTAAAGCAGGAATCTGCGTAGATTCAAGTTAACATCTGTGGTAAAAAAAGAGAGGCCGTTATGGGTAATTATACATCAGAGGCTTGCACACATTCCCCTCAAGGCACAATCCACTCTGCATGTGCAACCTGATTGGTTGATCTGAACATGTTTAGGTTGTACTCAAAATCCACACAAGTATAAAGGAAAGCAGTCATACAAATATCTCTGAACGCCACTGTGGAAAAAGTAAAAACTTGCCCATCACCATTTCTGAAAGCCCAGCGTGACCCCTTCAAATGTGTTGACTGACAGTTCAAAACCCAAAGACATTCATGTTTATGTTGTTTGCTGAGGGGGACCGTTTGTATCATTAAGAGTCATTTATTGCCCTCTATTGGAAACCAAGTCATTGCAACAACATTACCATGACAGAAACAAGTACGATAACAAGTTAGTACATAAATCCAACAGAGACACGTAATGGTACATGTGAGGTTTTGTGGTTTTGAAGCCTCAGTGTACGTCATGTACCAAAAGGCAGTGATGTTTTGCTGCTGCCGTCATCGTCCTGGTTAGTCAAAGAGTGAGAGGAGAGAAGATTATGATTTAATCCCCCTGAGTCTACGCTGGGAAATGAGAAGCCTTCATAGGCTTGATATCAACATTGAGTCACAACATGGCAAAAGTACCAGTCAAGAGTTCAGAGTGTCATCAGTTCATGTGTCACAATTCATATAAGTATACTTGGTTTCTCTCTGGAAGAGAGCAGCATTTAATTTTTCCACTCTTCAGAGGTCACAGGCCAGTGGCATGTTGAAGTCAGTGTTAAGTTGCAATGCCTCTGTGGCCCCTGCTCCAGGAGAGCTCTGGTAAACCTGAGTTGAAGTTAAAAACCACCAAATTGAAGTCCAAACTGAATTAAAAAAATTGTCACATTAGATAATGTATATTAAAAGTGTTGTGCCTGATTTGGTCACGTGTTCTCACGACTGTAAGGATTATCTGCCTCCAGTAAACTGATGGCAGTGAGTGGTAAAAGATGTCTGTAGTCTCTGATTGGTTACAAGTCATGTGTAAGAGCCTCATCAACACTTCCGAGATGGTAGCAGATTTTACTGTAGTCTAGGGGTGTCAAACTAATTTTCACCAAGGGCCACATAAGCGTTACGGTTACCCTCAAAGGGCCAGTTGCAACTGTAAGACTGTATAAACGTAACTAGTCCTTAACATATTGTTAAATAACTGTCTCTTTATTTGGTTATGTATTCAAGTTAAGGACATTTATCAGATGTAAAAATATCGCCTTAGTAAGAATATTTCTGTTATTATAACATAAATAAATAAATACATCAGATTTATAAACCCTCATTACTCTGTCAATCAAAGATCAAACATTTCAAGTAAATAACAAAGACAAATATCATCAAACATAATCTTTTACAGTAACTTTTCACTTTTTCACCAGAGGTGCAGAACCATGGTAAAACGAATAAGCTGTGTGAGCTGCTAATAACATGAGGGACAGATGTGGCATTTGATAAAACAAATAGTCCAGCTGCACACAGCCTTGCAGAGGACATACATCCAACTAATGAGAGAGAGTTTGAATACCTGGAAAAATGCAGTCATCCACATCCAGTCAATGAGAGCATGCAGCTTCTTTTTCACCACAAAACACGTTTTACTCCCCTGCAGCTCTCTCTGTAGCTCAGACGATCCCCGCTACCTGTGTGTGCTAATCCATCCTTTCACCATTATTCTTTGTCTTTTATGATTGCTAGCTCGGCCGACCATGAAAGTCGTGTAACCTGCACAAGCCTTAACTGACGTTGATCCTTCATCACTGATACGGCCTCATAACACAAAAGACACGGGCCTAGCCTACCGGTTTTTCTCCTTGAAGCACAAACATGTATTCACTTTCCCACCATTCATGAAACTGCCTTCCTTCTGCATCAGTTTTTCTTGTCTTGGACATTTAGTGATTGTTTGTATACATTTCTCATCTCCACTTGTCGGAAAACTACCGTAGTGGTTGTGGAAACATCGCGATCTAGTGGCGGGATGCCGTCACTTCTCAGGTCACAACATCGACATGCATTGTGGGAGATGTAGTTTATGGCAGCATAGACTTTTATTGTAGGACAATCATGAATCTTTAAAGCTTTCGCGGGCCACATAAAATGACGTGGCGGGCCGGATTTGGCCCACGTGTCTTTGGTTTGACCCATGTGCTGTAATCGGATCAATTAAGATCCATTACACCACCATGTTTACCATCTTAATGTTTACCATGTTCATTATCTTAGTTTAGTGTGTTTGCATGTTAACATTAGCTAATTAGCACTAAACAAAGTATGGCTGAGGCTGATGGGAGTTGCATTCGTTTAAAGATGAAACAAATTATTTGCCCAGTGTAAATATTTGAGCTGATGATGGCCTCGATTAGGGATGGGGATCATGTGTGGGAGCCGACAGAGCAGCAGAGGCAGCAGCCTGATGATAAACCAGGGCCCGTTTAATACTGCATTTCGGTGCCATCCGTAAATAAACATTAGTTTTTCAAAGACATTTTGGGACCGGGTCCTTTAAGAACTGGGTTGCGGTCCCCATCCCTAGCTTTGATAAAACATGAATTTACCGAAGTAGTTGAAAGTTAATTTCCTGTAAATGATCTTATTGATGGATCGACTAATAATTTCAGCACTACGTCAAAACCCAATTCTAATGGAACAATATTTAGTGAATTGTTCATAGAGATCTAAGAATTGACATGCTGACCACTTTCTTTATGTGGCCCGTGAAGTACAATGGTGCTGCATACTCAGATGTTACTACAGGAGAAATGGTTACGATTACCTTCCCACTGCTTGCTATCTATGTCCCCCCCCCC
>NC_060171.1:3482946-3504827 GCF_021292245.1 Micropterus dolomieu
CCCCCCCCCCCCCCCCCGAGTAATCCTGCCAAACTGTCAAGCAGCTTCTGAGTTTTACTGGGATTGAAGTTTTTAGGAGCATGTTACTAGTAGTTGAATCTGGTTCTGATCTTTACAGCTTTACTCTGCAGGTGTTTTGTTCTTCACACATCATCTCTGACCTTTGACCCTCCGTCCTGCCTCTGCTTATCCCTTCCTAATGAAGCTGTTCTTGACACGGTGGCTGACAGTGGGTCAGCAACCAGAAGATATAGCTCTTTCTTTTTGCACTCAACTCTCCGTACGACATCTTTGTTTGTTTTTTTTCTCTCACTGAGCCAATTAGAGGAGCTGGAGGAGGACAAACTGCGTTCTGGGACTTGGCTGGACGTGTCAACAGGTCTGTTTTGATCAGGGGATGAGAGCGTCTTGGTCGCTGAGCTTAAAGGATTGGTGAAGAATGTAAATTCAGCTCTGCTCCGGTGAGGGGTCAGCGAGGACAAAAGGGGAGGGGTCGGCCAGGGTAAGGTTACAGAGAGAGAAAAGTACAGAAAGTCAAGGCTAAAGTTTAAGCAGGCAGTAAACATAGCGCTCAGATGTTGAATGTTGCTGAAAGAAAGTGCTGTGATCACTTCTGCTTTTGTCCCAGTAGATTACAATTCAGTAATTACCTTTAATCATCAGGTGCGAGGACTAATCTGCGCAATTTATGCAGCGTGATTATAAAAACTGCTCTGGAAAAGTGACATGGTAACAGGTGACTTCAGATTTTGCATTATGGTGATGTTACTGTAAGGAAGTTGCATTTTTTTAAAGCATTTTTAATACCTTTTATCCTAGGGCTGGACAATTAATTGAAAAGTAATCAAAACCGAAATTCCGACGTAATTTCCACATGTCGGTTGTTTTGGTTATCAATCCTGGCAATATTGTGTGTGTTAATGTACTTGCTGTCAACCTTACCTTATTAAATAACATTGAGATAATGGATTTGTGAAATCTGTGAAGAAATAAACCCAGCTTTAATAGTTGAGCATATTTACAGTACAAACCTTGTCAGTGAAATATGAGGGCAAAAAAACAACCTTCAAAAACAAAATAATCGTTACAATCATAATAATATAGAATAATCGTAATCGAGTTGAAATGTCCAATTAATTGTGATTTTTGATTTTAGGTGAAATGGTCCAGCCCTACTTTATCCATGATTTATCCATCTTTAGTGTTGAATCTGACATTTTACTGATTTTTATAATGATTTTGGGATGAGATTATTTGTTCAGCACGGCTCGCTGGTTTCCTTTGTTTTCCATTAAGGACAGAACTTGGGATGAAACGATATGAAAATTTCATATCACGGTTATAGTGACCAAAATTATCACAGTCATCAGTATTTTCACGCTATTGTAAAAATGTGCCATAAAATATTAAAATGTACTGATACACACACTGAAACCATTTCAACAAGTTTTATATTTAAAACTACAAATACACTTGCCATTTTGTTTGCATAAAAAATAAAATAACAGCAAATACCTTTTGTAAACGTATGAAAATCATCTAATTGTGCGTTATCAAGATTTTATATATTATATAGGTAATACATTGAACCCGTGGACAATTACATGAGAACAAATGAGTCTTTAGAAGACAGTGATCGTAACTGCAATGAGCCCAAAAACTGACATAAATACAGAGGAGTCTGTGGCGTTTCTAGATGATGCTGGTTGGTTTACTAAACTGCGTGATGCGTTATCATGTGCAGTGGACGCATAGACACACAGCAGCAGAACAACCTGTAGCGTTTTTACAAGAGCAGCAACACTGAGAGCTTCAGTTTACACGCTGTTAGCAAGTCAGTGAGAAGTTAACTCACCCGGCGTTCACTAGAAGGTTATTTTCTTCAATCATGTTTCCTTCAGCACTCTCTCAAAAACTAAACCTTGGACCTGGACAAACCTTTCTTGTAATAACTTTTATTGAGAGTCACAATGTTGAAGGTGTATTTTCTCTTTGCAAATGGCTTGTCCAGTCTGTGGAGCTGCTGCTGTGCAGGCTGTTAATGCTCAGAGAGGCTTACAGCAGCTTCAGCTTATCCCGCAGGACATCTGCAGTTTATCAAACATGCTCGTTCCTCTGTCTTCATCCTCTCTCTTTGTCTCTGCCCTCCTTTCAGCATGGATTGTGAAAAAATGTGCCCTGGTCCACAGCTGGTTCTGAGCGCTTGACTTTGAAACGTGAAACGGCTGCTGAGTTGTTTGCGTACCGCTTGCAAGTGGTTGGCAGAGTAACATGGAGGAAGCTAATTATGGGACGGGTTCGGCCAACGTCCCCAGAGAACAGGACTTCCCGTTTAGTCCGGCCTGTGCTCTGCTCTTAACGTTCTCAGTGAACCTTTTAAGTGTCTCACCCGCTGCTGCACTGGACATGTCGCTTTAAAAGTAGCTCAGCATGCTACTAGGAATGAACTTATGCAGGGCTCTACAGGGCGACTCGTTAACTAGCGTTTGCTCCTAAAAACATGTGTGAACTGGATCTGCTCACTTCTTATAAATGAACCTCTACGCTGTGTTTTCTCTCAGGTATCTGATGGGTTTTCTGGTAGATGTGTGTGGTTGCTTTATCCCGGTGGCTGCTGGGAGAAGTAGTGCTCTGTTCTGTCAGCCTCTCAGCATCTTGTTAACCTCCAGCTGGGATACGTTCACTAGGAGAGTGTCAACTGACGACACGCTGCTTCACGTCACCACTCATCTGGCTGTTACAGCAACCGTCACTGCCACACAGCAACGCCTCCAGCTGAAGCCACAGATCTACAGATCCTATTTGTATCTGTCAGTTCAGTAAATACTCTTTTCAACATGATGGAGATTACAAACACCTCGAAGTCATCTGACTTGAAGTTCAATGATAGTTGTTGTTTCTGCTCCATTTTCAGTGTATGTTCCATTTAAAAAAAACAAAACAAAAAACAAACTACCAAAAAACAGCGAAAAAAATGTTTAGCTTGGCGAGTTGCTAGGTAACAGACATAAAAGATGATAACCGATGTTGGATTAAGTATGTAGGATTTCCTAACCTGGACAAGGATGAAGTAAGATAGGATAGGATTCCTGAAGTTAGTTAGGATTTGCTTCTGTAATACCAAATTGAGAATCTTAGACTTTTCTGTAACTTTCTGTAATACGGCCCCTGGTGTGGGAACACATTTTGACAAATAAATGCAGGTCTCTGTTAAACGCCTGGTCTAAGGGAGGGGAAAATAGCGAGGGACAAAGAAGAAAGTGTTCAAAGTATTATTTCAAGCCAAAGAAAGCAACAACTCTGTAATGTTACAGGCCATCCACCGTAAAACAAAACTTATGTCGCCTCAGCAACAGCACGACGGCACCTGATCAGAAAGCACCCGGACCTCAGACAAGGTAACAGCAACTTTAGCATTTAACTGAAATCATGATTGATTGTTGAGTTGAAGGCCAAAGTAAGCCGCATTCCTCAGCTGAAAATGTGCACACGTGCGTTTGTTGTTTTCCTTTTTGGGCCGTGAGTTGTAACGTCACAGTCAAGAGTTAACTGGGTGTCGGGGAGCTGCACCTTTTAACTCACCTGCAGCTCTCTCCGTAGCTCAGACGATCCCTGCTACCTGCTCGTGCTGATCCAACCTTTCACCCAGATTCTTTGTCTTTATAATCGCCATCTTTATAATAAACAACTGTTTCCTGTGCAGGATCGCTTATTTCCTGTTTTACATTTCACGTGGGTTTTCTTGACTAAACGTGGTTTGGTTTTGTCAGTCACGTAGTGTGAACGCCACAACGACTTCAAGACTCCCGTCACAAGACGATAAGTTGTGTAGTGTGAACGGCACGGCCATCGGCCGACGCTGAAAGTCGTGTAGTCTGCACGAACCTTTAGTAAAACTTGTAGAGCACTCGGGTGATGTTTGTGTTTGGAAAGCTGCTGTCTGGTTGTTGGTCTGTTGATGCTGGTCTGATGTTTACTGAATGATACACTATGAATTTCCGAAAGGACCAATAAATATATATCGCGGGGGGGGGGGGGGGGGGGGGGGGGGGGGGCGAGCAAAAGTACTTCTTAAATGACGCATCGATGAATCGTCATTGTTAGCTGCAGCCCTAATATGAATATATTTGTTTGTTTTTCTTCTTTGTTTCTTAAACTCTAACAAATGATGACAGTTAAAAAAAAAAAAAAAAAAAAAAAACTGAAATAATGGCTTGTTGCCTTTATAATATAATTCATGGTGCTGGTTGGTTCCTGATGGACGTGTCTGCTGGTGGTTTATCTGCAGCTCTGTGAGAATAGATGCTGTCGTCCTGGTCTGCGGATCTGTTTCACCAGTGTGGACTGATGTTTCACGTGTGTTCCTTAGCAGTGCCAAGGTACCACAGCACCGTTGCAGGCCCTCCTCCCCCCCCTTCTCCTCTCATTATCCCGTGCAGATGTTCAGCGTCGGGGCCCTTCACAGTATCAGGCTACCACAAATCTAATTGATATCAAAACTCTGGCGGGGGAAGCCTAAGCCCGTCTGTGCTCTCAGGTTACGGCCTGTTATAAGCCCGGCCTGACTTCTGACAGCCACTTTCAGCGTGAAACATGCACTGTCCTCACTTCAAAGGAGGCGGCCGTGAAGAAAAAGCGTCCCGCTGCCACCTAGGAAGAGCCCCAGTAGAGCCATGTTCTGCCTGTTTCCACAGCGTTCAGGCCCATTTAAGACAAAATCAGATTAATCACGCTCTGGGCTTTTATCTGCCGCAGTGGAGGGCATTTGTTTTGGCACGTCGAAAGAAACGCATTAATAAGCTCATCTGCAAACAGTGAGTTTAATATGGGAAAGTGATCCGAGGCGGGGTATTACAATGCAGCTGAGAGGGGGAATTGGAAGCTTAAGGAGAGGATGTGATGGTAATGACTTTAAGGCAACATAATCCTCCCCATCTGGGCCCGGCGATTGTTTGATATTTATGGTTGATGATCAGCACTAATAGGTTTGTTATTTTCTTACGGGATGAATATGAATGGCAGGGAGCATGGGAAGAGGGTTGTGATTTGTTTTGTTTTCATTTTGTTTTGGGTTCAAACCAGAGATCAGTTTCAGACGGAGATGTCTGCTCTTTGTCTCGCCCTCCAGACACACAGGGAGGTTTTTCTCAGACTGAAGCGTTGTACCTCCTCGGATCAGAGTTGATCTGACGGAGTTGGGATTGATTCTCACACACAGCGACACTGAGTGGAAGCAGACAGAGTTCTGTGTTCAGCAGTAATCCCACTTGTATTTTAGAGTAGATGTGATTTGTGTCGGTCACAGTGCAGCAGCGAAGATGGAAGTGCTACTGATGCGTCACATCATGACGCTCAGCTCGCCTGGCTGGCATCACAGGACCATTGCATTGGTTTTAAAATATTTTACCTTATTAACTACAATAGTGTTTATTTTACGTAACTGCTGAAATGATTACCCACCGAATAAAACATGGACAGAAAGATGATTCTCAAATACCTTCAAACCGCCTAAACTTAATTAAAGGACACATCTGTCAAGTCAATTTTATTTATATAGCCCAAAATCACAAATTTTCCATCCACACTACTCCGTTTTAGCGGAGAATTAAAACAAATACGTTCTCCGTCCACACCCGCTGCATTTTGGAGTTGATCTCCGTCTACATTAAAACGACGGAAAACGCACAGCTAAGACGCGTTCAGGTGCAATGGGCATGCGCGTGCCAGCGTAAACATGCAGCAGGTGGTCTATTCCGTGGTAACAGAAGATTTGGCAAAAGAATAATTGAATACAGACTAAGCATCAGACCAGTTGTTTTTTTTTGTTTTTCAAATTTCCCCATTTTAGGTCTTCGTTTTCGTCGTCGTAGTCTGGACGGGGGGTGCAAACGTAGCAAAAGGTCTCCGTTTTAATACGAAAATGCAGTAGTGTGGATGGGGCCTTAGACCCTCTATTCAGATGAGGACAAACTCTCCAAAACAAAAAAAAATGGAAGAAACCTCAGGAAGAGCATCACAGGGGCAACAAAAGGATCTGCATTGTGACAGGCTTTATTCTTTATCAGGATCCCTGCCACTAAGGAAACAGCTACTCCTCCGGGGTCCACACAACAAAACATATAACATAGAGCCCGACTGATTTATCGGCCGATATGAGCTATTTTGCATTTAATAACGGCAGATATATGACAATTTAAAAAAATAAATAAGAGTCTGATCCTTCACTCATGTCATGGGTGTTGCATAGTTTGCCCACCAGAGGGCGACCAGCTGCAGCTCTCCTCTTAACAACACTGCCTCAGCACAAAAAACACAGAAGAAAACAATCAGCTGACTGGAGTTTACCTAAGCTTACTGCAGCATGTAGAAACCAAACAGGCAGACGGCTGTGTGAGCGATGAGTCAGTCTTTTGTCTGCCCCGGCTTCCTAGCAGCTCACAGCAGTTTAATGCTGGGTGTTGGAAGCTGCTGACAGACACAACTGTAGATTTATTCTGAAACCGTTTATCAGTTCTAGCGAACGGCCCACATTTGTCCCTAGTTCATCACTTCTAAATATTCTGTAAAATCACGTAACGTTACAGCAGCTAATGCTGCCCATTGCTAAATTAGCCACAAAGCTAATGCAGTGTTTATTAGTGGTACTAATGAGCCGTTAAACTATAGTTTCTGACGTATACTAAATATATCTGCGAGCCGCCTGTCTGCAGTTATATTCTGCGTGTATGAAATGATTAACCCTGAGCGGACATGTAAATAAACTTGAGCTGAACAAGACTTTAACACGACTTCCTGTAGCTCCTCTCTTTGTGACATAGATGTGAAACGCTGTAGTCAGAGCTGTAACGGCTCTGGCTGTAGTTATAACGTTAGTTAAACAAAATCTCAAAGTTGCAGGTCCTCGTTGTAGACAGTCATGTATTAGATGCATTCAACAGCAGCTCACTGTATCATAAACAGCGTGATTTAGACAGATGATGAGAAATGATTTCTCGGAGCTTTGGTTAGAATTAAAAAGTGCTGGTAAAGGGATGAACTAGATGGTGTGTAAAGTGAAATACACATACCTGTTCTGTCTCACTTTCTCTGTTTACAGATGGCTGAAAAAGTTGCACATTCCAGCAACAAATATTTAATGATGTGCAATTGTTTACATGTTCACTTTTTGAGACTGTAATAAATTTTATTAACATAATCCATTTAGGAAAAGGTTTTATCGCCCACATACACACCAGCTTTTAATATCTGTTCTAAGTGTAGTTTATACAGTAAAGGGGTCTACTATCCAAATCATTCTCAAAATCTAAATATCGGCTCATAAATCGGCTCTTTTTCACTTTAATATCGGCAAAGACATACAGACTGTAAGAAACAAAAAAGTTCTTCACAAAACATCCATGTTTTCTTGTCATTTATACTTTGGCTTCGATTTTCTAACATCATCGGTCACGGACAGCCAGACAAAAATATTGCCATTTATTTATAATTTATCTGCTGCGAGCTGCATATTGACCTTTTAGAGAAAATAGCTGAGAAACCAAAGCAGGGGGGGAAAATACTTGAAAAAACTTGAGTGTGGGTTCAGGGGTATTCTGGGATGTTCCCTCTGGTTTTATCTCTAAGGTTTCCCTCGGCTGCCGGGTCGTTACCGACCCTTGGCCTACTTGTTTGATGGATGACTTTATGACGCTATTTTAGTCCGGAGCGTCACTCGAGGCCAGGCTGTGGGTGCCCGGGTATGGGACCTTTCCCTGGGTATGTTGTTACAGGAAAAGATGCGTCAGGACTAGTTGTGTGAATCCAAAAGATCATGTTGAGCACGCAGAGCTCGGCGGGAGGAGTGGCGTCCAGAACGTTCCACAGGACCAAATCTGCGTCATCAGATAACTGCAGTTGGAAAAACAGAAAAATACCATGGGTCTTATTTCTCTACCAAACACTTTTCGCACATGATTACTCCTCCTCTAAGTGCTAGAAATAACTCATGGTGCACGTTTAGTTTTTGAAGCTTAAAGATAGATTAATTCTATTTTTTTTTTTTTATGTGAAATATCCAGCTTTTTTCTTTTTATCAAAGTCAGAGCAAGATTTTTATGTCTCTTTTGACATTGTGAAGGTTTATTAATGACCGTGTGTACAAAGGCAATTTTAAACAATCAATTATAACAATTTTGTCAGATTCTGATCATTTGAGAGTTTGATATAGATTTTTTTTATATAAAACATTTTATACAAAAATATGAACAATACACGTTGAAACAGACAGATGACTATAAACTACAAATACTGCAGAGAATATATATACTATATGTACAGGATCTTAATGATTTAAAGAAATCAAGTTGTAAAACAGTTGCAGAGTCCAGTGAAGGTGCCGATTGCAGTTTGTATGTAATACAGTTTTTAAAATTTGTCTTTTCTACTAAATCTTTTTTTTTTTTCAAATAACAGAAGCAGCCAGTGTTCTTAAATCTTGTCTAATCACAATAAACTATTAAATAACAACAAACACAATAAACTAATAGTAACGCGATAGCGCTGAAGTTGGGTTTGAATTTTTTTTTAGCAAAGCGACAGAACTTCTGCTCTGCTGTCAGTGAGAGTTTTACTGCCACAACAACTGGAAGCGATCCGTTTTGAAGTTCGTGACAGGATTTACTGTTTGCAACGTTCTATCCTTGTTTTCTCTCAAAAATTTTATACATATCTCGACCCGTTAAACTTTGAAACAAATCTTGAGCCAAGGGCCACCCATTGGCCAGAGTTATATTCACCTTGACTAGTCTTGACAAGTGGAAGTGGAGACACAAGTTTCTTGCACATGTGCAATATCAATGTGGTGTCTTTAATGAGTTCTGCTCTGTTTCTGGCTCAGTTGTTTTCAGATTGTTCCTATACTTCTATAAAACTATTAGGCGTTCACAGTAATTCTTTATCCAAGTTTGGGCTGTAAGCCAACATCTGCAGGATTTCTGACGGTGTTCTTTTGAGCTTGGTGCTCATTTAGCGACGTGAAATAATAATGATTTGTCCTGCAGATGCTTGCCGATAGTTCCCTAGCACCTGAATAATTTTGTCATTAATGTACTTCCGTAGAGCTCACTCATATCTGCTGTGTTATTCTCATCAGCTAGTCAGACAGTGACGTTTGAAAAGTTGATATGATGAAGTCACGTTACAGCCCAATCCACTACAATCTCGTGTATGTCTTCCAACATGGCTGCCAGAGGACTGTAGGATGACTTCTGCAAGCTTCTATTCCCTCTGGATCCTCCCAATGCTAAACCTGGATCTCCCCCAGATAGTGTAAGATGTGTCCTGAATAAAATCCTCCACTGTTAACAGTACAACATGACATGTGTTTTCATAACTCTCCTGTTTCCCTACTGGGAAGTCATTCTGGATAAAGAGTGTCAGCAAAATGCCTGAAATGTAAAATGAGAGTGCAGATTGTATCAGCGCCAACTCACAGCGCCACAAATCATTTTTCTGAGTGTGCTTTACGTGACGCTCATTCGGCAGGAGGATGGTGTGTTTGTGCAGGATGATGCTACACAGAGTTCTCCTAAAATGCCAGAAATAGTTGTTGTTAATAGCTCTGCACGATTATGGCCAAAATGATGATCACGATTATTTTGATTTATATTGAGATCCTGATTATTTATCCATCCATCCATCCATCGTCATCCGCTTATCCTGCGTACAGGGTCGCGGGGGGCTGGAGCCAATCCCAGCTGCCATCAGGTGAAAGGCGGGGTACACCCTGGACAGGCCGCCAGTCCATCGCAGGGCTGATTATTTATCACGATAATTAATTGATTTTAGAGACAACATATTTTTATTGCGCTTTCAAATTTTACCCAGAAAGTCGACTGAGTCTGGCTACTGCACGTCCGCTGCACAGCATTAACTTCCGCTGGAAGTGTCTCCGACGCAGCTCAGGATCTGAGCACCTTGTTGGCCTTTCTGTGCTTCTACCTATGGCTTCTACTCCCCTTACCAGCTGCGGCTCTCTCTGCTGTTTGTTGGGTCATCTGCACGGCTTCATCTCCCGCAGGGAACATTTCAAACAGTGTTTTGCCTGCCCGATTTTGCTGACATGTTAAGATTTTGATTTGGTAATCAGTGCTTGATTTTTGTGCTGCTTCTAGGATTAAGTAGGCAATGTAGATAAATCGTTTTTTTCTTTTTTTTGTCTGTTTTTGACTGTGTTTTTTGTTGATTTATGATTTTATTTTGAAAATTGACCTCATTCTCTATGCCGTTCTGTCTGACTTCCTGCCCAGTTCGATGTGCTATGTGCATTCACGAGCTGCTTCTGGTATGCGACGTGTCTGATGGACTCCCGAGCATTGACTATAAGGGATATAACGACCAGCTCCGGCAGCCGTGGGGCAGGGGAAACATGTGGACTCGTGGACTTTGCTTCTACTCTGGATTGTAGCAGCAGGAGTTTGCGCATGCAGACAAATCGCCCCTATGTCTGGAAGTTTAGGAAGCACCTGATTTGATATGCAGCCGAGTTTTCGATGAGCGGAGCACGCATTTTAAATGGCGATATCGCCGTCGATCATGTTCATTTAATTGTGGGAATCGTAAATCTCTATCAATATTCGATTAATTGTGCAGCCCTAGTTGTTAAGTGTTGACATTTAACATAGCCAGTGTGTATTGTGTCATATTAGGAATTCCTTTTTTATTTAGATATTAGAAGGATACTCTGATGGAGTGAGAACTTTGAGGATGGAATACTTTATCTTTTTAAACACTGATTTCTCAGGATTTTACACCAGCAGATTGACAGCAGGATAAAGAAAATTTAAATATATCAACATATTTATTTCAAAAATGAAAGAGGAAGCAGGAAATAGAGCTGCTAAGAAGTTGGATTAACTCTAAAACATATATACGACAATACACAAAACAAAAAACACTGATATCCAAGGCAAATCGGTGGAGTTTGGGATATGTATACAAAGACAGAAGAAATTGTTTTGCGTAACATTTAAGCATAAAACAGGATAAAACACACACTGCCTGGAAAACCCCTACGTCTTCCAAACTCCACTTTGTGATGCAGAGATTTTAGTCACCAAGCCTAAGCTGAGACATCCCTGCAGAGTCACAGAAGACCTACAACAGTTTCCTCTCCGAGTTGCTCTGACCATAATGAGGAAACTACTTGTAACAGAGAGGATGTTTACCTCCAATCTTAAAACCTGAGATGAACATTTAAGAAAGAATGTGATCTTTATTTAGTCTTTAGATTTTAGTTTGATGACAGGTTTGAAGCCACAGAGACTTGGTCAGCTGAGTGTTTCCCCCCTGAGGCCGAGGTGAACACTGCAGCGTGTTTCATCTGGCATGCTGTTTGTTAAATGTGTCCTCTAATACTCAGTAAGACCACGGACACGCCGGGAGTGTATGACATGCGCACACACACACACCCACCACAGGCTCTGGGGATAATAACCGAGAGACACCTGAATGTCTCCTCGCTCTGCTCTGGCACCTGATCTGCAGTCATGACATTTATTTTTATTTATTTTGTCTCAGACATTCTTGGTGCCAAACCCTCAAAGGCTGGAATGAATCTATAAGTCATGAATTCCTCCTGCCGGGTGGTAAAAAGTAACATCTACTCAAGTAGTGTACTTTCTGTCAGTACGGTTTTACTGTATTTGTACAGCATGTTCATATTATGCTTTGTATTTCTGCTCCACTGCAGTTCAGACGGAGATATTGTACTTTATACTGCGCTACATTTACTAGTCACATTTCCAATTCATATTTTTACATTAAAAAACATAAAGGCTTATATGATACAATACAAAACCTTTGACTTGCGCTCTAAGCTTAAATTAACTTTTTGTTTCAATAACTATAAAGAGATAAAATTATACAAAAGTTTAATCAAAGTGTAAGGATTACAGAAAAATTACAAAAAAATATTTTAGAACTTTATTTGTTTTCTTTCCTCTATCATTAATCATCTACCTCCGATGTATCTTGGGATCTTTTGGAGGTGTCTGACCCCTGGGTTGGAAAAAGCGCATCAACAGTTAGATAATACTTATTATTAATATATACAATTTAATAATATCAACTATGACAATTGATTAGTGGTGTAACGGTTTCTGAAACCGTGAGTGAATCTGTGAAACGGAGATCCTCAGTCTCAAGTCAGTTCCATCGGGAGACGGTGACGAATCGCATGAAAAAATCCGAAAGGGGAGTTTTTATGTAACAAACTGCTGACAAAGTCTACAGAGCAGACAGATACAAGGAGAGTAAAAATAGACAGAGAGGTGTTTGTGTGTCTGAAATGAAAAGCAGAAAAGAAATACACCACAAGAAATGGGATGATGTGTTCCTTCAAATATTATACCTCTCCATGTCTCCACCACAAAACTTTTGTGTACCGTTACATCCGTTTAATTTATCGGTAACAGGAGGCAAGTACTTTTACTACAGACTGACCAACAGATCATTGCTGTAACCGTCTATGGCCAGCAGGGCTAAAAGCTTCGCCCTCGTCAAAGCCAGCAGACTCCCTTGACAAAAACAGCAATTTCATCTCTGATCCCTGAAGTCCCCAGAGTTCGGACTTTGAGGGACACCATGAGAATCTCACTTCTCGGGTACTTTGTTCTGCTGGGATCAGAGGTACAGCCGACAGTAACCTTTTTACTTCATGCTTCATGACTTTCAACCTCTCATTGTATCTTCTTTTCATCTTTACGGCCCGTCCGATCTCTTTTTAGCACGGACATTCATAGACCTGTTCCCGCGCCAAAAATACGACGAGGCGTGACCGGAGCTGAAGCAATTCAACCAGCCGGGATGGTTTTTCTTTTTTTTTTAATCTTTCATTTTGCTTTCAGCAACTGCAGCGGCGTGAAGTAACAGAAGAAGAAGACTTGAGGTTTTCTGTGTTCATATCACCTGTCTATCATAAATTAAAGCCCCATAGGAAGGTTAGTGCTGCAACCCGACCTCAGTAGGTTTACTGAAGTACTGTAATTAAGTACAAATTCAGGGTACTTGTATTTTACTTTAGTATATTTACTTTTCAGATTGCAGTTTTACATACCCTTCCTGTCTTGTGAAAACCATGTCTCTCCATATTCTGTGTCGTTGAATATGGATGTTTTTGATGTCCTATAGGTTGAGAAAAATCCTACTCCTATATAAAATTAAAATTAATTATTAAAATGAGCTCAACCTTAAAGTAGTTAAATACATGATAATGCAGAGGAAATATATATATATATAATATATAATAGTGAAACACTGACGGGGACAGAGACCAAAGGAGCCTAAAGGAAAGCTGCAGAAAGAAAACTTTCTCATGAGAAAGGACAAAACTAAGCATTTTGGGATAAGAATGCATACAGATGAGGAACTCATGAACTGCATCATGGGAAGTCTCGATATCTAGGCCTATAGCAGCATAACTAAGGGATGGATCAGGACTCACCTGAGCCAGCCCTAACTATAAGCTTTATCAAAGAGGAAAGACTCTCAAACCCAAACTGGGACCAGGTTCCACAGGAGAGGAGCTTGACAGACCTAACGACGGATTTAACCGATTTCTTTTTTTAAATTTATATTTTAATCTTTAGAACAAACAAACCAGACAATTATTTCTAGACTCAGGACCACACACTTGGTTTTTAAACTAAACGATGTTAGAGTGGTGGTTCCGGGGATCTGGGATCTCTCAGAAACTCGCTTGATCAAACGTGTCTTCAGTAGGGCTGACCCCGACTAGTCGAAAATTTGATGCTCCGATGGGCAGAGGCTGATTCGACTGTCAATCTTACAGTCGAAGCTTCGCAGCTAAAGAGGATCACGCCATTTTGGCGATATGGGGGTGCTCAACGTTTGATTTTACATAGAACCACCAGTTTCCTCCCAATAAGTTAATATACAGCCTATTACAATATACATTTCAACATTTAATGTAGGGCTGCAGCTAACGATGATTTTAGTATTCGAAGCTTCAGAAGAGCCACAGCCACCTCAGGAGGCTCAGGAGGTAGAGCGGGTTGGCCGTTAATCGGAAGGTCGGCGGTTCAATCCCTGGCTCCCCCTGGTTGCATGTCGAAGTGTCCTTGGGCAAGATGCTGAACCCCGAATTGCCCCTGGCGGCTGTTCCGCCAGTGAATGAATGAGTGTGAATGTTAGTTTCCGTTTGAGCAATTTAAAAGCGCTTTGAGTGGTCGAAAAGACTAGAAAGGCGCTATACAAGTACGGAGCATTTATAGATTATTTCAACGATTCATGGATGAGTCGTTTAAGAAGTACTTGCGGCAGCGGCGAGCGGCGGCCCCCCCATGCCCCGGTAACGGGATCAGCTGGGCACGTTTATAGGTGATAGATATTTATTGGTCCTTTCGGAAATTCATAGTGTGTCATACAGCAAACATCAGACCAACAACCAGACAGCAGCTTTCCAAACACAAACATCACCCGAGTGCTCTACAAGTTTTACTAAAGGTTCGTGCAGACTACACGACTTTCAGCGTCGGCCGATGGCCGTGCCGTTCACACTACACAACTTATCGTCTTGTGACGGGAGTCTTGAAGTCGTTGTGGCGTTCACACTACGTGACTGATCGGTGATGGGGGGGGTCACACAAAACCAAACCACGTTTAGTCAAGAAAACCCACGTGAAATGTGAAACAGGAAATGAGCGATCCTGCACAGGAAACAGCTGTTGTTTGTTATTATAAAGACAAAGAATCTGGGTTAAGGATGGATTAGCACACACAGGTAGCAGGGATCATCTGAGCTACAGAGAGCTGCAGGTGAGTTAAAAGGTGCAGCTCCCCGACACCCAGTTAACTCTTGACTGTGACGTTACAACTCACGGCCCAAAAAGGAAAACAACAAACGCACGTGAGCACATTTTCAGCTGAGGAATGCGGCTTACTTTGGCTTTCAACTCAATCAATCATGATTTCAGTTAAATGCTGCAGTTGCTGTGTTAGTGTTACCTTGTCTGAGGTCCACGGGCAGAACACCGGGTGCTTTCTGATCAGATGCCGAGGCGACATAAGCTTTACGGTGAAACGGACTGTAACATTACAGAGTTGTTGTTTTCTTTAGCTTGAAATAATCCCATACTTTGGACACTTTCTTCTTTATCCCTTGCTATTTTCTCTCTCTTCCTCCACTTTGCAAACAGCTCCATTATATTCACGTCATGTTCACAGCGTAAGCGTGATGCGCCACAGTAATATATGTCCGTGCAAAACAGTGTGCTGGATAGTTATATGGATTAAAGTAACACTATGTAACTTTTGCTCTCGGGGTCCCCCTACAGTTGGGAAACAGTATTGTCTTCTACTACTGTCGTAAAATCTGTCATGAGGTGCGTTTGACTTCATGCGGCGCAGCGCAGCGCTGACTTAACATGATGCATGCTGGACTTAAAATAAGGCATGCTGGTTAGAAATTGTGTCCGACTTTCGCCGGCGTTGCAAAACATCACCATGTCACATGACATTGAAACTTCGCGGGAGCAAGGCGGCTGTAGGCGCCGAGTCCGGCGGCCGCAGTTGCCGCAGTTGCTTTTCTCTGGCTGAACAAAGTTAAAACCACATTATTGCCTGAACAGTCACTGATCTCAGCTCACAGTTAGCTCACGTTGGTATAATGTGTCCAACTTGACGGTGACGTTTTTTATTTCCCGCCCCTGCAGTCACCTGCATGTTAGACTATGAAGTCGGTGAAAGTCAGCCGCAGTCATCTCGAACCACCAGGGGATACACGTGCATTTGTTGACAAGCGATACCGTCTTGAGTTCTCGCGAGTTCTCACGTCTTCGGCAGACTGCCAGCGCATATGAATATAATTTCATGGGTTTTATTTGATCAAAAGATCGCGTAGCTCACGTTTACAAGCCAGTGTCATTATAGTAGCCTGTTGGCTACTGTTTTACATAATGTCTATGCTAATTCAGTGTTTGTGTGGTAGGTAATAGCCATATATTGTCAATATTATATCCAGCTACCATAGATCAATCTGCAAATAATCGATTTGCATTAGAGCCTGATGAAAGACACTTTAACCAGAAAAATAAATAAACAGACATTATGATAGTTATCCTGAAAGATTATTTTGTCAATCTAATCATGTATTTACTTGCAAGAATGTAGACCCTACCAAACTTGTACGCGCCGTTTAGACATAGGGCTTACTTTATGATTTAATTTTTCTTTTTGTCCTAAGAAATGAGGGGCTTCATCAGAATGCACTTACTCCAACATTAGGCTGTACAAAGTTTACACTTGTACCATTGACACTTTTCTCTTGTTTTATCAGGAATCTTTTGTTGAGAACTATGCCTCTACCTCTGCTTCATCTCATTTTGAGTCCTCACATAGTACATCTGGGGGAGGCAGGACCAGAGAGAGGGGGGCAGGTAGAGGTGGGGGGAGAGGGAGAGGTGGGACGTGGACCCTGAGAGCCAGCAGAGGATTCAGAGTTTGCAGGATCAGCGTGATGCGGACATGCAGACCAGAATCCAGGCATTGGACCCTCAGCAAAGGGATGCACTCCTCCAGAGGGTCTTGACAAGACTCCCTGGCTTGATGTTTGATGTGTTGGCCTTGCTGGAGGATTCTCAACAGCCGAGAGTCCCTGATGGAGGAGTTCTCCACCGGTGCACCTGTTCAAACTGCAGGGAAATGAACACTGACCTTGAGAGACTCTGCTGCAGGCAAACGCCAGAGACCTGCGTCAGTAACATGGCCCATATGCGCCTGTATATACTGGACGAAGGGGTATTACGGTCGGCTCGGGCAGCCTGGAACGACATATTAGCTATTGAAGATGACCAGGAGCCAAAGGGTAGAGCAAAGGCAAAATAGACACTCAGCCTATCGCCAGTTTGTGCTCTGGCAGCACGGTCGCCTTGGGGTAGGCAACAGAGTCGTCATCCCGAGCTGCTGTGTGTGGCGAATCAGAGACAATTTTCCAGACTCAAGGGCACAGTATATGGGTTTCAGGGTTCGCCGGATCATGTAGACAATAATAATAGTAGTAGTAGTAATAATAATAGTTAGAATTTTGTAAATAGTTTTTTCTATTTATCCTTTTCACTTGTTTGAAAATAAACAAACAGGACAAACTTTTATTTTCACACCTCTTTAGAAGTATTTACACACACATGCGTGGTATGTACACACACCCACCCACCCACCCATCATTAACTTTAGGGGAACACGTTCACCCCGAGTCACATGTGCCCCAACTAGCTCTGCTGTAGGGGGTGGCTGTACTGGAGCCAGAAGGCCTAAGCGCCTGGGATCATCTGGCCTGAGGGTCTGTTTCCTAGGAAGACCACCTCCACTTTGCAGCCTCTTTGCAACGATGACCCTCTGCAGGTCTGGAATGTAGGAGTAATCCTTTTTCACCTTCAATACGTAGACACTCCAGAATTTTGACCGCTTGTTGTAGTGTCATCTGTAAATAGAAAGAATATACCAATTGTAGACTAGTCTTGATTTACAACTGTCATAAATACAGATCAATAACACAAAATGAAAACCGAGTCATTAGACAGACTTACATGCTGTTCCTTGGGTCATTTGATGCATCCTCATCTGGAGAGAGTCATGCTGCTCTTCTTCCTCTACAAGATTCAGAGATTGCATGCTGCAGATGGCGTAAAATAGAGGTAGACAATAATAGTATAGATAAGAAGACATAGTGGGGGAAAAAGTAAATGTGGATTCAGTCCACATTAGTTCAAGCAAAAAACATTCATTCACTGTCTCCGATAAACTAAGAAGGCACAGAGCACAAACTGTTTCACCGTTGTTGGTGGCACTCTGGGAGAGGGCATGCCTCGATGCTTTGCCTGTGCTTAATTTGAATCAAGTTCAAACACGACTATTATGTGAGTGTTGTGCGAGAGTAGGCAAGTGTTGCAGAAAAGTGTGCAAGGGATATAAGACTGAAAACCAGAGGCTCACACCACCAACTCCAAGGAATATAGCCTTCTGCTATAAAAACTCACCTGGCCTCTAACATAGCGACCTCTTCTTCCAATATTTGTACTCCTTCAATGAGAAATTCACCCCTGAATCAAAAATACGTCTGTGTGATTACACTCAGCGGTTTAGTCTAGGTGCTAGTGATAAGCAGGAACAGGGGAATTACTTTGCTTATTTATTCATAACAAGCATCACATTTGAGTTTGACTCTTGGTGAGGTAGTCATCATACTCTGAACACAACAACCCTTCATGTTTGTAGAATCAAAAAACACAGAAGTATTGAACAACAAGAACAACAATAGGGTGGGAATTCGTCATCAGAAAAAATAGCGACAAGAATCCTGTTTGGTTTTGTAACGTTAGCTAACAATAATCTGAAACAACACAATCAACTATACATGCAACAACTCAAAATCTATGAACACAACAATAATATTACTAATCTTCCTCCTTTCATACTTTCTACATGTTTAGTAGACTCAATGTTTTTGAGAAAAAATTGCGATTTGTATGTCGATTGCAATGCTCAAATCAGAGAGAATGCTAGCGATAGCCAGACAGACAACAAATTCGGAAAAATATAGATACCATGCAAGCAATATACGTTACTTACTAGTCCAACAGCATGACGGCCGGGTCAGCATCGGTCGGGCACCCCTCCTCCTCCTTTAGCTCAAGCCAGCGAGCGAAAGCTGGACCAATATTGATCCTCGTCCGGCCTTCTATTTTGTCACTCTCCCTTTTTCGCTTTTGCGTCAGAATTTGAGGAAGTAGGGGCCGGTGGAGGAAGTGAGGTATGCCGTAAAGCAGTCGAATTTTGTAGTTCTTTTTGTGCTCGGGTTACTACCCGAACCCCGAAGTTACGTAGTGCCAGTAAAAGCGATACAGACACCGTCAGGCTACGGCAGACGTGTCATTCAACCTACTGTAAGTCGATGTACCATCTCAAGGGTCTTGGAAATATATTATGAAGGTTGAAAAAACTACATAGTGTTGCTTTAAACGAAGCATTGATGCAAAGAAAACGATGAATCGCTTCAGCCCTAGTTTAATGCTGTAAATAAACATGTGAAATGAAAGAAGCTTTTAATAAAGGTTTTTAAAGTGTGTGTGAATAAATCCAGAATTGTAACCCTAACCCTGGGGCGTCAATGCGCATGTGTAGGTGTAGCGTGCATGTGTATAGTAGCAGAATAGGAACACTTGCTGAAGAGACGGAGCCGGTGTTGTGCCGAGTTGCCTGCACCTCGCGGATGTTTGGATCATATATCACCATTGATGAACCATACAAAGAATCTTATATCGTTTTTAAATAGTAGGCTACTTGAGGAACCGCGACGTGCATGTAGGCGAGTTGTTGGCCCTGCGGCAGGCACGCAAAACTCTGCACAAGACGAGTGAATGGCAGGCGATCAGAGAGATTCCTCAGAGGGAGCCCTACTTATATTATTGAGGAAATGTTTCTATTGCAGTCTGTAAATCACCCTATTGTGAACTGAAGCAGATTCTCAGTCCAAGTCATCCCCAAGAATGAGTTAAACCAGACGGCTGTACACGAGGTAGATGCTGCTCACGTGTGATCCACTGGTGCCAGAATACAGCAGCGTGTCGACACTCTGCCCATCTAGAAATACGTATAACAAATAATATTTGATATTAATTCAAATCCAGTAATTTGATTGGACATTACAGCAGTCATGTGACCTGAGTGTTCAGCGTTAACTTACTACTACATGCCACACAACCATCAACCCCAACACACACACACTGCTCTCTCTGCCTCCACCTGCCCTCCTCCCCAACTACACATCATGTCTTCACTGGCATGTGAATGTTTATACTGTATGAGTGTGTGTGTATGTTGGGGGGGGTGCGGGTCTGTGAGGTTCAAGAGTCCATCTTGTTTTTTCATTTGCTGTGCTCCGTGACATTTGTTCCTGCAGCTGAACATGTGCAGGACAATTTCTCGATTCTTCCAGCAGTGGACAGCTGCGGCGTGAATTACACTAAAGCTGCTGCTTTGGGGGGGATTAGGCCGGTTCTGTGTGTGTGTGTGTGTTACTCTCCTGGGACATGTTAACCCTTTGCAATCAGAGGTCCTGCAGGTCCTGGACCAGGATCAGGATCTTTCTCCCTGGCACTTAACTTTCATCTCTTGTACCAAACCGATTAGATAAAACCTGCTCAGGTAGCTATTAGAGGAGAAAATCTCAAGAGCTGTACATTAACTTACATTTATGGAGATAAAAGTAATTTTTAATGGACTGTCAAACTAGCTGAGTCAGTTTTGTGAACATTGTCGAGCATAAGTTCATTTAAACTTATCTCTGGAAAGTGAACCCAACAGCTGTGGCAAGTTCATGGAAAATTGTATTTGTCAAAGGAAATTCACATTTGGCTTTTTTTATGTATAAACCAAATCAATGGCTGCAAGAGGAGCATATTGAAGTTGGTGCTATATCATGTTCTAAAAATGTTATTCAAAAAGAAGTATCTGCATATGGGATTAGAGCTCTGTTTCTTTAAAAATAAAGATCATCAGGATGTGGAAAAACTCGGACCATGAAATAATAATAAAACACCCCCCCCCCCCCCCCCCCCCTAAAAATTCTGGTTTTCATTATTTTAAGGGTCATTGTAACTGATAATAATGTTATGGAAATAAAGTGAGTCAGGTTCAGGTGTGATGAAGAAGTTTCTTAGAGTGATGAAGACTAACTCAGCATTGTTTAATAAAACTGTGCCGAGGAGATACAGTGCCGGCATCCAATGTGTGTTCATGCCAACACCAAATCTGAAGGTTACTTCCTGTCTGAGGACATTTATCCTTCATGACCTAAAGAGATTCACTAAGTGGCCAATAAAGGCTATTGTTCACCCCTTTTTATACAAGATTCTACTGAATACTGGTTCAAATCAAGACACAATGCTCATCTAAGTTGACCTCGAGTCATGTTGTGTCATTCAACCCACACGCAACACCTTCGACATAGAGCTAGCCAGTCTGGAATGAAATAAAGTTGAGATAACCTTGGGTTGCCTAACAAATGTACAACAAATACATCATTATTAAGTCAGCTGCGTCATCCAGTCAACCAAGCAGTCTGAGAGGAGAGACAGAGTCTGACCTACTGTTTTGTAAAGTCACAAGCTGTCACCTTTGGCCTACTTTAGCTCTGCAATTGACCCTAACATGACCTGGGAAACCTTGTGTCATGGTACCCTTAAAATCCCTTCACAAATGATAACAACAAAAAACGTATTGTGCCCTTCCGTAAAACCGAGAAATGTTCTGAGACAGTTATCGTAACATAAAAATCTCATAAAATAACAAAATATTTGAAAAGTTTCAGTCTGGTTTCAGGAAGTACCACAGCACTGAGACTGCCCTGCTTAAAGTCACCAATGACCTTTTAATGTCTGCTGATGAAGGTATGTGCTCAGTCCTGGTACTCCTGGACCTTAGCACTGCTTTTGACACCATTGATCACAACATCATGTTAGACAGACTGAGGCACTGGGTGGGGATCTCTGGTACTGCCCTAGAATGGTTTTCATCCTACCTGTCAAATAGAAAGTTTTGCGTGTCTGTAAACAACTATGTCTCTTCGTTCTGTCCAGTTAAATATGGTGTGCCTCAGGGGTCGGTCTTAGGACCCATTTTGTTTTCCTTGTATCTGCTTCCTCTTGGACATTATCCATAAACATGGTATTTCTTTTCATATTTATGCTGATGACACACAAATATACTTGCCCGTCAGATCCACAGACTCTGGAATGCTGAGTTCACTTAACAACTGCCTTTGTGAAGTTACAAAATGGATGTCAAATAATTTCCTCCAGCTGAACTCAGACAAAACAGAAATCCTG
>NC_060171.1:3504927-3527264 GCF_021292245.1 Micropterus dolomieu
TGATCACAACATCATGTTAGACAGACTGAGGCACTGGGTGGGGATCTCTGGTACTGCCCTAGAATGGTTTTCATCCTACCTGTCAAATAGAAAGTTTTGCGTGTCTGTAAACAACTATGTCTCTTCGTTCTGTCCAGTTAAATATGGTGTGCCTCAGGGGTCGGTCTTAGGACCCATTTTGTTTTCCTTGTATCTGCTTCCTCTTGGACATTATCCATAAACATGGTATTTCTTTTCATATTTATGCTGATGACACACAAATATACTTGCCCGTCAGATCCACAGACTCTGGAATGCTGAGTTCACTTAACAACTGCCTTTGTGAAGTTACAAAATGGATGTCAAATAATTTCCTCCAGCTGAACTCAGACAAAACAGAAATCCTGGTCATCGGGTCCCAGCAGATTGCTGGTTCCCTAGTAAATCACATTAAGCCTGTGGCAAAGGACCTTGGTGTTTGGTTTGATAGTAATTTAAATTTCGAGCAGCACACCACAAAGCTTGTTCATGTTTTTATCAACGTCATCAATTTTGGCAAAATATCTGCCTTTGAGCTGTGTTTGTCTTGTGCTTTTTCTTATCTATAGATATTTTTTCTTTTTAGAAATACTCCACATTTTTTTCTGTTTCTACATAACACCTTACCATTGTTTATTAGAAATAGATTATTCACTGCCAGCGCACCTGCAGAGCAGCCGCCTCACACTAAACCAGTATACCAGCCTACATGTCAAATCTTGTTTGATGATTCAAATCATTGACGTTCAAGAGGCAGACCTCACGCTATTTATCAAAACCCAAAGACACTTACTTGAGCTGCATCTTTTCTCTATACACCTGTCTGTTTTGTTTTTATAGGACAGTTCAGATTAAGAGATGACATGAGACAAAGGTCCGTAACTGTGTTTGAACTGGAGACATTACAGGTACACGGCATGAATCTCAGAGCACGGGGACACCTGGATGTCCCAGCTAAACCTATCTCAACAACTTTTGACAACACGATGTTGATTTTCTAATCCTTGAAACTTTAAGAATCTGGTAGATATATAGTCATTTTCTGGATGGCAATCTTGACTCTGAAATGTAAAGACTGATCTCAGACATGATAGCAGCATTGATTTAATTTTTAGCCCTTTTCTGCTGCTGCTGTGACTTCCTCTTTAGGATTACTTTTATACCTTCTGACAAGCCACAGATAATATCACATCTATACTGCGAGATGGTAAAGTAGCTTGTCTGCCTGCTGGCCGAGCTGTTCGGGAGTTAACCTGAAGGTCTGTGGATGAGCACTTTGAAGTATGGCCTTTCAACAGCAGCAGCGGGCGACCGCTGAGCTCAGGATTAGTTTTGGTCAGACCTTCACCGTGAATCATTTTTACCACAGAGAATATATTGATTTCCACAGGAAGATGTTAAAACCCCTGAAAATTGTGGTGGGTAACAGGACACCCCGCAGCAGAGAGGGGATTTCTGCCACTCTGAAGGCCTCTTGTGTGTTAATCGTCCACTCAGTCTGCAGAATCTGAGCGTCGTGCCAAGTTGGAATCCTTTTATTGATAGTTTGAAGCGGCGGAGCGGGAGGTCGCGGCCATGCCAGAGGTTTAAAGCTGGTCTGGAGCTGGGTTAGTCCAGCTGGAAATGACCTCTGAGGGGAAAAGGTCATGGTTGATTTGACTTTCTGTTTATGTTAATCTATAAACCACTAGCTCTGATTAGGGCTGGGCGATATGGCGGGCATGTTTACTATTTTTAGTAACATAGCTTGTTTCTTACTTCACCTTTTTAATTATACTTCATTCTCCATCTTAAGAATCACTCACATATTGAATTCGCCTCCTTCAGTTCTCTTCCCACTCACAGACCTAACGTACCTCTGCTGCAAACACGCCATTACCAGTACCCACTCAACTCTCCTCGACTCGGTTTGGCCGTCCTCCGTTTTCCATTGCAGATAGTACCCGGAGATAGCGCCCCCCAATGTAGCTGGTCGTCATAGCGACGCCACACACAACTGCCGTCACGTAACGTTCAATGTGACACACACACCAGCGACGCACACACAGCTGTCTCTTGATTTGAGTTGTAACGTTTCAACATTACTCAGAATGTAAAGACAGATAAGACGGGGGTGATACGGGAAAAAGTACCTGGTAGCGGGTACACGTACAACTTTAACACAATGGGAAAACCAAAAAAAGGCGAGTCGAGCTGGTACCGCGCAGTGGAAAAGGGGCTTTACCGTCTCTCCCTCCCTGCATGTCCGCTTCGGTGACTTTGTGCATCAGTAGTAGGCTAAGCTGTATAAAGTCACCAAAAAAAAAAACCTTGTCTTCTGGACTTTTCCTCCCGCGACTCCCTTCACAGCAGCAGCTGAGCCGCATTTTGAGGAGGCATGTTGACAACGTAGCCTATCAAAACAAAACCAACGTGGTGGCTAACAAATAACATCTGACTGGTGTGTTCATTGTCGCTTTACCTGGTCCGCTCTTGTAAAATATCTACTGTGTTTCTCTGATAAATACTACAATGTGTCGCCTAACCTGGGCGGACCGCTGAAGTAAAGTGCATGTGTGGGGAAACACTGACTGAACCGTTGCTTTTCTTTGTAATAGCCAGGTCTCAGGTCTCGACCCTGCACTGTGTCTCCCCCCATCTTGTTAGAGACTTTGTGAGTAGAGGGAGGGCCGGGCCTGCACGGTGAGGGAGAGAGAGGAGCAAACGCCGGCAGGACTTTACAGAAACATATTAATTAACTCAATATCAAACTATATCAGTATAAACGGTATTGTCCAATTTCATATCTCTTTTGAAATCAAATCGGCATACCTCATATACCGATATACCGCCCAGCCCTAGCTCTGTTGTTGTTTTTCGGTCAAACCTTTGTTGCTGTTGCACAGTGGAGGATGCGATGATGTGTGCAGAGCAAGGCACTAACAATGCCGAGGTTAGGTTTTTCACAACATCACTGAAATGGGAACCTACATTTTCTTCCAAATATGCATCGACTAATTGAGCCTTTTTAGATTGTCACTGTGTCAGATTCGCAAGTCTCAGTCATAAATTTTTGCAGTGACTACCAATATATTGTGTAGTATCTCACCCCATTGGATCCTTTTTCACAATAGCAACAAATTCACCTCACATCGGAGCTTAATACAGTGAAGATCACATTCAGTATGAATGAGACCGACAGCTTACAACTCCTGCTAACAACTACAGCTAGAGGGCTGAATCATTACATAAATTATATGTTGATGTATTACAGTATGTCGGCTCATACTTTTAAAATTGCAGCACAGATTAGGGTTTAGGTATTTTAAAAACAATGTCTCTGTTACAAAGTTTGTCCACCCTCATTGATTTTTAAATGATTTACCCTTTAAAATGTTCTGTTCAGTATCATCATGGTCACCGTTGAAACTTGTATCAAGATTTTCTGTTATGTTTATATTGAAAAAAGTTAAATAGATATAAATATCATTGTTTTTTTAAAAACCCACACAAATATCAAAATAAATATTTGCCTTAAAAAATCCAGCTACTGTGACGACCAAAACTGATATATTCATATTTATGAAAACATAAAATGTAGGGCTGAACAATTAATTGCATTTGCAATATTATCGCGATATGATAAAACCAGATTTTCCAATTGCAAAGGCTGCGTGTGGTCACATGACACGTGAGAGTAAACCAGTCTGCACAGGAAGCATCAACTAATACACATTACGCTGTATTCACGTGTTGTTGTACAACGGCCTTAAGCTTGACAGAAGCTGATGCTAAAGAAACTTAAGTGTCACACAGGGAATGAAAGTAGCACCCGCCGGGCCATCCTCCGCTTTGACGGACAGGAAAAATGAACCACAGAAAGACACGTGTAGTAAGGTAAGCGTATTGTGGCGATCGGTATCAGCCAAAGTACACACAGCCACCAGTCGGCTCAGGAAATATCTGTGGAACGGCCTTTCAAACCTAACGCACAAGTCTGAAAGAGGCCCAGTCTGTCCTAAATCACAGCCGCTGCTTACCGCCATCAGATGCTACGGGGGAGGGGAACTCGTCTATTCAACACGAGAGGCGTCACTTGGTTTTATTTTCGTTGGCCAACTGTTCAATTGAACCTCAAACTGAGTATTTTTTGTGGTTTCCGAGATGGACTGGTGATTGAACTGTGGGTTTTGTATTGAGCGCTTAATGTATAATACACTGTTGTGAGCTTTGTTTTTCTTGTGATATGTAGGTAGGACTACCTGATAATATATATATAATATAAATTTAATGCCATGTCTTGACTCTCAAATTATCTTTCTCATATTATTATAATTTGATATTTCTTCTCCACCATTGCTCATAATAATAATAATTCATGCAATTCTTGCATCACCTAATTTCATCATAACACAGTCCTGGCCTACAAGAAAGAAGAGTGTTTATATAATGTGTTGCTCATACTACACACTGATTTACTGCTTGTCCGTTTTGAATAAGGAGGTAAAGAGCATAAAAATTAATCGCATATTAAATTGCAATATTGGTAAAAAGAAATCGCAGTTAGATTATTTTCCAAAATCGTTCAACCCTAATAAAATGTGAATTATTAATTATGACTCCTGAAATGACGATGGATGGATGGATGGACTCCTGAAATCATCCTAAAGTAAAAAGTGAAGTTGCTGTACTTTGAGATGCCATCAGCAAAGCTTAGCTCTAAACTGTCCCCTAAAAAGCCCATAAAATACACTTTTTTATAACAGTGACAATGACGGTAACCAATGTTTATGCCCAACCCCTGTGGGAAAATATTTCTGAGTCAGCTGGAGTTGTTAATCTTATATTTGATTCATGGTGAATAATTGCACAATGCCCCATGTTTTATTTTCCTTCAAAATTATGGCATATGTGGTTCAGTTTGATTAGACTTTCAGTTTTCAATAAAATGCTTAGATTTGGTATTTATATTGAAAAATTAAAAATCTAGATACAGCACTGTGAATACAAGTTCTGTTTACCCTCCATAATATATGAGAGTGACATGTGAAGCAGACCTCCTGTGGAATAAAAACACTGTTACTGATATTTCAGGCGTGACTGTTGCAGACATCTGTGTGCCAAACATTAGGCATTGTTGAAGAGTCATACAGTATCTGGTGTTGAAGTCCAGAAGGTCTGACGAACACAAGAAACATTTTAACTGTGAAACTGAATCATCACCTCTGAACGCTGCCACGAGTAACTGACCTCTGATTCAGTTTGGAGGAATCTGTGTTCTGGATGAACAACATGTGGTCAGAGACTTTATTGTTCAAAGCCGCAGAACTCTATTCCACTCGTGTTGGTTGACATTGAGTAAACCCACAAAAACACACACGATGAGTTGATCTGGTCTCTTTTTCTTTCTCTTAAAAAGGTCCACACTCGTTTGGCTTCCATTAAAATTAAATCACTACAGAAGAAGACTCTTTTCCCGTCTTCGGTGAAGATGTAAAGACAGTATGTGACCCGACTGTAACACAACGCGACCCTTTGCTTCCTTTAACAGGCGAATGAAACTGCATCTGGGGGTCGATCAGCAGTGAAGCTCTTTGTTTTTGGGTGGATTTGTTTATCGAGCTCTCACTTCAGAATAGGAAAACCATCTAACGGGCTCTTTAATGAGGTGATTTTACGCGGAAGGCAAGTACAGCGTTGCGGGCCGCCACGAGGACGACTTTACGAGTGACCACACAGGGTGGCGGTGTGCAAGCGGCCTCGGTTTGATGGAGGGCCCCGATCTTTACTGCGAGTCTGTTTGGAGGATCGGGTAGACGGGGTGAAGAGATGTTGGCGTCTCTGTGATGATGTTTAAGGTTTAACAGATGAACAACTGCTGCAGTTACGGTTGTTGATCGTCAGTGCGGAAATGACCTTTCCTCCTCGGCCAGGACATGTCCCAACAAATCCTCATATCCAAAGAAGAAAAAAGACTTGAAAAGAGGCTGGCAAACAGCTTTATCAGACATTTCAGTCTTTCAAAGAACTTCCTCATCCAAAGGATCAGATCTTTTCTTCATTATTTATACTATGGTGGCTGTTGCAGCAGATGTACCTCCACCAAGACTTGCAGAAGTGTCGTAAAAGGATCACTTCATGTTTAGGCAACTAAAAGTACTCGATCAGATCTCAGCTTTGGAGCCAATTCCAGCTGACATCGGGCAAAAGGTGGAGTACACCCTGGACAGGTCGCCAGCAGGGTTGGGCGATGTCTACAAAATTTCCATCGGACGACGTCTACATTAAAACATCGGGATGGACGATGGCATCGGTGGAAATTTTACAAGCAGGGACCAGGTGAACACACAGGGTGCAGATGTTGGTTTTGGTTGTTTGATAGGCTCCGTCATTAACAAGCCCGCAAGCGGCTCACCTGCTGCCGTGATAACGGATCGCGGGTGGAAAAACACGGAAAAAAGAAGAGTTCTGTGTCTTTTAGGCGACTTTATAATACGTACTGCTGATGGAGAAAGTGGAGTAGACGGGCAAGGGGGGAGACGGAGAGAGGCGGGGCAAGCCGGTGTGTTTCACTGAGGTGTAGGCCTCTTGAGTGAGATTTAAAATTTATAATAATAATGTTTGTGGTGATTAAAACCTGCTTTCACATGACGGTATTATGTGAAAAATTTAATTTCTTTTTGCCCGGGGGCGGTTTTACAATCACGATGCCTGCTCAAACATTGCTTGTTGGTGGGAGAAACGTCTGGTATTGGAGCCATAAGGTTCGTACACCCAACCATCCGTCCACCCACCTCTTCCATGAGACGTTTGAGGACAGCCACCTGCAGCGGATCCCTTCACCTCTGGTTGAAGCCACCATTTTTGGTTTCAGAAGAAAACCTGCAGATTGTCGAAGCTCAGCAGAATGAAAACAGTAGAGCCTTTTAATAGAATCAATGCACACGTTTCTCTCTTTTATAAGGGATCCATGGCAGACTTTTTTGAATATTTGAACTTTCGTCAAACTTACTGCCCTTTTGAGTCAGCTCCATCATGTTTTCTGGGCGAAGGGGTTTTCTGCACGCTGTCTCTGAGCAGCGGAGGCGGCAGCAGCAGTAGCAGCAGTGAAGTGACAGCTCCAGGTGGCGGTGCAGGGCTTCAGAGTGGACAAGAGGCCGAACAGCAACTGTTGGCCCAACGCTGGCAGATAAATAATAAACCAACTGTGAGCTCGGCACTGCTCTTCAGGAAGAACAGAGAACAAGACGTGCTACAGAGGAAGGAGGAGGGCAGCAGTTTAAACCTCTGCACTTGCGGTTTGGCACAGATCGATCAGGCCTGGATTTTAAATTAAACAGATGTCACCATGAATACTTCAACTTTTGAGCAACACGATATGGACAGAAGTGATGTAATACGTGGGGGGATCAGCCAGTAAGCCGAGGAGCATGTGCAAAAGGTCAACTATCACAGCGATGCTGCACTACTGCATAGATCCTGTATGTAGGGAGATACTTTACTCCAGTTTTTTTCATTCTTACAGTTACTTTTGTTCTATAATGCGTGCTGTGTTTAGTTTTTATTTAACTTGACTTTATGTGATGTTTTTAATATCAAAGCTTTATGATGTCATAAGAAAACGGTGAAGGATCACGATGCATTCTGGGCAAGACTTGAGTTGCAAAGTGGCGGGAGCTATGTCACACCCCTGCTTCCAGGAGTAAAAGTTCCCATTCATTTCCCCATAGACAATGTTGCGTGACAGATAAAACACTTCTAAAACATCGGTATTATAAAATATCTGGTTCTGGCCTGTGGACATAAAAACACAGGGGGGAGTTAACTACAACTCCCATGGTGCATTTCAACTAGAAAAATCCAGTTTCCGATAATACAATTGTGCGCAATAACTGAGGGTGAAAGCTAAAGTTTGTGGTGTTTAGAAAAATAAAATTTGCAGCTTAAATTAATGTACTTTCAGATTCTGGGTCAGTTTTGGATGAGCCGTGTTTTGTTCACATATTCAGGGACATAGCATTTGGAATTTGCTACCGCTCTGCTTCACACGTCAGCAGTGGCTGAGGCTTATTGGGACACTGAATGGAGAGAAAAAATAATTAATATTAACAGAACTATGAAGAATTGTTTGGTGTGTTACAATCATCCAGTCAGGAGCCGGTGTGAAGTCCACAGTGACACTCGTCCTGCATGTTTACTCTTAATATACTGCATCTTCAGATTACAGTACATGTTTATATATTTATGCATTTATATTTTAATAAATGTTTTACCTGCAGTAATGGTTTTAGTCCTGCTGGCCTTGTGGGTTTGGTGATGCTGGGATTTTTCGTCTTGTGCCATCAAAATCTACACCTTTCCAGAATTTGGATTTGTGACTAAATACCACTAAAAGTAATGAAATTCCCATCGGCCTCAGCTGTACTCTGTGGTTAGTGCTGATTAGCACCGCTGTGTCAACAGTCACTTAACGTGGCTGTAGAACTGGATTTGTAGTAAGGTGTTAACGGGACCTGCTGCAAAGTTTGAGATTTCCTGTTGAGTGTCGGATATCGCCGCTGCAAAACTTGAGGGATGTATCGTACGTGATCGGGCCTAATTGCAGCTAAATTAGTATGTGTTTATAAAAGCTGATAAATGACCGTAACAAAAGAAACCGTGAGAAGGATCCTTCAGTCATGTTATCGCTGCATAGTTTGTCCACCAGAGGGCACTCAACAACAACTGAACCCCGTTGGCACACAAAACGAAGCAGTCAGCTGATCGAGTCAAGCAGAGCATACGAGATCCCACGCCGGCGATCATCTGTGTCCACGTTAGTGTGTTTCTGAAAAGAAGAACATATGATTTGAGAATCAGTCTTAAAAATCCCATATTGCGCGGGCTTAACTTCCTTTTAAAGTAGAGTCTCATATGAAGAGAGAAGCACCACATGTTGTTTTTATAGATAGTTATCTATGGAAAGTAGAAAAGTAACTCGGGTGTTACGCAGTTTTGTTGTTTCCTGCTCATTTGACTGCAGTTACAAAGAGTCTTAAAGTCTCTGAGCTTGAATAAAGTTCTCCCTGTAAGCTAGCAGGTGGATGAGTCACTTACTTTGCGAGACAGATTGACAGCTGCTGGTTTTGATGCTCTGTCTCGACAACAGATCACGTGTTAGTGATAAACGGCTTGACGCTCAAACTGTGACACGTTCCATCTGAACGGGGCTTCAGAGGGTGAAGCAGCTGGGTGACATGCAGCCCAGGGGTGAGGCAGGGGGGGAGGTGTTGTGGTGGTAGTAAGTTGCCCCCCCCCCCCCCCTCCAGATGCCCCACGTTGACAGAGGCCCCCGCCATCGGCCGCAGCAGGACACTTGGCACTGACGCGAGTTGTCGGTTCTCCTCGAGGCCGGAGCGTGCCAGGCGACAGCTGCAGGGCTCAGGAACGCTACGCATAACAACCCCCCCCAAAAAATTACCCCCATCACCCCCTCAAACCCCTCTATAACCCTCCATCCACGCCAGGCCACGCGGGGCAACATCCTGCTCAATACGACCATTGTTGTGCTCTAAGCCCTCCATATCAGAGGGATGAAACCCCCTCCTCCACACACACACACACACACACACACACACACACACACACACGGTCTTGAGTGTGGTAGTGTGTTAACATGAGGCTGAGGATGATGGACTGGACTTTCATAGCCCAGCAGCTGTTTGCTTTGTAGACATTCAGGATTCAGCGGGAGAGAGAATCAGTCGTTCAGAACAGTACAGAGATTCATACCGATGGTTAGGGATGCACCAAATGTTCGGGCACCGAAATTAATCGGCCCAAAATAGCAAAAAAAGCACTTTCGGTGTTTGGCCAAATAAGTCAAAAGACCGATTAAATTTTACCGAACAATTACGTTGACATGTCGGCAGTGTGGAAGCATTTTAACGTGTCCGAAAAAGACGCAAAAATCGCCGTTTGTTGCTGTCAGACGCTGTTTTGCTGAATTGTCTCCTAGCACATCCGCTCCATCTGTGTCTGACTTCTTAGAAAAGGCAACGAATGGTCCGCTTTGAGTGTTCCTGTCACTCGTTTGTGAGAAGGCGATAAAACCTAAAATTGGAGTGCACGTGTATTCAAGCCTTTATGGTAAATCCACAGAAACTGACCAGTGCGAGCTAACAGGCAGGTTAGCGACTTTATCCTGTCATTTTCTCTCTTTACCAAACAAGTGTTGCAGTAGGAGAGTGCTACCTGAAGAGAGGCTGTGAAGTCTTCATGTTACACCGTACGAGAATGTACTTGTATAGCGCTTTTCTAGTCTTTTCGACCAAAACAAAGCGCTTTTACACTACATGACTGGTTCATACACTGAGCCAAAGTGCTCAAACGGAAAGTAACATTCACACTCACTCATACACTGGCCAAGGCCAATTCGGGGTTCAGTATCAAGTCACTACCAATCAGTACCAAGGACACTTCAACACGCAACCAGGGGAGCCGGGGATTGAACCGCAGACCTTCCGATTAACGGCCAACCCGCTCTACTTCCTGAGCCACAGCCACATACGACTACAACATACAACGAGGATACAAAATTAAGAGTCTATGCAGTATGGAAATCAAAGATCACTTGGATTATATTCACAGAAAGTATAAAACCTAATACATATGTACATTAAAAGTAAATGGACACATGTAATTTACTTTACTGGACTTTACTTCACCTCTCGGGCCTCGGACCCACCCACCATAGTCTCTCCAAATCCATTAAAAAGCACATTTTGACTATTTATATTCGGCTTCGGCCAAGAATTTTCCTTTCGGTGCATCCCTACTGATCCCTACTGCGTGTGGTAGTTCTGTTACCGACAGTATTTATCAGTCTTTAGATTTTCACCCTGCTGTACAGCCACGTCTTTGCACGATTGACTCCGGTCTCCTAACTGTCCGCTACCTTCCTCTTCATTAGAGCATTTATTCTCCGACAGAAGCCTGTTAGCCACATAGCTAACAGGCTTTGATAGCTTCCTCTGGTTTGGACAAAATGTTACGCCAAAGATTTACTTCATCCCCACCAAGTGATCTGATGAAAAATTATTTGTTTTGAAATTGCGATTTGAAAGAATGCGATTAGCCAATCGTGATTAAAATGTAGTTATACATCACATCTGACCCGTTTTAAACAGTCATGCAGTTACAATTCATTCCGTTGTCGTCCTTGTGTGACAGATCATCTCGCCAATCACAAGCTCCACGCGTCCCCTTTTACGGTCCTACTCACGAATCAGAGTGGGCCGAGGACGTGTACATTTATACAACAACAAACGAAACTAGAGAAAAACATGGGATAATCGCACACTCACACTGACGTGTTTCAGCAGCGGAGCGTTTAGTCTACACGTTAACATGTTGTTGATTTGTCATTTTGTGTGCATCAACTACGGATAACGGCTCTCTGTATCTGCGTTCTTGTCTGTAATTGTGTTCTCGCTCCGCCCGTTTTACCGAAACCTGCAAATGTGGGAGGAGAACACTCAAAGCTGTAAGTTATAATACTGCTGTTCTTGTGTCACATATAGTAGTTTTAAGAGTTTTTTTATACGGGAATATAGTTGTTTAAACTCCAAATATGTGGTTGAATTCTCAAGACAGAGCTGATTTTAAAAAATTGCCACAACGTTTCCGGAGATGTAAGGTCCCGCCGTCATCAAGTCTGCTGCTGTTCCAATTGCTGAATGACGGACTGCGTGCTCCCGTTCCTGGGAGTTTGTACTCCAGAGCCAAACTTGCCAAGTCCGAGCTTTAAAGTACAGAAGTCCGAACTTGGCGAACTCTGTATTGAGAAACAGCCTGTGAGCCCGTTCCGTTCTCTGCAGGCTGACGTTACATATCCACATGGAGCATTTCAGAATAAGAGCGTTTTGCCTGCCTGATTTTGCTGACTTGTTCAGATTTTGCTCATTTGTTCAGTTGTCCTTGATTTATGTTCTACTATCGTTAAGTAGGCTACGTAGTGAAAGTGTTTGGGTTTTTTTTGTCTGTTTTAACTGTGTGATTTGTACGATCGGGAGTTTGCAAAGGGTGTTTTCTTTTGAAAATTGATTAAAGAAAAAATTGCAAATCAAATCGTAATCGCAATATAATTAGATTTTTTTTCCCCCCAAATCGTTGAGCCCTGCTAAGGTTAGAGAAAGAAGGTATTGGTATTTTGTAGCAAATAGGATGTGAACAGCAGTCTTCTGTTGATCCACTTACCCGCTCCGATCTCCTCTTTATAGATTTTGTGGCTGTTTAACATCACACTACTTCATGACAGATATTAGTCATAATGACCACTTGAGATCTTCGTCAGGTAAACATAAACAGGTTGGTGGCGTACAGGTTCAAGGCCAGCCACAAGCAGCAGTGTTCCTGCATTTTAACAAAGTTAAACAACTTTTACCTTGTTTTTATAGCTTCCCAAAAGCTTAATTTGTCCATAATAATAAATCTCACAAGCGCTCTTTCCTTAAGTCCTTTTTTCAACGTTGTGTTTGTAATATCTGCTGTTTGAAACGTCTACAGTGTTCCCACAGATATGTCTGAAACGATTGTTCTTATCTTGACTTGAGAAAGGTTTTGTTTTAAGTAAGGGTTTAAGTCGCATGTCAGTGTGATTTTTAAATTAAGTTGTGGTTTTACTTTACTTACTCTATTGAACATGTTTGTCTCAGTCCGACTGGTGTGGAACAACAACAGCGTGTTTGTGAATGAAGCACAAACATCATGTAAAATAAAACTCTAAGAAAGAGTTACTCAGCATTAACTAAATAACTGTATTTACTGACAGTGAGAGCAGCACTTGTGTACATGGAGGAAGGAGGTTATGTAACTGGCGTGGACACTATCTGACCTCTGAGGCGACCGGCGTGAAAATCTGAAGCTGCTCGTCCAATCAGGTGTAAAGAAAAATGTTGTTCTGTATCGCACAGTGAAACATGTTTAACTCATTTTCTGTATTTGTTTTGTTAGTTAGAGGTTCAAGGGTTGATTCAAGTCCTGAGATGTGTATGTGACATGATCACGGCTGCAACTGGTAAATCCGTTAACGAGGGCTAAACGGTTTGTGAGATGGGTGGGTGGGTGTGTCAGTGAACCAATCTAACTGTGTGATTTACTCCCATATCTGACACTGAGACCACACTGTTACCAGATCCTCCAGGACACCCTGAGTACCTGGAACCCACCTCATCAGCACCTTACAACACACACACACACAGTTGTAAGAAGTGAGGAATGTGCTGGAGTGAGGATTCAGTCGGGGGTCGAAGGACAACTGAACTTCATGACCAGGATCATAAAGATGATGAAGCGGTTTGTGTCTATAAAATTTGATCCGTCACCTCGCTACACTACACTCTTTTAAATTTGTGTTCCGATCAGTACGAACATCATCACATGTTACCTAAACATTTAAAATAATTATTCATGTGTTATTATAGTATATAACATGTTTCTTACATATGTAAGCACAATAGATTGTGGGACAGTACTAGTTGCACACACACACACACACACACACACACTCACTATGTTCCTGACAGATTCCTGTCCTTAGCACATGTGAATAACATGCTTTCACATGTCCAAAGCCCACGTGTGTCTACATATGGGATTTGTCATTTCTTGAAATATGTCTGGAAGTCTTACATTTCACATGTTAACTATCTGAAAACCATTTGTGTCAACATAATGTGAATTTACCTGATGTGAAGTAGAAGACAAAATCGCATGCACTTAATATATACACACACTGAACACAATTATAAACGCAACACTTTTTATTCATCATGAGCTGAACTCAAAGATCTAAGACTTTATTTATGTACACAGAATGCCTCTTTCTCTAGTGGGGAGAACAAGTATTTGATACACTGCTGATTTTGCATGTTTTCCTGTTATTATCATAGATACACTTCAACTGTGAGAGACAGAATCTAAAACAAAAATCCAGAAAATCAGATTGTATGATTTTTAAATAATTAACTTGCATTTTATTGCATACTAAATATTTGATACATCAGAAAAGCAGAACTTTATATTTGGTACAGAAACCTTTGTTTACAATTAGAGATCAGACGTTTACAATACTTATGTCAAGCAATAAAATGCAAATTAATTATTTAAAAAGAACTTCTATCAATATCTTCTCTCCATGTGGGCTTAAAAATTGAGGTTTAAAGTTTCTTTTTGACGTTTGAACAGCAGCTGAGAAAAGCAGTCTGAAGGAATTATATTTGAAACTCAATATAAAGAACTACTGTGTCCTATCAGTATCAGAGTATATATGTCTACAATAATGAACAAGAAATGTGTCTCTCTATTACATAGTTTGTCCACCAGAGAGCACTGACTGAAGTTTATTAATTTATTAGGCCTCAAAAATCTCATTTGGTCCAACAATCATTTAAATGTTTATATTTCTGTAAGATCATTTTGGGTTTTCTTAATGAAGGTCTGTCTATCTGGAACTACAAGGGGAATAACTTCTGTCGTGTAAGACTATTCAACAAGTAACTCAAGTCTGACGTCGTTCAGAGAGATCAATCCAGTGTGAAGTGTTCATTCTCCTGAGTGTGTCTTTGTGACGATTTGGGTTGAAGATTTTGAAATTGAGGACTTTTTACTCCCTCTATTGTATGTTTTATTTGCGGGTTATATCTTGGTTTTTGGATCTCGGTTGGAATCAGGTTTAGGTTTTTCTGCTCCTCACAAGTAGCTGTGTGTGTGTGTGTGTGTGTGTGTGTGTGTGTGTGTGTGTAACTGTAGATTATCATTGTATGTTGTGTCTTTAAACACTAGAGGGAGCTGCTGATTAATTAATCATCAGAGGTTTTGTCTGCAAACTGTATGTTTCAAGTGTTTATGTGAACATTATTTTCATCCTCCCTATTGAGGTTATTTTTATTTTTTAAGAAAAAAATCCCACAAAGAATCTCGCATAGTGTTTGATTTAGGTTTGAAACAGCTGGTAATGTTATCTAAAGGTATCAGGCGTTCAGTATCTATAATGAACAGTTGCCGTATTGATACACGTGATTAGTGTCATTATCATAAGGACCCAGTGTAGATGTGATGATGCAGCAGTCGGTCACAGCGGTGAAGGATCAGATCTTCTCTGGCACACTAATCTATTGATCACGCTGGGGTTATTCCTGTGATTGAAAAATAATGAACTGTGAAACCACCAAAATGCTGCCAGCGGACTGTTATTTTTGTGTTTTTAGATCTAAATACTTCATGACTTGGATGGATGAACGTGGCCTTTAGTAACATCACTAGTAACTTGTAGGTTCTACAGGTTGTAGGAACTTTCCAAGTTAAAGGTGGCAGGCTGTGTTTGAGAAGCTGGGCTCAGACCTCAAACTGATTGTAAGTGGTTTTAAATTTCAGATATACGGAAAATAAGGAGGTAAAACTATTTTGACTATTATAGGAACTGAAAGTGATATTATTCCAAAATTAGTCACTTACGTTTTTTTCACAGCCTGTTAGTATTGTGTTTACGGAGAAAATAATTTTACTACTTTCTAAGTTTGAGAGAGAGATTGAATTGATGGAGATTGAATCATCATGGCTGTTTGATGCTCTGTGTTTTCAGCATTTTATTGTTTATGGTATATGTTATGACCCTGGGGTCATATTTTGTTTATCTCTCACCCTGCATTGTCAGCTGACCTCCTCCCTTAGAGTGTGGCTGCGTCCGAAATGTCTTTTTTTTTTTTTTGCTTAGGAAGGTTCGTAACTGAGTGAAGTGACCTGGATGTATTTCAGTGGCAGCCGTGATAAGAGCTGGTCGAATTCTCTAAAAACTAAGGAAAGGTGCCTCAACACTTCCTTTCATATCTCCTTTAGCATAGGGTACACTGGACCATCCTTTATGTCAACGATAACTGAGACAAATACGAGCTACGTTACTAGTCTTGTAACGTGATCAAAGTGAGAATAATGTTGCAGCGTGTAGCCTAGGCTCACATTATGTATTGCCGGCCTTCAGCAATATCATTAATTCATTTCACTTCAGTCACAGATGCTGACATTAGCCTTAATAAAGGCAATGATCAAGTAGTCCATCTTCTGAACATTGTAGTTTCATCACGGCAGGTCACCTCAGTAACATCCGTCGTCGCATAATTACGTCGCCTAGAAAAGAGAAGTCGGATTCTCAGAGTTTTCCGAAGTCCTTATGAGGTCTCCTTCACATCTTTCAAAGTGGTTAGGAAAGGACACCCTGGATTGGTCCAGCAGAGCTGATTGCTGCCTCCTGATTGGTGGCCTAGGCGACACCAGCCATCTTAAGACCCGTCTGACAGGAAGGCCCAGTCCCAATGTGCCCCCTAAACCCTAAGCCCTGAACCCTCAGACTTAACTGGCGTCACTTGGTAAGTGATTGAGTGCAAAGTGCTGTAAACAGGAACAGCTCTTTGCCACAATATCACCTTTCCTTGACAACGCTGAAACACGGCGCACGCTTTTTATTTTGTGTTTTTACCAGATTTTTAGACGAGAGTGGGCGAGAGGTAAATACATTTGTCAATAATCAATGCACTATTTTGGGTCAAAACAGCATCATTAAGCAATAAATCGTTGGACAAACTAAGGGTGTAATTAGGGGATTGCATTCCTCTGACTTCATGTGTTCTGTGTACCATCTTAAATCAAGGTAAAAAATTAATTCTAACAATTTTAACATCTGCGTTGGTTTCAGTGCTTGTTTGATTTACCGTTATAATGTGGATATGCCGCGATTTTTCTCTAGCTTCCAGGTTTCACTGGGAAACCCTCCGTGTTTCACGTCACAAACGGGCTCAAAATGTCCACGAGCGCACTTGACGATTTGACAGTGGGACAACACCAAGCGCTCACGGACTTACCGGGAACGCGCCTCAAAGTCTGTGAGTCTGAGTTTGGACATTGGGCCAAACTAACGTGTGCATTGTGTGCCTTCATTGTGAGTAGAGAACCTGTGTAGTGATTCTGGTTATTGTCTTTGGCAGCCTTGACTGTTGGCCTAAGCAATTTTGTTTGCTGTGTGTATAGATTTTCTTTGTTGTTTTGGCTGCTAGCAGTTTAGTAGGAGAGAGAAGCCCTTTTTTGTTTGTACCCTTTTCCCCCTGTTTTTTGTGTAGTAGAAGCTCAGTTTAGAGCTGTCTTTTTTCTTTACTTTTTGGTTCAGGGAAGTTTTAAGTTTCTTAGACCATTTTGGTTGTTGTTTTGGGGCACTGCTCATCTCTGAAGACTTCTAGTTTGTACTTTTTCTGGCCTTGCTTGGCAATGGGAAGAGTGGGGAGTGGATATCCCCAGATCCTACATTTTTAAGAGAGGGTGGTATTTTGCAGTTACATGCTAAAAGCAGTAACATCCTTCCACAGACTGGAAAATGTTTACCAGGAAAAGAAAAACTACAGAAAACAGACAGAAACAGCTGAAGAGACTTTTCTGAGGATGTTTATCTTGGTGTCCTCTGCCCTTTAGAAACTTTCTGTCCGAACATGTATCCTTACAGGCCTAGAAAACAACTGTAACTGGACTACTGGGAACTGTCCTCATCTAATTCGTCTGTTTTTGTCTTGAGTGTCGCCGCTGCTGCTAACGATTGTCATTATCGTTTAATCTCTAGATATTTCTATCAATTGATCAATTAATTATGGGATTATTATTATGGGAAAATGCCTCTGAATGCCAGTGAAACTGTTCAACAGCTCAACTCAAGGTGACATTGTCAGATGTTTTGTTTCGTCACTTGTAAGACAAGGAAAAGCAGCTCATTCTTCCAAATGAGAAGCTGGACCCGTCAAATGTTTGGACTTTTTGCTTGAAAAAGACTTAAGTGATTAATCAGTTATCAAAATATTTTCAGATTAATTATTTGTCAATTTACTAATAGACCATTTGTTGCAGCCCCAACCACAATTTGTCCAAAATGACCCGCATCGAGTAACCGATCGAGGCAGCGGTAGACCAGAGTGGTAAAATTGTTTGTGTCAATGGAGTCTGGTGGCTTTAACAAAAGCGATGAAGTGGCTGTTTCTGGTTAAACAAAAAGGATCTTACTCTTTTAATAAAGGTCTGTCTATGAAGGGATTCTTTCCATAATGTTGTCAGACACTTGTGGACGTACTGCGCAAGTTGCCCTTTAATGTTAGAGAAAGATTTTGGTCATAGTTCAGAGAAACCAGCAAAACATGATTTGAACAGCAGTCTTCACACGCACACCTACACCAAAAGAGTTTTGGACTGAGAGACGACCAATATTTTACAAGAGGTCACTTGTGATGAAAATGTAAACATAAGTCATGTTGCTTTTGTTTCTCTGCCAAGGACACAATGCAGAGGAGCAGGGATGATATTGAGATGACGGTGAGCCACAATTGGTCAACAGTTTTGCCTCTAAATACATTTTCATCAGATTAGAAGTCGAGCTGGTCCAGAGTGTAGACTGAAACCTGGGAGTGTGTGTGTGTGTGTGTGTGTGTGTGTTTGTTTTAGTTCGGTGTTATGGTTGCTGTTTTGCTTCCTCCCAAACTAACACACATGTCAGGTATCAGATGCCTGCCTGCCGCTGCCCCTGAGCCCCAGACACTGACCTCAGAGCTGCTGCTCCTCTGAGGTTCAGAGGAGTCAAACTCAGAGGTCGAACAAAGCGTGATTAATATGTACACAGGAGTGTGTGCTTGGTTTTGCTCAGTTATCTCTTGTGTGATTATTCAGTTTGTTGTCTGAGTGTGTGATTCATCTACGTATGTGTATGTGTGTGTATGTGTGTGTGTTTGTGTGTCTCGGGGCATCATGTCGGTGTTGGCCGCCCGCCCTCTCTCTCTTTCGGCAGCCAAACTGAACCTTGGGGATTCTTTTCTTCCGGTTGCTCTGATTGGTTGGAGGAGAGTCTGTCTCAACAAATCGCTCTAATCCTCTTAGATAAAACAGAGCCATCATCCAATCCCCTGCTCCAAACCCTCGTGTCTCTCTCTCTCTCTCTCTCTCCCTCTCTCCCCCCCCCTCCCCTCTCTCTCTCTCTCTCTCTCTCTCTGTGGGGAAGAGGAGTTTTTAATCCAAGTGGATTACGTTGCAAATTGGGTGACAGTGGAGTCGAGCGGCTGCAAAATCTGCTGCAGACTACTGATGTATTTATGTCCTCCTAAATATATGCAAGGTGAAGAAATTAACCCACATATTGAGGCTGGCTTCATGAGGACCAACCTGGAAGAACCTGGAGTAGCTGCAGAGGAAATTTCTTTCTCTCATGTTTTTCCTGTGGAGTCTCTGAGAAGGACCAATTTTTATTTTCACTCAGAGTTTTTCTTCTTTTTGCAACCAAAACTAGATTTTTTTCCTCTCTGTAAGTTTTCCCTGGAAGGAAGTCATTAAAGGTCTTCTGGAAGTTTCTTTAAAGATGATGAGAAGCGACAACAGGAAGCGTTGAGAAGATGCCGTCAGCAGGACGGGTTTATCCACACATGACGGCGAGCGTTCAGGGTCAGAAGCCGACCACCGTGACCGACATCTTCCTCTCGCTTTAGCCAACATGAGGAAGCCGTTTCCTGCAAACTCTTTATGATCCTCTTGAACTTTCAGAGCTGAGCCCAGTTTTTGAAACTGCCTCCAACATTTTTGGATCCGAGCCACGAGGGGCTTGATGTCGGGCGTTGGAAGCAGGATGGAGGGCAGGACGCCGGGATTGAGGAAGCTCCTTGGTATTCTGGGCTTTTTGTGCATGTGGATTACAACTCAGGCTCAGATGAAGATCCCACCGGAGACGTAAGTGCACTTCTTCTACTGGATATCCGCTCCCTGTGTCTCCCACCTGCTGCTGTAGAAAGTTGATCACATCTGCAGTCACACAGAAAGATGCAGGGTTCTCTCAAAAACTTAGTTGGTGAAGTGATTTAACCTCTTAATATGCAGCTGTCTCATTTTTCAAAGGGACTTTACAAGGACTACATGTAGTACAAATCATCCATCTAGATTGTTTCAGCGTGAGTTGCCAAGTTTTACGGATATGGACAGTAGAGATGTCTGCCTTCTCTCGAAATGAAAGGAACTGGATGGCACTGGGCTTGTGGTGATCAAAGTGTCAAACAATATATTTGACAAACGCAGCTGCAGTGTCTCTTTCCAGACATTATGACCCAGTTATTCAAGATAATCCACAGACCTTGTTGTGAGCAGTTTCTTGTATGAACTGCTGGTAGAAAGAACATCGTTGTTACATGAAACTCCTCAAAACAAATCTGTGGATTATCTTCAGTAACCGGGTCATGATTTCAAGATCGCTCTTAAGTTTTTCAAATGTATTTTTTTGGGTTCCTTGAGCAGCCGAGCCGAGTGCCCTATAGTTCCGTTATATAAAAAAAAAAAAAAAGAAGAAAAAGGCTCTATTGCCGATATCTCCAAAACTCGGCAACTCGCACCAAAACTATCTAGCTGGAGAAATGGCTCTACAGGCAAGAGGAAAAATGTATATTTTTGATTGTGGGGTAAACTGTCCCTTCAAGATAATTTTCTTTAGGGCTGGGATTTTCCGTCAAATGGAAACATTCTAGCTGTGCATCATTTTAGACGCTTTCCACATTAGACACACATTTTGTATCTTTGGAAACATTGGGATCTCCATTAGAGGCGGCGTGGTGGTGCAGTGGTTAGCACTGTCGCCTCACAGCAAGAAGGTTCGGCCTTTCTGTGTGGAGTTCACATGTTCTCCCTGTGTCCGCGTGGGTTCTCTCCGGGTTCTCCAGCTTCCTCCCACCATCTAAAGACATGCAGGCTGGGTTAATTGGTGTCTCCAAAATTGTCCTTAACTGTGGATGTGAGCGTGAGTGATTGTCTGTCTGTGTGTGGCCCTGCGATGGACTGGCGGCCTGTCCAGGGTATACCCCGCCTTTTGCCCGATGTAAGCTGGGATTGGCTCCAGCCCCCGGCGACCCTGTCCGCAGGATAAGCGGTTGACGATGGATGGATGGGATCTCCATTAGAATTTATAATAAAGTTTGACGAGTTTGTAATGACAGACACACGTCAAAAAGATTTAATTTTTAAAACCCTGGAACCACACACATCGGCCGATGTCTTTATTTTTATTTGTCCATGCAGCAGTTTGTCCAGAACACAGCACAGTGTTGAAAAACCTATGGTGGCTTCAATAATTTGCTTGTTTGCGGTCTGGTCTGTTAACAGTCCCAATAAAGGGATGCATATACTGTCCAGCAGACCTGAAAGAGCTGCTACCTTCAGCTCATACCCCAGGTCGAACACCCCGAAGGTTACCTCCGTGTAACAACATGGAACAGCCTTCCCCCTGCAGTCGTCTGAGACAACACATCAAGCGGTGTTCATGCCTTCAACGAGAGACTGAATAAACACGTCCTCAGCAAGAGACTGCGATCCTAAACCTCATGACTTCAAACATACATGAATCAGCTTCATATCAGCTTCAGCATCATGACGCTTGTATCTGCGAAAGCAAAATACAAATAAAAAAATGGTTGTCGGGTAGAGCGGAGGGCAACGGGCAACTCCCAGTGTGAACGTGTTGAGCTGTGTGGAAGTGACGCTTCTAGAAAACAGTCCTGACTGGACTTGTTCCAGATAAATTAAGCTTCATATAACAACCTCCCAGAGTGCACTGTGTTTACAAGAAGATTCCTGAGGGAATAAGTTTGTGTCAGCTGATTGCAGTTTTCCCTCTGGACTCACTGAAATCTGCTCTCCTCTGTTTCTGTCCACAACCCAGAGCAGAGAGATCATCTCCAGCGCTCGTGTTACGACTGCTTTAAATGATCTCCTATCAGCTAATTCAACACTAACCAGCACAACTACGCGTCTAACCCCAAACTCAACCTGAAGCTTATTCCAACCTCTAACACCAAGTCTAAATCTACAAACAGGCCTTTGAGGAAGAAAATGTCTTTACTTTTGACATCCTGAGCTCTCACAAAGCGACATGAAAGAAAACACACACAAATACACTTTATTCAGAAGGAAAGGACGACAGCTATGTCACACTTGACACCATTAAAAAACAAAAACGCAATTGACCAGAAGAACTGAACTTTTAACAACATAATAACAAAACAACCAACACATTCTCACTCCCGACACGTCACATATTGACGCTTGGTCAAGGCCCTTTGGCGACGCTTTCTAACACCCCGGGTAGCCCTTTTGCGTCATTTTTAGACATTTAGGGCTCTGCGGTCAAGTTAGCAACGCTTACCAACAACAAATATGCAACGTCAGGTTAGACTTTCAAAATAAAACGCTAGTGTTTCAAAACCTCGCCATTTTAAAATGGCACGTTTTTAAAGTCGTGAAACGTTGCA
>NC_060171.1:3527364-3545142 GCF_021292245.1 Micropterus dolomieu
AGTGTTGAAAAACCTATGGTGGCTTCAATAATTTGCTTGTTTGCGGTCTGGTCTGTTAACAGTCCCAATAAAGGGATGCATATACTGTCCAGCAGACCTGAAAGAGCTGCTACCTTCAGCTCATACCCCAGGTCGAACACCCCGAAGGTTACCTCCGTGTAACAACATGGAACAGCCTTCCCCCTGCAGTCGTCTGAGACAACACATCAAGCGGTGTTCATGCCTTCAACGAGAGACTGAATAAACACGTCCTCAGCAAGAGACTGCGATCCTAAACCTCATGACTTCAAACATACATGAATCAGCTTCATATCAGCTTCAGCATCATGACGCTTGTATCTGCGAAAGCAAAATACAAATAAAAAAATGGTTGTCGGGTAGAGCGGAGGGCAACGGGCAACTCCCAGTGTGAACGTGTTGAGCTGTGTGGAAGTGACGCTTCTAGAAAACAGTCCTGACTGGACTTGTTCCAGATAAATTAAGCTTCATATAACAACCTCCCAGAGTGCACTGTGTTTACAAGAAGATTCCTGAGGGAATAAGTTTGTGTCAGCTGATTGCAGTTTTCCCTCTGGACTCACTGAAATCTGCTCTCCTCTGTTTCTGTCCACAACCCAGAGCAGAGAGATCATCTCCAGCGCTCGTGTTACGACTGCTTTAAATGATCTCCTATCAGCTAATTCAACACTAACCAGCACAACTACGCGTCTAACCCCAAACTCAACCTGAAGCTTATTCCAACCTCTAACACCAAGTCTAAATCTACAAACAGGCCTTTGAGGAAGAAAATGTCTTTACTTTTGACATCCTGAGCTCTCACAAAGCGACATGAAAGAAAACACACACAAATACACTTTATTCAGAAGGAAAGGACGACAGCTATGTCACACTTGACACCATTAAAAAACAAAAACGCAATTGACCAGAAGAACTGAACTTTTAACAACATAATAACAAAACAACCAACACATTCTCACTCCCGACACGTCACATATTGACGCTTGGTCAAGGCCCTTTGGCGACGCTTTCTAACACCCCGGGTAGCCCTTTTGCGTCATTTTTAGACATTTAGGGCTCTGCGGTCAAGTTAGCAACGCTTACCAACAACAAATATGCAACGTCAGGTTAGACTTTCAAAATAAAACGCTAGTGTTTCAAAACCTCGCCATTTTAAAATGGCACGTTTTTAAAGTCGTGAAACGTTGCAATTTTGTTTAGTTTGGTTAGGGTTAGGAAAAGATCAGGGTTTGGCTTAAAATTACGTCCGTCATTTAACACGGACGTTAACTAACGTCATTTGCGTGACTTACCCAATTTACTTAACCGCTCTCCGCGCGCTGAACTATGACGCTATAAGGATCCCTAGTGCGTTACAAACTGATGCAGATCAGTCTTAACCATGCGTCCAAATGTGACGAGTCAGGGAGTGAGAACGGGTTGAAACAACACAATGTTTAAAACTGCAAAATAGACTTAAATCATGAAATTCCCAACAAAGAAACACACTTTAGTCAGAAATAGATGTTAGAGTTAATCAATATACTGAATCGTGGCTGACTAATTGAAGCAACTTTGCGGGGGAAATATCATTTTCATCATCAACATTCCTCAAATGTAAGTCGCTCTGGATAAAAGTTCCCGGCCTATGAGTAAATATAACGTAGTGTAATCTCAGTTCCTTTATCCACATTTTAAACTGCACTTCCCAAAATTCACCTGTCAGACAGTCCGGGTGGTGGTGGGTGGTGTCTTTCCTCCTGTTGTAGCTGCTCATACCAACAGCCTCATTAGCATGAACCTGTCAGCAATGGCTCCCTGCAACAGGACGTTCAGCCCTGCAGCTTCCCTCCTCCATCACCATCTGTGTGCCAACATGGCTCCCCCTCCCTCCTCCACCAGCCCGGTCACCTTCTTCCCTGACCCACATTCACCCCCCCGACTGACCACTGCAGGCCTGGACAGAGACACAACTGGTCTTGTTCCGGGAATTGTAATTAGGAATTTACTGGTTTTAGATCTGATGTGGAATTCAAACCCTGGTCTGCAAATCTGGCCTACAAAGACAGATATATGCTCATAAATATGTTTACATTCACCTGATTTAAGGACCTCCTGCGGTTTTGTTGATATAACGGTTGGTTGTCAGGAGCAAAGGAGGAAGTAGCTTTATGGAGGTCGGCTGGATGATTGGGTGAATAAAGCTTGTGACTTTTAAACAGGAGTTCGGAGGACTTCTGATATTTATTTTTGCTGTGTTCAGACCAAAAACAGCACGGAGTTGTTGGGGCCATCACGCACCAATGAGATGATGAAATACCATCGAGGAAGTCCAGTTTGAATTACAGGCCTTTTGAGTAGGAAGGTTTGTCGGACACCAAAACGCTACACAGCAGTTTATAATACTATGAGATAGGATTTTACAAGACTCTGAAATTGTCACGGCTGCAATTATTTTATTCTGTCTCTGTCCCGAGGTGAACATAAACAATAAGACATTTGTCTCACAGAATGATCTACCAGGAATGTGTGCTTGCTTGTATTTAATTGGCCAATGCGGTGTTTTGCTAGATAAAGATGTGTTGCTGAAGAAGTTGTACTTTTAAAGTTATGGTTTTCTGTCTAATCCATCTGTTTTATGAAGAGAGATCTCTTCTCTGTTGCTCCTCCATGAGGTTTCTTCCATTTCTTTTCCCCGTTAAAGTTTAAGTTTTTTGGAGAGGATTTTTTTCCTTCTCTGAACTGAGGGACAGATTGTAAAGCAGGCTGTAAAGGCAAATTGGGCTTTTTCTTAGTATGGCCACAGAGCACTGATGTTGGTTCATCATCTAGACTGATCCTGTTTATCTTTCTCCTGATAGATGTTTGGATATGAGACGATCATGAATTTGTATTTCAGACTTGTTTCTTGTCAGTTGGAGCTGAAACAGAAAGACAATGACCTTGTAACTTGTTATAAATGAGTTAAAAAGTACATTTTAAAACCTTGTAAAACTGTTGAGTGTTCTTTGGGTCAGTTATCTACTTTTAATGTCACTACATTTTCCAGTAAAACATTCATTACAGCTAGTCAGTTTTCTGCTGAGCTGCCATCCAAGCTGTGTTACGCTGTGTTACGCTTGTGTCCGATATTATTGAGCTGGGCAGATACAAACATTTAGTTGAAATCAGGCAAATACTTTTTCTACTTCAGGTTTGGTTGTTCTACTAATGGAACTCAAATCCAGTGAGTGCACACTGTGCCACCGGTGGCCGTGTTGGAAAGCAGCCTGCATCGCCCTTTCACAAGCCAGCAGAAATACTTTCACTTTCCATTAACGGCGTGTTAAAAGTGTATTTGGTCTCTGCAGAACAAATAGGATACACACATGAGAAGAAGGGAGAGACTAAGTATGGGTGGGTAAAAGAGTCCTGTTGGGCTTTACGAGTGACGCACAGATCTCCCTCTATAGGCTTACCCTAGTTCATTCACCGCACTGCTGCTCATGTATTGCTGTCACAGTAATTCTAAAGATTAAGTTCATAGATGCTTTAGGAATAATCATATTGAATTGGGTGCCTGTGCTATCAGAGAAGGCAAATCATATGCAGCACCTTCATATGAAAGCAGGTGGTTTGGTTGACTACTCGCCTTCTCAAGACATCGACAGATACAGGCATCAATAACAGGCTAGGCTGCTTGCAAGTGTGATATCTCAAAGTGATCTCATCGATACATTCATGTAGATTTATAAAAAAAAAAAGTGCATTATTCTGGGTCTGTGCCGTGCAGAAGTAACGCAACGGCAGAGAATATTGTGTACATAAACTGATAACATAAAAATATACAACAACAAATATGTGCGACGTGTCAGGTCTGTGCCCGACACGAGATGAAATTATATAGATTATATAGAAAATCAACATTTACACAAAATATTATAATACAAACAGCAAAAATGTGATTAGTATCCAAACAGATCAAAAATATATATTAAACATGCATGAGTCACACGAGTTACATCATTTCAGGAACTGTTAAATACCTTAAGGCAAATAGCCTGTGGGTCCTACCTCCGTCATCTACACCTAAAAGGGAAGGACAGGTAAAACACACCTCAGAGAAAGATATCCTGTCATAATCATCTTTCTTGCTGTGATTATAATTAGATATCTTTCTCTGAGGTGTGTTTTGTGTGTGTCCCTGTGAGCCTGAAGAAGCAATGGGCGAAGCTTGTTTTTGATTTTACAACGTTACTTGTATTCTGAGTAGTTTATTGACCAAGTACTTTTATACTTTTACTTGAGTATGTTTATCAAATGGTAAATTTTACTTGGATTGAGGAAATATTTTCAGTACTCAACCCACCACTGCTTGTAACAAGTTTTCAAAATCAGCCTTAATCATCCTAAAAGAAGATAATATGACTTTAACTTGTTTCTCTTTTCATTTCGTCACCGCAGCTCTCTGTCTCGACTCCCGACTTGTTTGACTTTCTTTTTGCTGGCTGTAATGTGAAAAACATTGCAGTCCGATTGGCTTCAATCTGTTGGACAGATCAGCCTCAGCGGGGTCAGGATCGGCTGATTAGATTTTGAAGGTGATCTTGATGGAGGATTTATTTTTTTGGCCGTGTTTAGTTGAAATTGGAGACAAAATGGAAAGACATTGCAGGTACTTACTGCACATAAGCTGCACCTTTTGAGTCCAAAGGGACCCTTCATTTTATTAACTCATCACATTATTAGCTTGATACAAGCTGATTTATGTCCAGAACTCACAATCTATAAAGATATCTCTGTGGAAGTGAGAGAGGGGTTCAGTGCCACGTCACATCCCACACTAAGAGCACTAGTGTATTTTTGTGTGGGCTGTCATGTTTGAAGCTCTGTCTGCTGTTGTGCTCTTTTGTTAAAGGCTTGGGATCAAAGACTAAAAAGTAATACCTCAGATAGCTGAGGGCCACACATAGGGATTTATGAAGGATTGTTGCTTGAGGGTGACCAGCAGTTGGGGAGGTCGTCTTCAAACTGAAAAGACAACGGGGTCGAGTTTCCTTATTTAGCTTCGTGTCCTTGGACTGAATATGTAGAGCTGGTAAACGGGCAAAAGCTGTAAGTGTAAACTACACAAGAATCCAGACTTCACTCTCTCCACATTTGAGTCGTTCTTTGTCAAACACCAACGTAGCCAATGTGTGATTGTTTTAAAAACCCTCCAGCTGTATTCAAATAAAACAAAAATAGTAACCCTTCTGTTGCAGTCGAAGAAGAAGTTATTGCTTGTTAAATGTTGTAAATCCCGTTATAAGTGGGCTGTACAGCAGCTAGATAACAGCAGCTCTGAGTCTCAGTTCACACAGCTTATATTTGGGGAACTTTAAGGGGAGGAGGCGGCTCAGAATCAGCAGTAGGTTTACACATACAAGGAATTTGCTTTGGTATTTTGGTGCATAGCAATAAACATAGTGGGTAGAAAATGTAAGAAAAGCTTAAGCAAGTAATGCAGGTGCAGAATAAATATAAAGTTAACAATAAGATGTGAAAATATATTTAAAAATATAAAAGAATAATACACAATATATATATATATATAATAGCTGGTATAAATAATAGTTGTTAGACGTGGAGAACCAAATTACAATTGGGTTTGTGCAACATAAAATTATTTTGTCGTCTCTGTAATTTAAATTCTTCTTCTTTTGACTGAGAGCCGACATTTACTGATATTTACTGCCACAGTGACAATGAGACCAAACTGGGAGCGCAGTTTATTCTGTCATTGTACTGAAACCTGGAAACAAACCCACAATGTATTTTTATACATGCACACAGCCTGTGCGAGTGTTCCTGCACTGAGAGGATTAATGTGCAGAACAGATGGATCAATAAACTCCTCCGTTGTTCAACGCATGCTGAGTAAGCGCACACACACACACACACACACACACACACACCCCAACACACACACACACACACACACACAGCGCTGCTTCAGTGCTGTAAATTGGCTGTGTGTGTGAAAGACCTCTCTGCTGACTTCGCACTGTCTTCATCCTGTATGTGTAATTATTCACCACCTGCGTGCTGACCACCTGACCAATAAGAACAACGTGATTTAAAATGCTACATGAATGCGTCCTGATGCCGACACATCCATGCTTTGTTCGCGCGCTCACCTCAGACACCTCAGCTCAGATGTCCCTCTGAAGTCTCAAACCTGAACTCTGAGCCTGCAGGTGAGGAGGTGCTCCTTTTATTTCTGACCCAACATCCAATCAGAGATCTGAACGCTCCATACCGGTCTGTGTTTGTTAGTGTAAATATACTAATATATTAATAATTTGCTGTCACATTATGGTGATATGGCTCATAAATAATATCTTGATAGAGTTAGGCTATGCCGCAATAAAGGATATCCATGATCCTTGATACACACATTATGTCTAAAATAACAGTGTACCTTCTCATAGTGCAAACATGATGATCTTATAGACCATGATGTGTTGCTAATGATATATAATACCAAACAGTAAACAAAGGAGTTAAAATGAGCTCAACCTTAAACATCTACAGCAGTAAAACGCAACATCCACATGAATGCAGCAGGAATATTAATATTTTAAATTAATAAAATAATAAAACTCCGACAGGGAACATTTTACTGCACAATAAGTAAACTTTGTTATAATACTTGGATACTTGTACCTTAAGAAGGTTTAGAATATTTCTGCTAACTGTTAGCTTTTCACCATCTGGACCAACTCTGGTGTGAAGACCAGAAGACGCCTCGGTAACGTTGCATAAACAGGGACTTTTTATTTACTTTCTGTGGCAGCAAACACAACACACTGCTTTGTTATATAACTCTTACACTGCAACGTGAACTTATCTACACACTTACGTTAACTACCTCTCAGCAGCGACCAGCGGAAACACTGAAAACTCAAATATGACAATTATTATCCGAATAAATCTAATATATGTGATATTATAGCCCTGTTGTGGTGCATGCAGTACAATTTAATATTGGTTTGAATGTTTGTTCATTCCGTATAAGGCATTATTCAGACTAAAGTTGTGGCTTGCAGATCAAACTCACACATTTGTCTCATTGCATTGACTTTATTAAAATCTGCACCAGCTTTAAAAGTCATTCTGCATTCATTTTGAAACACCCTCACATGCACAAAACACAAATGACAAAAATGAAGCTATGCATTTTAAGGACATGTCTCCTGTGAGTGATTTTGTTTCTTTAAAGACGACAATGTTAAAGTGTTTTTATTTTTTTTGGACGTTCATGAATGACATTGTCCCCGAGTACAGACACCGGCCATTGTCCACAAACTGTAGCTACTCAGAGGCACACTACAATATGAAAGCAACACAGATCCTGCACAGAGCGCCGCACACATTTCAGGTACATTTAAAACTACTAAACTGGAGCGTCTTGTTAGCCAAATGGTTACAGTGCACGTCGTGCGGCGGGTCACATATTCAGGTGTGCTTGGCTGACGGCGTGTGGATCAGAGATGTTGAGAAATTGGTGCAGGGGAAACTGGTTTCCTGGAATGAGAGCTGTGTAGACACAGAAAACACCTGAGCCTGATGAGAGCTTTGTGACGGACTGACGGACCTGTGACACATGCAGCAGTGCAGAGACATTGGGGTCAGAAATGCTATTATATAATGGATTATTAGTCTTTAACTTTTGTCAACCTCTGACGTTCAGATACTGCGTGCTGTGTTTTTTGCGGTGCTGTGAGTTTGCGCTGAGCAGACACCTGCAGCTCTCTGCTGTGACCCAGATGAAGAACAGATTATCTAAATCTCTTGCATCACTGTCATATTTAACGGCTCTTTTCAGCTGTAACTCGCCGCTGCTGCAAAGCGTCGCCACGGCAACAGACAGCCAAACTCAACATTCAGTACATGCATACCGTACATTAACTGATCCGGGGCGCGGTTTATCTCGCCTGGTTGAGCGCGCACCCCATGAACAAGGCTGAATCCTTACTGCAGCTGGTTTGAATCCGACCTGTGGTCCTTTGCTGCGTGTCACCCCTCTCTGTCTCTCTCTGTCTCTCTCTCTTGTTTCCTACCACACTATCCGCTGTCCTGTCCCAAAAAAATACAGAAAAATGTATTGAAATTTGTATTTTTTAATAAAACTGATATAGTACAATTCACTGCTGTAGCAAGCAAAGATGCGTTGTACGATAACCGTTAGTTTTCATACCACGGTATTCTGCTGCTACATGTGGGACAGGCCAAATGTTTACATACCACTATATGAATTATTTACAGTTTGGAGAGGCGTTTGATTATTTATTCTTCTTTTTGTAGTTGTCCACTGTTGTGTTTACATGTTGACCACCACCACAGATAATAATGATACTGTATTCTTGTAACCAATAGTCCTGCTGTCTGTGTTTCAGGGTGCAGCAGTGGGCGACTGTGTTCTCTGTTCAGCTTCGAGAGTCCACCACTAAATACTCCGGCTCGCTGCTGCTGCAGAAGGTAAATCAAGTCAAAGTCAGTGAATCACATTTCTGGAGGTTTTAAAGGAAAACCCATGTCAAGGAATGAATCTCCACGTGCATGAGTCCTCCTGTCCAGCCTTCAGGACTTGATATCTTCTGAAACTGGTCCTGTTGATGCTTTATTAGTGTCTAGGTTTGGCAGACGTGTTCACACGTGCAGTTACTGTGATGGTTATATGGACGCATGGTCAAGACCCATTAACGTCTGTTTTTAACTCACTGTGGAACCTCTTAGCGTCATAGGTCAGTACACTGGGTGAAGCCCTGTAGCGTCTTTTATTTATTAACGCTAAAGATAGGTGTACGTAGGTTTTGTACGCTATGCTAGTAACGTCACTGTTATGGAAATTATATTCCTGGTGAGGGGTTGAGCAAAGAATTGAGCTACAACCAACCGTTGTCTTAAAAAAAGAGAATAAACAGAGAAGTACTTCTGTACTGTCCACAGCAATATTTGGGTCCACTGAGTTCGGTTAAGTCTGAGACTACGCGATGCAAACCCAACTTATCAGCTGGAAACCCCCAAAACCCTCGGACACCACAGAGGAAACCCAATAAAAGGATAAAAACACAATATATATCTATAAGCAATAACGAGAACAGTAGTAATAATAATAATATTAAAAGATCGTACATAAAAGATTATAATGTAAGAGGACACAATTTTCTGCCATAACAGTCACTAAACTTATGTTAGTTAACTGACATATGTAAGGTAGTTATTTTGAGCCAAATCATGATCTTATCCTAACCAAATTGCAACGTTTCCCAACATTAACAGGTACATTTATTTTGAATATCTTACCGGACGTTGCATATGTATTGTTGCTAACTCGACCGCACAACCCTAAACGCTGAAAAACAAAGCTGAAGGGGTACGCAGGGCGTTAAAAAGCGACGCCAAGGGATCTTGATCGAGAGTCCATATGTGACAATCTGGAAGTGAGAATGCGTTGTTTGGCTGCTCCTGGTTCCTGAAGTGAAAAATCGTAATAATCTTTGGGATAGACGATGGAAGATGGAGCTCGAGGCTTTGATGGGCATGAAACTTCATCAATCCTCAGAACCAAAGATAACAACAATAATAACAATCATAATAATAACTTTATTTATATAGCAAAATACAAAGTAAGTTACAGTTAAACATAAATAAAAATAAATAAAAGATAAAAAATAAAACAGATCAAACTATTTAAACAATAACACCAGACTAATCAATTCAGAAAAGCGATGAGATAAAAGTGAGTTGAAAGGAGAGTCTGATAACCTGGTCTTGGTAAAAAGTCATAAAACATAAAAGTTAAAATAAATATTTCAACTCCCAAGGTGCATTTCATTAACAACGATCCTGAAATCATTACTGCTCTGAATCACGCCTCTGACTGGTTTCTTGTACTTAGCATCCGCAGCGTAGGCTCATGGGTATTGAAGTAATTAGAGCCACCGTTCTTCTCAAACTGACTATGATGAATAATGATTTATCAGAAATGAAATAATAAAGACAAAGTGGTCATAACATAAACCTATAGGGCTGTCACATTATCCGGGAGACTGGTGTGTTTCTGAAATCCCGAAAAGTTGTCAAAGTGCGACATGTGAACAGGTTTCACCGAGCCAGAGAGCGGCGGATTTCTTCATCTTCTAGAAAAAGAAGAAACTAACTCTGAAGCGTCACATCAGCTTGGTCTAGTTCCTCTTCCTGTTGGTCTTTTGGTTTCTTTTTCGATGGGTTGCTTCCTGTGTTGTTGAACATTTTTGCTGAAAATAAGCTCTGGAAAGAAGCCAAATATGACGTTTACTTTGACTTTTATACTACTTCATTGATTTTGCTCCAACACACAATTAAACTAATTAATGGGGGGGACGTTTTCTTGAAATATGAAAGCGGGATGAGAGTTTGTTTTGGATTAGAGGCACTATGATATGAAAAGAAACTAATGAAATGCAGCTGAACCTCAGACAGGTTAAGTGTTTGTCTTTTGTGAGTGTGTCTGATAGCGTCTGGCTGTGTCGCTGTGTTTCTGTGTGTTTAGCAGGGAGCTCGCGCGCACACACACAGGGATCATGGTAATGCCCAGATTGAGGACCGAGCCCTCTTTACCGGCGTCAGGATTTGTGGCCTGTTCTGATTTTAGACATTCATCCATTTATCTCTCAGATTTAGATTTATCAGAGCCGGTCTGCATTTTGTCTGCTTCCAAGCACACACAACCACCTCCTGTAGTTAGAACAACCAACCCAGAAACACGTCTGAAAAGCCGGTAAATCCACATAATAACTGGATCGAATGAAATATACTGTAAAGATTAAGTTGTTTTTGGGGACTCTCAGGTTCCATGTTGTTGTTTTCATGTATGTTTTCTCTTACTGTGGATGAGAGGGTTTGTGAGAACAGGGCGCTCAACAGTGCAGCGTTTCACTCGCAAGCCGGTGAAAACGAGAGAGAAACATAAAAAATGATTTGCGTTCACACGGTGATTGACTCTGGCACTGGCACAAAATAACGCAAGACAGATTTACAAAACTCTTAACTCTTGTTTTTTCAGCAGGTTATATCAGCTGTCACTAATTAATGTTAATCCTTCTGTAACTTGCAGGCAGGCCAGAATAAAACTTGGCTGTTGTCTGGTTTACATGCTCTCTAAAGCCGGTGTCTGTACTCAGCCAAAGCTCTTTTGTAACAGAAGAAGCATCACCCTGTAACAACACAGGTGGAGTGTTTTTGTACTTCCAACATCTCCAAAAGACTGATGCACCTTCTCTCCACCGGATCCTAATGTTTTTGAACCAGGAGCATCAGTTTTTGGATTGAGTTGCTCATGAAAAAAAAAAAAAAGGTGTGTCCGATTTTATACCTGCTGCTGTGGTTTCAGTGTGTGAGATATTTAATCAGCATTTAGTTAAACTTGTTGTAACTTTGGCGGACAACCTTTATGTGTAGGACCCTGTTGCTCGCAGTAAGCAGCTGATCAAGAAAATAGATTTTTAAGGCATCTCTGCACTTCCTGTTTTGCACCATCTAAACTGAATTTATTTTAACACCGGCTGTATGTGGGCTTGGCTATATTTATGTCAGAGAAACAGTGCTCCCGTGGGGACAGAAATATTTTTAAAATCTGCCATCGGCAGCTTAAATTCAAAAACACACTGATTTATCAGCCTGGAAGAGTCAAAGTCCAACTTAAAGTCCTGGGTGATGATAATGATGATGAATGGATGTTACAGATCAGACACTCAATGTTTGGCTCTGCTCATGTGCTCAGCACAGTAAGTCAGTTGCTTTGACTAATTGGAATTAGTGAATGACTTGATCGAGCGATTCAGAGTGTAAATAACCTGCCTGGGCCGTCCTTCCTCGCTCTCAGCTGGCTGATCCACCTCGAGCTTCTTGATCCAGAGAAAGTGACCCGATTACCTCAAGCCCCGTTTGAACCGAGCATTAACGTGCGTCTTGGGTCATCTGATCGCAGGTGGACAGATCCAAGTATGTCAGTTCACGTGTCTCTGGTGACCACGCTGATCTCCTGCTAGCGGTCCTGTTAGCTTTAAAGCTTAAATGAAGCTTTATTAGCGTTATTAAAGCTCCTCCTCCCGATGGGCCACATCTCCCGTGCTAGCAGTGTAAACGGCAACGCTCCCCCGGCCCAGCTAGCCTCGCTGTAAAACTAACCCAACAACATCCCAGCAGCTGATTTAATCTGAGTCTCTCTGAGCTATCTGTTCAAAACAAACCAATCTGCCAAACCAAACAGCATTAGATCAGTTTCACTGTGTGGAAACATCCTGAAATGAAGCAGATCCAATCAAGATTACTGTCTGGATAGAAGAAGATTTAAAAAAACAAAAACATTTATGCTATAAAAATGAGAGAACTCGTTGGCAAATCCTATTCTGAAACCCATTACTCATTTTAGTAACGAAACGGTGAATTTGTCCGTATTTATTAAAGATCTTTATTCTTTATTTGGATCCTCCAAAGCTTCCATAAGCTGGTTGCCAGTCTTTAACGAAAGCTAGCCCTTCAACATCTGTTATTTTTTATTTTTTTTTTTGTTTCCATATATAGAAACTGAAAGATGTCGAGTCCATCGTTAAGATCGTGGACCTGGATGGAAACGATTTGGTGAAGCGTTACTCTGATGAGATCGAACGAATGTTGGGAAGCAAGATGAAGTCAGTGAAGGTGAGGACCAAGATGCTTCTACAGTCTACCGGAGGTGTACAGGTCGCTGCATAGACCACCGCAGTATATCGGCTGCTAATATTAAATAAAGTGCCTCTCTTCCGCGAAGGTTGGCGGACTTGCAAGATCAATCTGAGATAAACCTGATGACATCGCTGTGTCGTCATCAGGGTTTTTTTCTCCTACAGAGACACAGGAGACATTTCACAGCCAGTTTCACAGACCGAGTACAACTAATGTTTTTGTGTCTATGTTACTACCTTCAGACTGCAGCTCAAATTTATATAACCTAATATGTGACTCAGATCTGGTCTTTTTATGACCGTGTGAACAAGTCACATGGAATGTTTTCGAGGTCGGATTTGCGCAGATCTGTTTTTAGATGCAACCTGAGTCTGGACACTCAGGTCGGAGTTGATGCGACTTTGATGTCACTCTAGATGAAGAAATCTCCTTATTCTTCTGCGCGTGTGAACAAAAAAATCGGATCTGGGGAAAAAATCAGAATTGAGCCTTAAGGCCTGCAGTTTGAATGTAGCCTATGTGACTAAATAGAACAACATTTTTTGAAATTGGTCCGGTATTGAGCGTGCTGCAATTGCTCCCTGTCCACTTTTACAAGTGTCTGACAACATTGTGGAAAGGATCCCTATAGAGACAAACCTTTTTTAATCCTTTTTGTTTAACCAGAAAAACAGTCGCTATATCGCTCTCGTCAAAGCCTCCAGACCCACTCGACAAAAACAGTAATTTTACTTTTGTGTTATTGTGTGACTTTGGTGCTTTTGTTTGTTTGTATTATTGTGTAACTTTGATGTTTTTAAAGTCACACAGTTACACAAACAAACTACCGACTGAGGCAGATGTAGACCAGAGAGGTAAAATACATTTTTTTGTCAAGGGAGTCTGATGGTTTTGACGAGAGCGATTAAGAACTTTGACGGGGCGCATTTGCCTGCAAGGATTAGGTTGCAGCCATAGACGGTATGTAAGGTTGCAGCGTGCTCCCACAACACTGGACCAATTGGCTACATAGACACAAAAAATGGGTAAATAAGGTCCAAAGACTAGGACTCACTCTACCACTATGTGATTGTTTCTCTCTCTTATTTCTGCTTTTTCTTGTGATATACTGACTCTAAAAATATTGAAATTAAACAATCTGAGAAGGTTTTAAGGGTTTAACTGCTTTGGGGTTGCTCACAGCTCTTGGTCTTACTAAGCCTGTGTTTTGTTTGAGTTAGACATTACTTCATTTCACGGGGTCACAATCCAAAAAGGTTGGGAACCACTGTTTTACAGGATGTTAACAGTCCACGCATGCAGATTATTTTTCACATGGTACACGTTGTTTTTATTCCCCATTTCACTCTGTATCTTGCCTCAGAGGTTAGCTGAATCTGCAGAGGATGCTGACCTGTACCATGACTTCAACGCTTCATTAGAGGTTGGTGCTCTTGTTTTGTCCTGATAACTAACCAGCTGATTTTTTTAACAACAGTTCAGCTGTTCGTGTTTCTTTTATAGTTCATTGTTTTTGTTTTGTTTGTACCCCTCACTGAAACCTGCAGAGAAATGAGACCTGCAACAGGTAGATGATCCATCACAAGTTTAATTGGTCTAAGCTGTAATTCGTCAGCCTCAGGTGTACTTTGGCTTTAAGCTGAATGCTAACATTAGCATGCTAACTGCATGTGGATCAGAGCTAACTGCAGGCCAGTCTGCAGCAGATTGAACCTTTTAAAGCTTCAGCCGACTCCTGAATTTAGATTAGCTCAGATTTCAGTGATCCTGTGAGGAAACTAGGTCGACACTACAGTAAGGTGACCAGATTTTTGAAATGAAAACCGGGGACATTTTTTGTTTGGTGGTTAGTATGTCATTAAAAAATAGAATGTTTTTATACATGACATAAAAAGGGGGATGATTTTGGTTATAATCTGTCAAGTATAACTTCTATATGAAATCAAGTCATTTTGAGGCAAAAGTACAAGCTGCAATCACTTCTCTGGCAAGTGGAATACTGCATCACATTGGTTGTAGGCTACTGGCCATTTAAGTAAAAAGCCTGGATTGGTTGGTATAGCAAGTTAAATAATGTGATAAGGAGTCATAAGGATAATTACAAAAGAGATCATGTCTTTATTTTATATATAACCTCAGCAGTAAGTCATGTTAATTATTGCCTATAATCACGTAATGTCCGGCCTGATTACGCTATAAACTGCAAACACCAATTTGGCCACAATAGTGATTATTCCCTTAAAAGAAACGGTAAAGTTTCACAAAGACAAACCTTTGCGGTTATCGCGGACATAAAGTGATGTTTATTTGCATGTTCTGTCAGTTTGATGCAGGAAATCGTAAAATCTGATTTCAGGTCTGTTAACACCTTATACAGTCTATTATTAACAGACAGTTAAAAACGGGGACGTCAGGTGACGTGTAGTGCAGAGTACTTGATTTATCAGCAATAAAGTATACAGACCAGTTCTATCTCTCGCTGAACAGTACTTTTATTAATCTGACATTTAAAAAAAAAAAAAGAAAGAATACTTGCTCTTCTGTTTATAATAGCATAATTTAGCATATGGAAAAAAAATTGTTAATTTATTTATTGCAGTGTTAGGCTACTAACTTTATAATATTATCAATTCAGTGGGTTTTGTAGTCTGATGCTGTAAATCCTTTATTTGGCAAGTCAACACTCAGCTCTTCTACACAGTGCGACACAAACCCAGTTTCACTGAACTGCTTCTACAATAGTGCACGGACAGAAAGTAGAAAATAGTTGTGTAGCTCTTATATAGTTGCTATCTTTTATTTTCATAAAAATATTTGTTGTATATACCTTAAATAAAACATTGAAATAAATTTATATATCTCAAGGAAAATAAAAATAGACACTATACAAGAGCATTAAACTCAAAATTACAAGGCAACCCACACAGACACAGTGTTGTACTTAAACTAATGTGCAGTACTGGCTTAAACAAAGTGTGATTGGTAGCAGCAAAGTGTGGTGTATGTATGAATAATATGATACCATCTACTTTGACCGCATACACCAGAATAAAATATAATATGATGAAATGTTTGTCTGTATTACTATGTATACATATAAAGTGTTAAACAGCATTTTTACAATTTCCTTGATAACAGCAATTGTCCATTTGTCAAAATAAAAACTTGGCAACCCTCAAATTTACAAACAAGTAACTCTTCAACATTTTCATACCATTTTCTCCACCAGTTTTAATAATTTCAGGACAAAATTAAGGCTCAGCAAAATATAAATTAAAGATTTTTTTTAACAGCTGATTATTAAGTAAATGTATTCATATGAAAGGTACCTATCATCTAAACATTAATTAAATAAGTTTCTAAATTCTGCTGTTTATCCTGGAAATCCAAGAATTATCTTGATTTATGTTCCTTACTATGCTTTAACATTAATAATAATAATGTTTATATATAATAATAATGCTTAATGTGGTTGGATGTCATTTATTTCAAACTGTGAACATTTAATTTTGGAAAGGCACCTTGTTGTAATGTCTTCAGGTCCTATAAGGTTATTAGGACACTGGTTGGTTTAGGATGGATATCCTCTGTCTAGATCCAGATGTATCATCAGATATTAATCTTTTCTCTAAAAGTTAGAATCTTATTCTGAAAGGAAAACCTCTTCATAACCTCTTCCTGTCAGTTTGATTACTTTGTTTTTGCCTTTATTGAACACAGTCAGATGAACAAACAATGTACATTTACAATAATGCCACAAGAAAATTATATACAATAAGAGACAAGGCCAATTAGACCGGAACAAAGAATAAAAAAAACAACAATAAAACAAAAAGGGCAGAAAACACAATGTATAAGTGACGTATAAAATAATATGTAGCCTACATATTCATATATATTCTTACTAAGTAATATTTAATAATATCGAATTAATAAAGAGGTTTTAATAGCGTTTTTGATTTGACAATAATTTAGAGACTGAGTCAAAGAGATATTGTTATTTAATATATTACAATTTAGAAACAAGACCATGTCTTCTAAGATGGGCGTAAGTGTTTAAACCTTTGAAAAATCAATAAAGCAATTTATATCCAGAATTCAAGTAATACAGTAGAGTAGTAGTAAAAAAATAAAGAAAGAAAAAGAGATGACTAATGGATTCAAGTTATAGTTTACAGAAAGAACATAAAGGGAAAACATCTGTTTTAACAGTTTGATTACTACAACTCAATGCTGATCAACACGGTAGACGAAGACGGGAACAGCGTGGAGCTGGGCGGCGAGTTTCCCCTGGAGGAGAACGAACACTTCAACAGACTGCCGGTGAACACGCTGCTGAGCAACATCCAGGTTCCCACCAACGTTTACAACAAAGGTCAGAGGTCGTCCTCCACACATCTGTGAACAGGTTCCTTTAAGACACAATAGTTCCTGTAAGGTTTGGCTCTCTGTGCAGATCCCAACATCATCAACGCCATCTACAACTCCGAGGCGTTAAACGACATCTTCATCAGTAACTTCCAGAAGGATCCGACGCTCACCTGGCAGTACTTCGGCAGCTCCACCGGCTTCTTCAGAATCTACCCGGGTGAGTTTAAGATTCGTCTCTGGAAGTCGCTGATGTTTGTTTGCAAAAGTCCAACTTTACAGCAACATTTTTAATCTTTAAATCAAATGTCATGTGTTCTCTCCTTTGAGTAAAGATTAAAAACCAAAAGGGAGAAGAACCTTGGTGTTTGGTTTGATAGTAATTTAAATTTCGAGCAGCACACCACAAAGCTTGTTCAATCATGTTTTTATCAACTTAGAAATATAGCAAAAATTCGATCTATGTTAACTTTTAAGGACACCGAGACCATTTTACACGCCTTCATCTCATCACGCCTGGATTATTGCAACAGCCTTTTCACCTGTTTAACCCAAAAATCTACTGATCGACTCCAGACTGTCCAGAACTCAGCTGCCAGGCTTTTAACCAGAACAAAGAAATATGACCACATTACTCCTATTTTAGCTTCATTACACTGGCTCCCAGTATGTTTTAGAATT
>NC_060171.1:3545242-3569126 GCF_021292245.1 Micropterus dolomieu
GTTTTTATCAACTTAGAAATATAGCAAAAATTCGATCTATGTTAACTTTTAAGGACACCGAGACCATTTTACACGCCTTCATCTCATCACGCCTGGATTATTGCAACAGCCTTTTCACCTGTTTAACCCAAAAATCTACTGATCGACTCCAGACTGTCCAGAACTCAGCTGCCAGGCTTTTAACCAGAACAAAGAAATATGACCACATTACTCCTATTTTAGCTTCATTACACTGGCTCCCAGTATGTTTTAGAATTGACTTTAAAATTCTATTGATCATTTTTAAAGCTCTTCATGGCCTCTCGCCTTGTTATATTTCTGACCTTTTAGTCCCATACGCACCAGCACGTACCTTGAGATCCTCGGGCAGAGGTCTGTTGTCTGTTCCAGAGTCTCGACTGAAAACTAAAGGGGACAGCGTTTGCTGTCAGGGCCCCGAGGCTCTGGAACAGCCTGCCCGAGGAAATCAGGTCGGCTGAGTCACTGAACTCTTTTAAGTCCCTTCTTTAAACATACTTTTATAGGAGAGCTTTTCCTGATCTTATTTGGCTTTATTTTATTCTATTTTACTAATTTTATATTTATCTTAAATGTGTATTTTAGTCGTTTCAATATTTCCTTGCTTTTATCTTGTTTCTGTATTATTGTCTTTACACTTGTTAAAGCACTTTGTAACTTGTTTTTGAAAAGTGCTCTACAAATAAAGAATTATTATTATTACTTTACTTTTTGGGTTTAATGATTGCGGTCAGAAGTTACCAAACACGGTGTAGCAGGCTTTTAAAAGTCCCAAGGGTTGTTTTCAGGATAGGAAATACTGCCTTTTTCATATTGAACACTCTCACCGTGAAACTCCTTACAAAAGATTCTCCGGTTAGAGGTGCTGGTACCACTTAGGGAGTATAAGTCCCTGGTGGCAGATGTCCGTAAGGATGCGTGTAGATGTTTCCCACAGGCTGGATTCTTTAAGTGCGTGTATAGGTTGTCTTGTGTCATATGTGTGTCAATGTAGCTTTTTACCTTTACCTTTCTTAGCCAGGTCTACACTAAAAACTAAATAGCATAAAACTTTATTCAACTCTACTTCTGTTTCAACAGATTATGTGGACTAAAAATAAAAAATGCGTTGTGGGTTATTTTCTAATATATAGGCCACAGAATATATTGAAATGTTCAGTGTGGTAGATGTTGATGTATCTCTGCGTGTTTCCAGCTTTTAATATTATCAGTATTAGGAAGGTAAAGTGCTGTGAACTTACTGACTGTCTCGTGTCTCTGTCAGGTATTAAATGGACTCCGGACTCAAACGGTGTGGCAGCTTTTGACTGCAGGAACAGAAACTGGTGAGTTCAGATCACACATCCTCACATCCTCATGCTCCCCTCAAGGTGAACTGTAATAACTTTGGTTTGTAACCAGATATCTTCCAAACTAACAACATCCCCATCAGCCTCAACTGCTCTTTATGTTTAGTGCTAATTAGTAAATGTTAGCATGGGAACACGCACTCTGAATCTAGTAAACATTTTACCAGCTAATCATCAGTATGTTAGCATTAAGATAAGAGAAGCTGTTGCTTTATTGATCCCTCGTTGGGATAATTTAAGTTGACACAGCAGCACAGGGGAATGTTGTGCAAAGATTAAAAGACATAATAAAAAACAATAAGAGCTGGAATTATGATGAGATCAGAATCAAATATAAAATATACACACTATATGCAATTGAAAATAAAATATGGTATCCGCTGTGTATATCTGTACATGTGCGATGTGCAAAAGTTTAAGAGTCTCTATCAGCAGAGCTGGGAGGTACTGGGTGCTGAGGCGTGGGGCTGGTGCACGCATTGAAGGACCTGAACCTCCACAGGAAGAACAGCCTGCTCTGTCCTATCCTGTTGAGGGCCTCCGTGTTTGTCCAGTTTGTTGTTTGGTTGCATCTCCAGGAACTTGTGGGAAGTCCACCACCAGTTCCTTGGTTTTCCTGTGTTGAGCTGGAGGTGGTTGCTGTTCTCGATTAGGCCTCTGTACTCCACCCTGTCATCTCTGATACAGACGACGATGGAGGAGTCATCCAAGAACTTCTGGAGGCAAAAGTCAGAGGTGTAGAGAGCGAACAGAAACCGTGACGGTACAGTTGCTTGGGGTCTGCTAGTGTTGCTCGTCACCATGTCTGACAAGCAGCCATGTGGCCTGACGTACTACGGTCTGTGAGGTAGTCTGTGATCCAGGGCCACGAGGTCCTGATCCACCTGCTTCCCAGGAAAGCTTCTCTGCCACCCAGAGAGGCTGAGCAGTTTCCCTTTCCTGTAAAAACTACATTTAGAACAGGCTGACATGAAAGCTGTTCCGTATGTGAGCCATACTACCTTTTATTAATAAAATAGATTACAGTCTCAACGACTTAACATGAAAACAATTGCACATCAATAAATATTTGCTTCAGGAAGGTGCAACTGTAAACAGATGGCTGAAAGAGAATAAGTGTTGGCTCTGTGTATTTTACTTTAACAACAGAATCTGCCCTTTAACTACATTCGATGTAGCATATTCACATCTAGTTTATCCCTGTATCAGCACTCTTTGCTAATACCCAAAACTACGAAAAACCATTTCTCAACCACCAGCTGGCTCTAAAACATGCCATCTACGATAACGTTACAGCGTGTTTTTTTAAACAATGTGTAGGCGTAGACAGGCGTAGACAGGCGTAGACAGGCGTAGACAGGCGTAGACAGGCGTAGACAGGCATCTGCGACGCAAACAGCATTGTTCACATACTTGTCTGCGTACTTTACGTGTACCTGGAGGATTAAATGTGTATCCACTGGGGGAGCAGATAAGGGCCGGATTATCTTCCTTGACGACCTCCAATTTTGCACATCGTAAAGAAACTGAAGATAGCGACACTAGAGGATGTCATGATTTTAAAGAGACATCATAACTATCTCGGTAATAGCGGACTAGCTCCTGGAGTTTTAATGTAAACAACGCGTGGCAGCCATCTTGCGTAAGCGAACGCATAGTTAAAAGCAAGTATGTCCAGGGCTTATTACTACAAGATTGTCTACAACAAGGATTTGCAACTTTGAGATTTCATTTAACTAACGTTATAGTATTTGTCCAGTTAAAGTATAACCTGGCCGTTACGGCTCTGACTACAACGTTTCACATCTACAACGTCACACAAAGACGAGCTACAGGAAGCCGTGTTAGATTCTTGTTCAGCTCACGTTTATTTACACGTCGACTTTGGTTTAATAATTTCAGACACGCTGGCTGTAACTGCAGACAGGCGGCTCGCAGATATGTATTTAGAATATGTCAGAAACGATAGTTTAACGGCTCATTAAGGTTAGTGCTCCGATAAACACGGCATCAGCTTTGTGGCTAATTTAGCAACGGGCAGTATTAGCACGTGATTTTAGAGACTATGTAGAAGTGGTGAACTAGGGCTAAATATTCAGAAATAAATCTACAATCACGTTAATTGTTTTCTTTTGTGGTTTTTCTGTTGCAGTAGTGTTGTTAACAATACTCAACTCATGACATGAGTGAAGGATCTGTTTCTTTATCAATAGTCATATATCTGCTGTCATAAGCGCCGATTCGATTAAATACAATTTTCTCATATCGGCCGATATATCGGTCGGGCTCTAGTGTCAACCTTGAAGCCACGCTACTTCCTCCTTTATCTCTGAGATTATTCACTCGACTACAAGGAGTCACAAAACAACTATTGACGTGCTCTGCTGGATTTAAATGAAGCTTAGACGTCGTGTTGGAAGGAACCTATTGAACTGTGTTGTTTTTTTTTTTACAGATATAAATTATATACTTTTCTGCTCTGCTGAGAACACTGAGACAGATGGGTTGCTAAGTTTATTCGGTTGATAAAGCTGTGATCTCGCCAGCAGAACTGGAAACATGGACATAAAGTCCAGAAAGAAAAGAGGCTGGAAGCCACTAGATAATACTGTGAATTTCTCTGTTTGTATGTTTTACAAAAGACTACTACAATATATTTTACTGCCTTCAGCTCCCAACACCACTAAACCAGCTTCAGTTGTGGCATAAAGAATATCCTCTTTAAAAATACAATACGCTGCGATTCTGTGTTTGTTAATCCTCAGCATATTAAAACAGACAAATCCTTCTGGTACAAAAAATGCGTCTGCCTGAAAATACATCAATCACAAATGCTGCTGAAGTTCAACTTCTTTACTGTCAACTCATGCTCCCTCCAACAGTGCCCTTACAGATATGTATGAACAAGTGACATAAGCAGCAGCTAAAATATAGGAATAAATATACTAGAATATTAAATACAATATAATCTTGTGGTAGACAGGTGTACAGTAAGAGTTAAATGTATAAATTGTAAACGGGTTTTGCAGTAATGTAGTAAATATATATGCAAACAGGTTGTAGACAGGTGGTAAATATAGTAAATATATATGCTGAGATGGATAAACAGCCTAAAAGCAGGTTGTAAAATGAATATTTATATATAGTATAAGTGTATCTTCTATTTTTCTGAGATGTAAAGACACTTAACTTGATAAATTACAAACTACAACCCTGAAATTGACCATCAAGTTATATCAAGGCCTCTGACATTAACAACTTCCCAAAATTGATGGTGACAAGTGTTGTTTTCCACCTTCTGTCCATTAACCACACGAAATTTAGTACAAATTTCAAAAATGGAGGAAATCCCTTTGTAAGGCTGAGTTTCAGTCGTACTGTTGGTTGTTTGTCAGCTGAGCAGCGGCCAGAGTCCTGATCCTCTGGAAAAGACGATAAGCTGCTCCTTAGCCGGGTCATTGCGGCCCACATGGCACCATATGTGACTGTTCATGCATTTCTAAATAATACCAGAGAGCTGCATATGTCCCTGAACGCCTCGCCAGGCTGCATTAATGCAGCGGAGCTGGAAAATCCAGTTGTAGTGGTAAAGCAAGGTATATACTGTATAACTCTGATCTGATTAGAAACAAAGGGATTGGTGCTTTACATGATATATTAAGAGCTGTAAATATCTGTCCATATATTTTAAGTCAATGTGGCTCAGTGGATCAACATACACAACAACTGTAAGGTTTTACGTGTTTAATGTTTTTAGTCAATAACATGACACAGAATAATTAATATGAATCAATCGTTTAAAAATAATTTAATAAACAGTATTTTTATTATAATTATTTTCACAGTTTCATTGGAGTTCTTCTTTATTTCATATCAATATTAATTTAAAATTAAGCTCTCTGTTATTGCACCTGGTAGTCAAGGGCAGAGGTGATATGAAATATCACAAAATAATAATGTTTGAATGGACTGATGATGGTTAAGTTTACTCAGTTGTTTGTGATTTAGTAAAAATGCATTTGTTATTGTGAGTTTGATGCCTGATGGTCTCTTTACGTAGTGCAGACGGTCTGCAGAAGTTTCTTGTACACCAATTTGTTATTTGAAACTGTCCTTTTTAAAAGCCTGTTTTTCTTTCATAGCTGCCTTTTTTTAGCTTTAGTAACAGTTGCTTAGCGGAGAGGCTGGCAGCGTGTGATTGGGTAAGGGTACTGGCGACAACACGTCTGTAATGAAAAGTAACATAATGAAGTAAACAATTGAAATAGGTCTAAAACGTGTAGTATGAGTAAATGTTGTAGTTATGTGAATAAAGGATCTGTGAGTGTCTTCTGTCATCCCGTATTCAGGTACATCCAGGCAGCCACGTCTCCGAAAGACATCATCATCATGGTGGACATCAGCGGCAGCATGAAGGGGCTGAAGATGACCATCGCCAAACACACCATCAACACCATCCTGGACACGCTGGGAGAGAACGACTTTGTCAACGTCATCGCTGTGAGAAAAACACACACATATTTCAACGACCAAACACAGTGTCACATTATATAAACCGGGATTTTACTGTTGTAGTTTGTATTGGATTAGATTATTTTCATTACAGATTAATCTGCTGAGCATTTTCTCCATTAACTGATTATTATTAGAATAATTAAAAGTAAAAAAAAACAGCAAATCTTCCAATTTGAGAAACTGGAACCATGAAATGTTTTACAAGAAAAGTTACGCTTATCAAAGATTAATTTATTCGATTAATTGTTTCAGCTGTATTTGTATAAACTGTCAGGTAGTTTAATTTATAACAAAGATTTTTAGAAGCTCTTTGTGTGTGTTGTGTGCAAAATCTTTATCTTACATGTGTAGAAGTATAAAGTTGGAAATAAAAAAGTAGAAGTACCTCAAATGTGTACTTTAGTACAGTTCTTGAGTATAAATATACTTAGTTATATTCCCCCACTACATTACATGCATTGGAAGGTCCTAGTCCTGCTTGTGACTGACGGTGTGAAGGCTCTGGTGCTGTTACCGGTGCAGGGATTTGAACCAGCGACTGCTTGTTTGCTCATGAACCTGTGTCCTCCTGTGTGCAGTATACTGACTACGTTCGGTACGTGGAGCCGTGCTTCAAGGGAACTCTGGTCCAGGCCGATTTGGACAACAGAGAGGTAAGACCATTATGTGCTTCATGGAGGCTTAAAGAGCTGACGAGGCATCTGAGCAACACACGCACACGCACATGCACCCGCGCACACACACACACACACACACACACAGGGGAATACCCTCAACACCACTGTCAGATCAAGCACTTGGCCTACTTTTTGGCACAGCAGGTCAACTCAGGGCTGTGTGTGTGTGTGTGTGTGTGTGTGAGTGTTTTTGTACAGTACATTTAACTTTGTGAGGATCAACATGAGTTTGAGAACTGTAGAGTGCTCATGTTTTGTTTTTATGAGGGAGAGTGAGGACATTTTGGCCTGCTCTAACACCTTTAAAGAGCTTTGTGAGGGTTAAGACTTAGTTTTAGGGCTACTTTGGTCAGTTCACCCGCTGGGACTACTTTCTGTTAAAGAAGAAGTCACAGTGACGTCTGTGAGCGTCCAGATCAGGGGTTTGTCTGAGACTGAGACATAGCTTAGTTTACTTACTTATGTTATTTGCACCCATACACACTCAACAAATGAGCCAAGACAGCCTAATATTGCTGTTTGACATGACTTCAGTCCAGGGGTGGAAATTAACTTCTTGGCTCACCTGCCAATGGGACTAGTAGATTAAAAAATCCACCGGCCAAACATATTTTTTACCTGCCAAAATAATAACATATCTTTTTATGTCACGTAAACATTTGTTTCAGTACTTTCAATTGAGATAATAAGGTATTCTGTCAAATACAAGCTTAAAAAAGACACCAGATTGAAATTTGAAGCAACATTTATTTATTGCTATTAAGTGTACTTTAGACATAACGGTAAATTGTTTTTATAAACTTATAAGATGCTTATTAATCATTCAACTTAAATCTGATCATTGCTCACTCTTATTCATGCTTTATCATTCAACTTAAACCTCATTAATACATTTTTTTGATGCTCTGCTTCAGCCTCAGTTTTGCCCTCCCAAATACATAAAAAGAGGTCTGTCCGAAGGCATTTAGTGTGTGACTCTGGTAAAGTAGGAAAGACTGCTGTTTCTCTGAATCTCTTTAACCAAATCACACACATTTAGGATATTCTGTGTGATTTCCTTTCGATTACTAATGTAATATCTTTTCACTGAGACACAGAACAGACACACTGCTCAATTTTCACAAATTATGTTTTTCAGTTCTAATTACCATTGACCTCCATTGATGTGGGGGAGACAAATATCTGAAAGCCTGGACAAATAAAACCATCTTTATCACAACACAATCTGTTGATGAAGGATATTAATGTGTTTCTCTCTCTCAGCACTTTAAGGTGCTGGTGGAGGAACTGCATGTTAAAGGAGAAGCGAAGATCAAGAATGCTATGAAGGAATCCTTCAAAATCCTCAATGAGGTTTGTGTCTCTTTATGACTGAAAAAAAGACTGAAAATGAAAATAAACTCTCTTATTAAAACAAAACAAAATAACGTTGAAGCTCTGTGTGATTACGTTTATAAAATATTAACTTAATTTGTTACCACTGTTGCTGTTTGGGTTAATTAACTGATAAGAGCTCTTCTCAGATCGACATTTCTGTATTATAAATTCTTTATTCTAAAATCCCATGAGCTGTAAGCTGTAATCATCAAGACAAAAACAAAAACATGCTTCAAATAATTAATAATGAATCTAGAATATATGAAAGTTTTACTTTTTTAAATTAAATTTACGATATTCATGGAGATGCACTTGACAAATTTGCGTTCACTATAACCAGTTGACAGACAGTGAACCAGTGGGATTTGTGTCATACTGACACTAATTCTAAGAATAAATCATAAATCCTGAGTTGCATGTGATGCAGAGGACACTTAACAATCACTGTAATACCTGTGGGAGTATACACGGTTCCAGTATTGTGTGCTGAATCAAGTTGGACTGGAGTCATTTGAAGTCGTTGCTCTGTATGAACTCTGTTTGGTTGCAGGCGAGGTCGAACGGTCAGGGCAGCATGTGTAACCAGGCCATCATGCTGATCACAGACGGAGCCATGGAGGACTTTGAGTCTGTCTTTGAGGAGGAGAACTGGCCTGAGCGCAGGGTGAGAAACGGGGAAGGAGATCCTCGCAAGATAAGCTAACTTTCATCAATGAAATCTTTAGCGTGAGCACGCCTGAATGTTTGTGTGAAGATTACTGTATGTTATCACAAAGTTCTGTTATTACTGATCCAGTTAATTTGATGCTTATATGGCAAAAGTTTGTTGGAATAATGTCATTAAGACAGAGAAGTATCACGTGCAGAAAAACTTTACAAGTAAATGTCCTGGAACAAAACTCCTGTATCTTAAACAGCTCAAACGACTGGACCTAAATTGCGTCGTCATTCTACTAATTGTTGCTTTAAAGAATGAGAAGAGTCACAAGCCTGACTTGGTCCTGGGAGAGAGGGGAGTAACACAAGGCTGGATGAAGAATATGTGGAGTCAGTCTGTTCAGTTTCAGTCTATTATTGACAGATTGTAGCTTAAATGCAGCATCAGAGAGAGTTCAGCCCTGAGTACAAATAAAAAAATCACAATACTAAATAAAATACCCAAATAGAAAAGTTTCAATCCTAAACCTGACCCCCTATCAAGGCATAAAAAGAAAAGGGAATGGCAGCTCTCCCCTACTGGGCTTCATGGCGACAAGTTAAAGGTTGTTGTTAAGACACAAAAAAAAATAGTAAAAGAGTAACTTAAAATAATTAATTGATTAACTGGAATCTAACAGCAAAATTACTTTCTTTCTGATAGTCTCTCATAGCCAGACCTCTCACCACACTTTTATCACTGGAGAAAGGTCTGGCTGAGCACATTATCACCTACGTATGGGGGAAAAGTCCTCTATCTTGTTTGTATCTCTTTAAACCAATCACAATCATCTTGGTATGCAGCGACGGTGCACTGCACCCTTGCAAAATAGTGTGTGTGTGTGTGTGTAGCAGGAAGCACCACATCAGTGTGTTTCTCTGTTCAGGTACGAGTCTTCACCTACCTGATCGGCAGAGAGATGACCTTTGCTCGAAACACCAAGTGGATCGCCTGCAACAACAAAGGTCAGTGGCCTGTGTGTGTGTGTGTGTGTTCACCGGTGTTTCTTTGCATGCATGCAGTCAGTTACTGTGTGTTTTCTCAGGTTACTACACACACATCTCCACACTGGCCGACGTGCAGGAGAACGTCATGGAATACCTGCACGTGCTCAGCCGACCGATGGTCATCAACCACGACCACGACATCATTTGGACGGAGGCCTACATGGACACTGTGGTGAGCCGAGCCGGCCAATCAGAGAGCTTAAAGGAGCAGTTCAGTATTTAGACAAGGGATTCATATTTTAGGCATCTTCCTTAATTGTATCAGATACGGTATATTGGGATGAACTACTCCTTTAAGTCAACATACTGTATAATCATCATCATCGTCACTTCACCTTCATCTGTCTGTCTGCTTCCTCCCCTGTGTTTCGGCTCATTCTCCCATGATCCTCTGGGCCTTCCTTTCCATTGCTCCGACAGCTTCCCAACACCAAGGAGGTAAAGAAAAATTAGAAGTTGTTGTTTTAGATAAATAGTCAGGTCTTCTTGCAGGAGTCAACATGGAGAACGGTTCTCAAACTGTTTGTCTCCAGGTGCCCTCAAAGTAGTTTTAATACTGAGATTTTTATTTTTTTAACTGTTATTTAACCAGGCAAGTTAATAAGAACAAATTCTTATTCACAACCACGACATGGCAAGAGGAAGACATCCTCTTGAAGGGAAGGATACACGGGTTATAAATCAGATAAATGAGACATAATGTAAAAATAACAAAACACAAACAAACTTCACAATGGGATACAAGGCAAGGGCAACATATGATCAAATAGGACCGTGGTGACAGCAGTATGGACAACTAGTTAAAAAGTTGAATTAGAAAAACAGGCCATAAGGAGCTTTAAAAATTAAAACACATGGCACACGTTGTTAAAAGGATTAGGTTGTTAAACAACTGCAGACATCTGAACAAATATCCACTAGAGATTTCCTGAAAGCAGATAGTGAGTGTGAAATTGATAAAATATACATAGTACATTCTTCACACTTCATTTAAGGGAAGAGACATGTCTTCCTCCAAGGTTTTAGGAAGGTTTGAGCCTTTGGCAGGAGAGATGTCACTCCTGAGTGACAACAGCAAGTAAAAAGTAAAAAGATCCCCCCAGACATGTAAAACATACACATTGTTAGTTTGGAACAGTAACGTGTGTCGGCTAAAGTATAATTTACACATCTTCTCCTACTAGCACATTAGAAATTCCTAGGATTGTGCAAATTTCTGTCAATATCTGAAGTTTTCCTGGTGGACACAAGATGTCCAGTCTCAGTGTAATGAATGTGCACTGGCAGCTTAAGGTTTCTACATCACATATGAGGCTTCCGAACTATTTGTGATGTTGTAAATCATCCTCGCAGTCCTGCAACATCTGATATTCAACAAACACAGAGAAACTTTCCACTCTCAGCAGATGAATGTGCAAACAGCCTCCTGGTGTCGAACTCTGCACAGTGAAGCTTAAACATCCACCTGTAGGAACAAGAAGAAAAGAATATTTCTGTGTGTAATAAATAAGTAGAATGCGTTTCAAAACATCAACACTGTTTCTTTATACACAAAACTACAGAAGATTCACAGGTTTTGTTTGCTTTGTTTGCTCATAACTCTATTCACGTTCTCATTATGTGCTCCCACACTTTACAGCAAGAGACACATATATTAATGTACGTTAATGACTCCCTCGAAGTTATAACATGTCCTCCTGGACTGTCCTGGCCCTTATGTTGGTTTAGATTGTAGATATTGTTTACCACCAGAGGGTTTTTAAATTTACAAAGAACTGCTGCAGTCCTGTTGCGCCACCTGGAGTTTAACCTCAGAGCTGCCAAAGTAAACATTGTTATATTAGTGTGTGTATATATAGAGAAGAATTTCCTTTTATATATATTATATTATTTAGACTTAGATGATGAAAAATATTCTTTGTATATAAAATTAAATATAGATTATAATGTGGTCCCAATACTTGTCCACCCAGCACTGTTTAGTCCAAGCAGCTGGCGTATCAGTATAGCCGTGTAGAGAAGTAATGCTATTTTAAATGTCTGTCTTTATAAATCTTTTCCTTGATCCATCGTTCATTTCAGAAAGTGTGTGTTTTTTAAAAAATGACCACAGTGTGTGCTGAATGTTTTGCCGTGTCTCAGCTGTTCACCACCAAAGCTCAGAGTCTGCTGCTGATGACCTCAGTGGCCATGCCAGTCTTCAGCAAGAAGAAGGAAACGGTCAGTGTCGACTTGAACGCTCATTTATTTAAAAATGAAGTACAACATGTCACATTAACCTTGTTTTCTTGGCTTAGTTCTTATGATGGCTATGTTGCTTTGTCTTAATTTGGTCCAGAGGGAAATATCTCAGATTAGATTTACATTTCTGCTGCCCAGAGGATGAATCCTAATGACTGGTGACTTTTTATCTAAAGCAACCAGCAGGTCAAAGTGTTTGTCCAACACTTCATGACCTCCAAAACTTTCCACCTCAATTCCCATGAGCCTCGCACGGAAAACATGCAAAACATCTAGAATCCAAATTGTACATATTTTAAACCAGCTGACATTAGATAAAGGTTTAGCTAAATATTAAAGATCCCTTCAGGACACGTATTAAAAACATATATACTAATAGTCAGCTTGGAACAATAATGTGCGTCTTATATAGACGTAGATAGCAGATAGATTATTTTACTGGACAACAGGAGTGCAAGCGATGAAAACCCATCAGAGAACTAAAAAACGTTCTACCACAGGAGCAGGAAACAGACCAAAGGTGACTTGATTGTAGTTTACATTTAATATTTTACTCCACATGACAAACCTGTTGTTGTATTGTATATGTCGGTTGATTAGAGGGGAGATTTCTTCAGATGTCTAAACTCTATATAATAAAGCCGTATTAGTGACCCCGCCGCCTGTCTCTCCAGCTGTCCCATGGCATCCTGCTGGGTGTGGTCGGCTCCGACATCCCACTGATGGAGGTGATGAAGCTGGCACCCAGATACATGGTGAGCTCATTCTGCTCAATTTCTCAGATTTTATCCAGACTGAGACACAAGATAACAGATTTCACGATTAAATTTAAACGTCCCTTCCATCAGCTTTCTGTTTCTTCCTCCGCAGCTGGGAGCTCACGGCTACGCCTTCCTCATCACCAACAACGGTTACATCCTGGCTCACCCTGACCTTCGCCCTCTGGTGAGTAGCCTACTGTTTCATATTTAGCTGAAGAGCCTCAGGAGCTCTGATTTACTGCATCGCTATTTAAAGTGAGAGCTGTACTCTGACCGTGTAGCAGATGACCTGAAGGGTCCATTAAGGGGGAAAAGGTGTTAAGTATTTATGAGGACAGTTATACAGTATTTCACTACTGACACACACATGCACGCAGTAACAGGGTGTCTTCTATCCTACAGTATAAAGATGGAAAGAAACTGAAGCCAAAGCCAAACTACAATAGTGTGGATATGTCCGAGGTGGAGTGGGAGGATACAGAGGAGACGGTAACCACACACGCACACACGTTTGTTCCTCTGTGCCTGTGGGGACATTTCATTTACTGTCATTCCCTACATGTCTAACCCAAACCTTAACCTTTAATCTAATTGTAACCTGAACCTTAAAACCAGGTCTCGACCCCCAGAAAGCAGTTCTACCCGTGTGACACAAGGCCCCATCGTTTAGCGTGCATTCCACCTGGATATAAAAACATGAAACGCAAACATATTATTTTAGTGCAGACTTGAGATTGTTGGAATGACACCCTTTACATATTGTAATATCATTTTAGTCTAATTCCGGGTTCAGGCTACACAGTATCAGCCGGATAGCAGCCAGACCCAACAGGGTCATCCGAAAGGAAAATGGGTTTATCCCGTGTAATGTCATAACAGATGACAGCTGTTGCTGCCTCACGATGTCCCGACAGATAAATGTACATCTGCCACAAGAGTTTAGCTTCCACAACCTGCTCTGTGTTGTTGACCAATAGAAGTACAGAGTGCTCTTCAACTGTAAACATGGCAAAGAGAAAGAGGACTGATTATGTTGGTGATTTCTTTCTTTTTTACACTTTTCCAAACACAAGACAGCCACTATCATACACACCATTTCAGACACCGTTGTTTGTTTACATCCTTGTTACCGGCAGCCCGTTCACTCTGACATCTCTCCATGTATTGTTGCTATGGATCATGTTTGTGCATGTGTGTGTTTCAGACCTGTGTCTGTATAATAATAATAACAACAATAACTAGAACTGCAAGCAGTTATAAGCGGGATCCAAGCCTCCCGGCGCAAGCCGCCCCGCCCGGCCCCCGCGGAGGGAGCGCGAGTCGGCCCGGGCGCCCCGCCGACGTGCCGCATAAGGCCCCCGAGGTTGGTCTCGATGGGCCGTTCCAAACAGTGGCAAAACGTCCCGCCTTTGAAAATGCCATTGAAATGAATGGGATTTATTGAGAGATTTCAGCTTCGATTTTAGCGCCACCTGTGAGCGGAATTGCACCAAATTTGTCAGGTGTCATCAGGGGCCCATGGGGAAGAATTGACCCAAACTTGGTATGAATCGGACTTGTGGTCATGGAGATATAAAATTAATGTATGTGAAAGGGAGTGTTTTTTGATATACAATTAATAGCGCCACCTTTTGGCCGATTGACACCAAATGTCACACAGCCCTTCGGGAAGTCGTGCCGCATAAGATCCCCAAGTTTGGTGTTGATCGGCCATTCCAAAGCTAAGTAAAATTTGCCCTGGTTGGAAATCCCATTCATTTCAGTGGGCTTTCCCACGACCTTTCAGCTTGGATTATAGCGCCACCTTTAGGCCGAATTGCACCAAACTTGTCAGGTGTCATCAGGGGCCCATGGGGAACAATTGACCCAAATTTGGTGTCAATCGGACCTGCGGTATTGGAGATGTAAAATGCATTTAAGTCAATGGGATACATTTTTTGGTCTTTAATCTGCAATAACAGCGCCACCTATGGGAACATTAGGCTCCCCTTTGGTGGCTGGTGTCAGGGGATGCTGCTGAACAATTTGGCACAACTTTCATGTCAATGCGACTTGTGGTTATAGAGGAACGAATTTTTGGGGTTAAAAGCACCACCTAGGGGCGAGTTGCACATTAGTGGTCCAAATTTGGTGTCGATCGGCCATTCCAAAGTGAATATGACATCATTTCCTGTTAGTAGCGTTTTTCGTAAATGTTTGCTAGCATATAATTGCGACAATTTTTGTCGGATCAAAATTTCCTCTACAAACTTTCATCAGCTTGGTTCAGAGATTATCCGTGCCAAGTTTGTTGTCGATCGGACTTGCGGCTTCGGAGGAGTTAATTAAAATAAGTTTTCAGTTTTCCGCTGGTACTGGGAACGTTCCCAGCCCACTTCGGCTTGGACCCCTAATAACTGAGTGAAAAAACATTGAATTTCCCCTAACGGGATTAAGTATATTTTCTTTGCTGAGTCAAAGCAAGAATTGACTGACACTGTGACCATTTTAATAGACAAAACTCTTGTGTAGTGTGAACCCGCCAGAAGACTTTGTATTAAACTTGTTCTTGCCTCTGACTTCTAGCTGAGAACAGCCATGGTGAGGGGAGAGACTGGCAGCATCAGCCTGAACATCAGAGCATCAGTGGATAAAGGGGTGAGGAATCAAACAATCACAGTATCTTAATACAACATTATTAAGTCATTAACACATTTTAATACAAAACAGTTCCTATTTTCACAAAAAGTAGGGATGATACAATCTATCCTGGAGATTACAAAAGCAAAATAACGGCCCTGTGGGGTGGTGTAATTAAACGCATCCGCCAGATGTGTCTCGTTATTGATTTGTCCAAGGGGTGCCTGCATCATTCTGCTTTAACCACGCAAGTAGTGATGTAATTTATGTTCAACATACACGTAACACTGAGTTGTTGGTGTGAGCTGTGACAGCTGCCGTGGCTGCACAGACCGAGAGAAGAGCGCCCGTTAAGAGACACAGATAGAGAAGCCGCTCAGAGAAAATGTGAGATGGGGAAATGCAAATGCAGGTACAGATACTCACTGTCTGACTTGTTAGGGTATGTAGTATGACGTAGAGTTAGAAAACAAGTCAGAGTCTAGGAAAAACGTTTCACCTGCCTTTTGAGACTTTTTAAAACATCAAATTGACAGTAGTGTTTCCAAAATCAGTGCACACCTTTTATCATTTACTGGCAAAACAGTGGAGTACAGTACTTAAATGTATACTGCTTTTAAGTACCATTACAAGAGTACTTAATGTTGTGGTGGTATATTGTATTGAATTACACCTGTAGTTTCCCTCCAGCTCAGTACTTGGCAGTAACGCTTTGTGTTTATTTCCAAGAAGAACTCTCCCTATTGGTCTCTGTTATTGTGTGTCAGCAGGTTTTGCTTTTAAAATGTCAGTTTGTCAGGACACAGCTGATTTTTGTGAGCTAACAACTGTTTAGCTAACCGTCAGCCTAGCATTAGCATATTATCTTTACCCTCAGTGTTTATTAGATAAGACTGCTGGCTAAGTGGCTTCCTGACAGTTCAGGCTAACAGAGGTGAGTCGTGTCATTGTTTTGAACTAAAGATGACACTTTTATCAGACAGAGTGACTTATTAAATCTAGCTGATGAGACTGCGTGGATGTACAGACACAACAAGCAGCTCTGCTTACAGCCTGGATGTTTGATTAAGTGTGATGAGGACCCAGCTTTCTGATTAATGACTGAACAGTAGCGGTGATTATAATGTGGTTTTCTTCCCCTCCAACAGAAACGACCTCTGTACCTCATCAATGACTACTTCTACACAAACATCGATGAGACACCTTTCAGGTAAATCAGTGTTTTTTTCCTCAAGCCATTTTCTACTACTTTAAAGATTCGAAAAATGTTTACTTTTACCTTATGTGGAATCCCTCGCCCAACACAGCCCAGGCTTGTCTCCTCCTCATTAGTGCATCTGAAAACACAACAACCATCCAGCATTTTGGCAACGCAAAAGTGATAAACTCAAAGTAACAGTGTATCAATTGATTATTGGTTGGCAGGCAGCGGAAAATAACGTCTTTTTTTCCCTTGGAACGTTACGTCACGTAAAAACTATGAATAAACAGAATCCATCTTGACTGCGTTCGAGCACCGTTCGAGTCCACCTCCTCTAGTCCTGCGCTCACAGCTCGGAACATGGACCGACTGCCGAGTGCTTTCTAGTGCTGTGGATGTGTTTTATGCATCGTTCAAAATAACCATCTGGTTTTAGAGGTTGAAGGGTTTCTTTCTTGGCCGACATAAATCGTTTTCTGTACACATTCGAAGATAAAAGATCTACATGGTTACCAGATAGTAAAATAAGAGCAGAATTCTAGATGCAGGTTAGCAAGATGTTTTCAAACAGCAAAACAACATGTTTTATTTAAATAGCCCAATATCACAAAGCACAATTTGCCTCAGGGGGCTTTACAAATCTGTACAGCAAACAACACCCTCTGTTCTTTAGACCTTTCATTCATATAACGGGGAGGAAAAGTAAAGTGTTTATAATAACAGAAAAACTGGTGATAAATATAAATCATCACCTGTTTATTCATTGAAATACGATGAATAGGATTTTTTCTCTCAAGGTACAAGGTTGTTTATTTGTCATTATACAGCACAAGGCTGCATAATGAAATTAAATTTGGAGTTCCTTAGTGCTACACACACAACATATAATCAACTTCTTCTCTCAGGTTCACGGTCAGTGTAGCAGGGAAAAAAAAAACTCTGGTGTTTTGGTAAACTTGCATCTTTCAATTGCAGAACAGTGATTCGGGTAGAGGTTAAAGCAAACACGCACTTCATTTTGATAGTGTGTCAGTGAGAGTCACTAAATGAATATGCTGCTGAACAGATTTCCCTGATATTGTTTATAGTTGAGGGAAATTTAATTGAATTTAAATGTTTCACTCGGTGCATCTTGGTCTCATTTCAAAACATCCTCAGCAAAATAAAATTATTATAAAACTAATAATATTGGCCAGTGTATCGTTGTCAGTTTTTTGCATCACAGATATCAACTGCATAAATCCAGTACCGACCTCTACCGTCACCCCTGCACAGCGAGTTTCACCAAAAGGACTCTTTCTCACTGTTGATACATACAGGTGTATCTGTGTGATTGAACCACTAGAGGACAGAGTTTTACACAGTTTAAGATTAAACGTCCAGTCGAGGGCTTCACTGTCCGTTTCACCTTTTTACTGTGTCTCTGCAGCTTCGGCATGGTGCTGACGAGGGGTCACGGAAAGCTGATGTTTATAGGAAATGTGTCTGTGGAGGAAGGTACGATTTCCCGTAATTCAGATAACTATACTATAATCACTGATGTGTCTGACGCTGTATGTGTACAGGTCGATGTATCAAAACCAACATGTGTAGATGTGCTGAATGCTCAAAAAAAAATGCAACCACATACACGTGGACTTGGAGGCTGTTAACCGCACAAATGCTTCTCAAACTGAAGCGCAAGGACGTAAATCTGTAACTGACTGAAGTGTTTATACCTTCCTCCGCAGGCCTGCATGATCTCACCTCCCCAGACCTCAGCATCGCCTCTGAGTGGTATGTGAACAAGACATGGATGAATGAGTCAAATAGATCAGCAAATGACAAGTATTGCATTATTGTACCGTGAATTACAATTTGAGGGAGGGGTCAATAGTGAGTCCAACTAATGGAATGGAAGAAGAAAAGAGTAAAAGTCAGGACTCATGTGATTAAAGTCTTTCCCTTTTCCTAAAATCTTGAAAACATTAACCTCCCAGCAGCATGTAGGCAGGTTTCTGTGTAGCTGTTTATTCTGGTCTTTTCCTCAGGACGTACTGTGAGACGGACATCGACCCCAGCCACCGAAAATACACTCAGCTTCAAGCCGTCATCCGCTACCTGTTGGGGAAGGAACCCGACCTCGAGTGTAGGTTTCTGACACTAAAATAATAATCCTATGAAGTGTCACTCTCCATATATTTCTGAGATACTTTTTAATGACAAAATGAGAATCTGACAACATTTAACAAGTTCCTGTTCAGAGTTATGAGAGTTTATTTGACCTTGACCTAAAAGTTCCCTTTGTTTGACTGTCCAGGTGATGAGGTGTTGCTGCAGCAGACGCTGTTCGACGCCGTGGTAACGGCTCCACTAGAAGCGTACTGGAACGCCCTGATGCTCAACGACAGGTGAGACCTGAGATATTCAGCACATTTACCGTTTTATACCTGAAAGGGTCAGTTCACCCAAAAATACACAAATAAAAGAAACAAACAGTTTGAACTGGAAATAGTTTTCTGTCAAAGATAAAGGGAATAATTAATCTTCATTAGTGGCAGTGTCTTCAAAAACTCTCTGCTGTTTAAGTTTTCTCTGGTGTGACTCCCGCAAACAAAATTCTGTTCACGTTTGTGGTGTTATGAGCCATCATTGTGCAGATTTTTACTCTTAACTAACACAACTGTACGAACTGACGAATTGCCTATAAAAAAAAGAGGTTGAGAGTGAAGTCAGCTGTTGGGTCATTTAGTTTGTTTGATCTCCATGTAGCTCACTGCAGGAGAGACTAAACAAGCTGTTAGATAATTGACTTCCATCCTCTTCTGTTTGTGTGCAGGGTGGAGCCAGGAATTGAGACGGCCTTCCTCGGTACTCGTGCCGGCCTGATGAGGATTGTGAGATACGCAGGAGTGGAGGCCAGAGTGGCAAAGTAAGACTCAACCCAGGCAGTGTTCACAGGTTAAGTGTCCAGTTCACTTAAGACCAAATCTCAGAACAGTATGAACAGTCCAAGTCACATTCAGTCTGATCTTTTCCACTTTGGATTTAGGCCAATTTCATATTTGTTCCAAATCAGAAACGGGTCAGATTTTATTAAATGTGTCTGGACCGTCAGATTTGAATTCATGCGGACTCACTCTGACGTCACTCTGAACGCAAACATGGAGGACGGCTGTGAAGGAGTAAGTCAGTGTAGGGACTAGGGCTGTCCCCGACTAATGTTTTATATAGTTGAATCAGAATTGTCACGTAAAAAACGATGTAATATTCTTTGTGTGGTTCATCAATGTTGATAAATGATCCGAACGTCCGGCGAGGTGCGGACAGCTCGGCGCAACAACGGTGAAATTAAGGCTTCGTCTCTGCAGTTCCTCTTCTGCCACTCCACACTCACAACATCTAAACGCGAGGCCTCCACATGCGCACTGATGCCCCCTACCTTAAGGGTTAGGGTTACAATTCCGGATTTATTCACACACTTTAAAAACATTTATTAAAGCTTTCTTTGTTTAGTTTTTATTTAGAGCATTATATGCTGAAATGTATATTGTAATAGGTTGTATATTAACTTATTGGGAGAAAACTGGTAGTTCTATGTAAAATCAGACGTTGAGCACCTCCGTATCGCCAAAATGGCACGATCCTTGTTTAGCTGCAAAGCTTCGGCTGTGAGATTGACATCTTCGACTATTCGGGGTCAGCCCTAGGGACAATAAAAAATTTGGCTGTCTTTCTCCTCGTTCTTGTCTTCCACCTGACTTCAACTTAGAAAATAAAACTGTTTACTTCCGTACGTCCGTAGCGTTCTGCGTGTGATGTTGTATTATTCTTGTGCGCATGCGGGTCACCTTCAGGCCACAGCCAGTTCACACTGAAGTCTGATATTGGTGATATTTAAAAAAAAATAACATGTGGTCAGTCAATCAAAAAAAATCTGATCTGGACAATATATCAGCAAAAAGAAACTCAAGGAAACAAAAACCCAGTTGAAAACAAAAAACAGCTTGTTGGACAAACGCAACCAGCCTGTCTAACATACCCTGGTTTATTATTATCATGATCATTATCAGCATTATTCATTCAGGGACAGTCCCTGCCGCCTCTCGTTCATTCAGTCCATCTCACATTTGGAGCTGATCATCACAAACAGTTCACAGCTGCTGTGTTCGCCTGTGCTTCGTGACAAAGTGATCAAAATGCCACGATGCTACAGTCCAGGGACGAAATACTACAATTTTCCAGGCCTTCTAGATTAATTCACCAGTTAATTTCTGTGGTAGGTTTCAAACTGAAAATGTCATCTGAAGTTGAACTTTCACTCAACAGACGGTTTCTGACTGATGTTGATAAAGACAACCTGTACACCATCGATCACTTCCCCCTGTGGTACCGCCTGGCAGTGGAAAACACTCCTGGAAGCTTCTACTACTACCCCGTGAACGATAAAGGTCCGTCTCTTCAGCGCTCGACTTTTATTTCTGCAACAAAACAGTAGATTTTTATCATTTTCATTAGATGTGTCCCTAATCCAGGTTTAAATGTTCTCTCAACAGGAGTGAAGTACGTCATAGCGACGACAGCAGTGACGGTGTCATCTGAGGTAAAGACAGCCGTGGCCGGAGGTGAGTCACACTGCAGCAGCTCTGATTCAAAACACTCAACATTCAAGCTGTGGAGTCTTTTAAATGTGACTATGGAACTGCTGTGATATCCGGCAGGCTGTTTATCTATTCAGTCCTTTTTTTTTTTTGTGGAGTTTCAATCGGCACCATCAGACCTGCAGAAAACACTGTCACTGCTGCTGCTTCTGTAGCTCGTTGACTCATAACGGAATAAATTGTTTTTAATTGGTTAATCCATCTGTGCAGTTTCTGCTGCTTATGAGTCCAGGATGCATTAAGCTAAGTACTGAAACTGAAGTCCCTAACCTGCAGATCTTAACTGCTTGGTAACCATGGTAATAAGGGTTAGGAACTGATTTAGGAATAAGACCGTTACAGATTAAGTCAATATTCCTTTCCTAACTTAAGATAGGAAAAGTGTTTTACAGAAACTTGTTAAAATCCCAAATAAACTCTCTAACTAACTTTAGGATAACTCAAGCCGTCCTAACTTTCACTTTTCCACCAGGTAGTGTTTGCTAACTCGTTTAATCCACATGGCTGCTCTGTTATTGCTTTTATAAAATCAACAAAATGTCGACAGGCGGAACTTAACTCGATGTGTTTGACAAAACACTCACTAGTAGAAAGGCTGTAGGCGATGTAACGCTAGATAATGTCTCATATAACAAAATGTAAAGGCTTGATGTAACAAAAGGATCCTAATGCAAGTCTTTGATAGGAGGAGAACGTTAAAATCAAAAAATACATGAAAAAGATGATGACGTTAGCCCGCAGCCTTTGTTATTATTGTTGTTTGATCTTCATTATTGACCTCCTGAGATAAGTTCGGGTTTCTGCCGGGGTCAGTGAGGGAGCACGGGAGGAACCACCGGTTTTCTTCTGCTCTTTGGACACAACAGCTGCCTTTCTCTTCGTATCACTCGTCAACGGACTTATTTTCTTTTTGACAGCTGGATATGCGGCGGTGACTATGTCCGCTATTTTAGCCCATTTTCTCTCTTTAATCTTCCGAGTTAAGCGTTATGTGAATTTGGATTTCTCGACAGAGGTTTTTTTTTTGTTGTTGTTTCTGCTCTATTTTTCACTTTATGTTTCATTAAAGAAAACGACCAAAAAACAGCGATTAAAAGCCGCTTAGCTCGCGAGATGAGAAAAGTGGCATCCGTTGCTAGGTAAGAGACATAAAAGTTGATAACTGGTGTTGGATTGAGAATTTAGGTTTTCCTAACCTGAGATAAGATAGGATGAAGTAAGATAAGATGGGATTCCTAAAGTTAGTTAGGATTTGCTTCTGTAAGACATAATTGGGAAAATTCCTATCTTAACGTAAGACTTAAGATAAGGAACTTTCTGTAATACGGCCCCTGAGGAAGTACTGAACAAACTTACTGAAAATGTGATAATAATAAACAATTCTAGGCCCCATGGTCACTATTGATTTTCCATTGTGCTTTCATACTTTAGTTGGTTTGATTAAATTGCAGTATAATATAATATGTAGGGCTGGGCGATATGGACCAAGGGGGCATGTTTTTATTATTTGTAGGAACTTATCAAAAGAAGCGGTGACAATGTGAAGTGAGTGACACTTAAATATCTCCCTGGTAAATGTAAATGCTCTGTATTTGTATAGCGGCTGTCTAGTCTTTTTGACTAGACAGCCGCATCTGCATTCACCATTCATACACATTCATACACTGGTGGAACAGCCACCAGAGGCAATTCGGTTTCAGTATCTTGCCCAAGGACACTTCAACATGCAGTCTGGAGGAGCCGGGGATTGAACCGCCAACCTTCCGATTAACAGGCAACCCGCTCTACCCGCTCTCCTGAGCCACAGCCGCCCCAGCTTTAACTTTCTCCATCAGTAATAGGCTACGTTGTATAAAGTCGCCGAAAGAAAACAGGACTTGTCTTCTGGACTTTTCGTCCTACGATTCCGTTCACAGCAGCAGCTACGCCGCATGTTAGCCTTTCAAAACAAAACCAACGTGGTAGCTAACGAATTACATCTGCACTATTGTGTTCACTGTCGCTTAATCTGATCCGTGCTTGTAAAATATCCACCGTGTCGCGACGTGTAACGTAATGACTCTGTGTTTCTCTGAAAAATGCTACAATGTGCCGCTGAATATACCTGGGCGGCCCGCCAAAGTAAAGTTTAAATGTGGAAAACACTGACTGAACTGTTGTTTTTTTACAAGCCAGGTCATCACCGGCATTGTGTCTCCTTCCATGTTAGAGACTTTGTGAGTAGAGGGCTTCGTGCAGATGCACAGGGAGGATCACATGGCAGTTGCTTCAATGCATTTAGGGGTGTGGTCCTGGTCAAGACAATCTCCTGAACTCCAAACTGAATGTCAGAATTGGAAAGAAGGTGATTTAAGCAATTTTGAGCGTGGCACGGTTGTTGGTGCCAGACGGGCCGGTCTGAGTATTTCACAATCTGCTCAGTTACTGGGATTTTCACGCACAACCATTTCTAGGGTTTACAAAGAATGGTGTGAAAAGAGAAAAACATCCAGTATGCGGCAGTCCTGTGGGCGAAAATGCCTCGTTGATGCTAGAGGTCAGAGGAGAATGGGCCGACTGATTCAAGCTGATAGAAGAGCAACTTTGAAATAACCACTCGTTACAACCGAGGTATGCGGCAAAGCATTTGTGAAGCCACAACACGTACAACCTTGAGGCGGATGGGCTACAACAGCAGAAGACCCCACCGGGTACCACTCATCTCCACTACAAATAGGAAAAAGAGGCTACAATTTGCAAGAGCTCACCAAAATTGGACAGTTGAAGACTGGAAAAATGTTGC
>NC_060171.1:3569146-3569309 GCF_021292245.1 Micropterus dolomieu
CCCCGAGGCTCTGGAACAGCCTGCCCGAGGAAATCAGGTCGGCTGAGTCAGTGAACTCTTTTAAGTCCCTTCTTAAAACATACTTTTATAGGAGAGCTTTTCCCGATCTTATTTGGCTTTATTTTATCCCTTTTATTTTATTGTATTTTACTAATTTTATATT
>NC_060171.1:3569329-3570430 GCF_021292245.1 Micropterus dolomieu
CAAGATTAACAGAAATATACACTCACCTAAAGGATTATTAGGAACACCTGTTAAATTTCTCATTAATGCAATTATCTAATCAACCAATCACATGGCAGTTGCTTCAATGCATTTAGGGGTGTGGTCCTGGTCAAGACAATCTCCTGAACTCCAAACTGAATGTCAGAATGGGAAAGAAGGTGATTTAAGCAATTTTGAGCGCGGCATGGTTGTTGGTGCCAGACGGGCCGGTCTGAGTATTTCACAATCTGCTCAGTTACTGGGATTTTCACGCACAACCATTTCTAGGGTTTACAAAGAAAGGTGTGAAAAGGGAAAAACATCCAGTATGCAGCAGTCCTGTGGGTGAAAATGCCTCGTTGATGCTAGACGTCAAAGGAGAATGGGACTTGCCGACTGATTCCAGCTGATAGAAGAGCAACTTTGAAATAACCACTCGTTACAACAGAGGTATGCAGCAAAGCATTTGTGAAGCCGCAACACGCACGACCTTGAGGCGGATGGGCTACAACAGCAGAAGACCCCACCGGGTACCACTCATCTCCACTACAAATAGGAAAAAGAGGCTACAATTTGCAAGAGCTCACCAAAATTGGACAGTTGAACTGTTGACTGGAAAAATGTTGCCTGGTCTGATGAGTCTCGATTTGTGTTGAGACATTCAGATGGTAGAGTCAGAATTTGGCGTAAACAGAATGAGAACATGGATCCATCATGCCTTGTTACCACTGTGCAGGCTGGTGGTGGTGGTGTAATGGGGTGGGGGATGTTTTCTTGGCACACTTTAGGCCCCTTAGTGCCAATTGGGCATGGTTTAAATGTCCACGGCCTACCTGAGCATTGTTTCTGACCACGTCCATCCCTTTATGGCCACCATGTACCCATCCTCTGATGGCTACTTCCAGCAGGATAATGCACCATGTCACAAAGCTCCAATCATTTCAAATTGGTTTCTTGAACATGACAATGAGTTCACTGTACTAAAATGGCCCCCACAGTCACCAGATCTCAACCCAATAGAGCATCTTTGGGATGTGGTGGAACGGGAGCTTCGTGCCCTGGATGTGCATCCCACAAATCTCCATCAACTGCAAGATGCTA
>NC_060171.1:3570530-3604139 GCF_021292245.1 Micropterus dolomieu
AAAAATGTTGCCTGGTCTGATGAGTCTCGATTTGTGTTGAGACATTCAGATGGTAGAGTCAGAATTTGGCGTAAACAGAATGAGAACATGGATCCATCATGCCTTGTTACCACTGTGCAGGCTGGTGGTGGTGGTGTAATGGGGTGGGGGATGTTTTCTTGGCACACTTTAGGCCCCTTAGTGCCAATTGGGCATGGTTTAAATGTCCACGGCCTACCTGAGCATTGTTTCTGACCACGTCCATCCCTTTATGGCCAACATGTACCCATCCTCTGATGGCTACTTCCAGCAGGATAATGCACCATGTCACAAAGCTCCAATCATTTCAAATTGGTTTCTTGAACATGACAATGAGTTCACTGTACTAAAATGGCCCCCACAGTCACCAGATCTCAACCCAATAGAGCATCTTTGGGATGTGGTGGAACGGGAGCTTCGTGCCCTGGATGTGCATCCCACAAATCTCCATCAACTGCAAGATGCTATCCATCAATATGGGCCAACATTTCTAAAGAATGCTTTCAGCACCTTGTTGAGTCAATGCCACGTAGAATTAAGGCAGTTCTGAAGGCGAAAGGGGGTCAAACACAGTATTAGTATGGTGTTCCTAATAATCCTTTAGGTGAGTGTATATCAGTAAAAACGGTATTGTCTAATTTTATATCTCTTTTGAAATGATATCGGTAAACCTCTTATACCGATAAATAATAATAATCTTTATTTGTAGAGCACTTTTCAAAAGCAAGTTACAAAGTGCTTTAACAAGTTTTACACTTGTATATAATACCCAGACAATAATACCCAAAAGAAAAAAATGTATACCGCCCAGCCTTAATAATATGTGGTATTAAAACGATTTTTATTATTGGGTGAACCCTGCATTAACCTGAGTACAGGTTAAACAACGAGAATGTGAACAAGAAACTTTAACATATGAACCAAAACAAGATAGTAACATTTGTCAGATCAGACAACAGCTGACTAGAGACATTGGACAACCAGCCGTTAACTGAGTCTCACTAAAATATTTCCACTTATATTTCTGGCTTTTAATTGACATTCAAGCATGAATCTGAAGTTGTGACCAAATTACATTTTGTATATTGGAACGCTTAACTTGAACAGACTTGTAAAACCGAATAGAGGTTCACTGTCTTCCATAATATTTTACAAAATATTTAGTCCATCAGTGTCAGGAGTCAGAGATTCTCAGCAAACAGAAAATAAGTGATTCAAACATCCCGACACAAAGACGATGCTGCCGTTTATCAAATAGCGATGATATTTGCTGATGTAGCTCGGGGGTTACAGATTGTTATGTTACTGTGATGGTGGAGGTTCACAGGTCTGGCAAGTCATTAAAGATTTAAATGTCTAAGTCAAGAGACCTGATGAATTCCATCAGTATTCCTCGGCTCGACCTGTCCTGAGAGGATTTCAGCAGGATTTCTTGACATGATCAGGAGAAAAACATGACCATGTTCTTTCTGGCTCTTTTCTTTTTAGTGGTTTGATGAATGTGGTTTTTACGGCTCTTGTTGGATCATCCGATTTGAATGTGTCGTGTGAGCTGAGCTGTCTTGTTTTTAAGAGGAGAAATACAGTTTAGATAAATAGAGTTTATTATCTTCAGCATGATCAACAGTCCTGGAGTTGAGACAATGGTTCATGTGCTTTTCACAGAAAATATGGCTTAAAATAAATGAAAACACATGAAAGTTACAGTATATGTTACATTTTCATTCAGTATCTCATACTTTGACTATGCTGGGAATATTTTTAGTTTTACCTCGTAGGAGAGCTTGAGAGTTTGTTTGTGCTGGATTGAAAGGCGTTGTAGCTCAAAGCTTGACCTCTAGGTGGCAGTACAGCTCTTGTATTGTTTGAAAGCAGTTTACACAGCTTGAAGCAACACTTCCCTGACAGCAGCAGAACTCTTATTATGGTTTAAACTGTCTGTTATTTGGAGGGAATTCAACAGGGCATCCAACTAACAGAGATACAAAGAATCATTTCTCAAAGTGGGGAAATTTAAGATAAACATAAAATGCACATAACGTATCTATAAAAATAAAGAGAAAGAGCATTTGTGCAACAAACAAGAGGAGAAATGTCACATTTCAAAGACTTTTATACTTTTGGAGCTTGTGCTTGTTGGGCTCAGATACAAAGACAGACTGCTTGAACAAAAAGGTTCCATATTTCTAAAGAAGAATCAAAAACACAGATGAAAGGAAGTCAAGGTGCAGAAGTGCCAAACAGCAGCTTCAGAGGGTTTTTAAAGCTGGTTGAGAGATGCAGCGCGGGGAATAACAATTCAGAGCATCCATACATTAAAGGAAGTGCCGCAGCATTCCAGTTTCGCTGAATCCAGTCCAATCCATTAGCTGTACAAGTCTGCGATTTTCAGCACAATGGATCCCCGCAGCTCTGCAGCTGCGGGGTTTCTCGCTCCAGACGTCGTGTCATCAGTGATGAGAGCAGAAGCAGCTAGCGTGTCCTGGAAGGATCTTAAATCAGTAAACAGCAGTGGGTCAGAAGCTGCTGATTCGATACCCTTGCACGATGCCGCAAGACTCTTTGGGTAGCGTTTCCTCTGGGGAGTTCATTTGCCCGTCCTCCATGTCCGTCTCGGCTCCGGACTCGGCCATCAGAGGCTGGCCGCGGCTCTTCTGCTCCCTCTGGTACCGCGCCATCAGCGAGGCATAGACGCAGCCGTAAGTTGCCGCGACCACCATCATGATGCACACTGTGCCACAAATCACACCTGCAACTATTTGCGTGCCGTGAGCTCGGCGGACACTGACGGGCCGGTACCGCTGGCGAACACATTCATCGTTGCTGCTGATCCGACCGGGCGGGCACGGATGCCGGGTGACATAACTCGAGGCGCCCTCTTTGGCCGGACTCTGCAGGCAGTAGTTGAACATCTCTGCTGGCACGCTGCGGATGTCTCTGCCCTTCAAATCCCCCGGGAGACTGCACTGCATCACATCTACCTGCCCATCTATAAAACAGATAGAGGGAGGGAATAAAAACGGATAGGGAGAAGGCCAGGGAGGGAGAAGATGTAGAGGAATGGAGGAAGAAAGAAACCGGGAGAGACAGAAGAGGATTTAGAGAGAAGGAGGTCGTTATATTCTTAGATGTCTTTGCTCAGCATACATCCATCCTGCAGAGCGGAGATTAATCGCTTCGATTAGACATCTTTTCAAGTACAGACTTAAAATACAAAGTGATTCTCTCCGGCATGGTATTAAAGCACTGTAAGCCGACTACCAAAACTATCAACTTCACAGTATTTGAGATTTGGAGAGGCCTGCTAACAGCCCTGCTCACCCCTGTAAATCAACCACTCCATCCAGTGCTTGAAGTCTCTCAGCTTGCAGTCACACTCCCAGGGATTTCCTGCCAGCTGGAGCTGCTGTAGCCCCACCAGGGGCTCGAAGGTGATTCTGTCGAGGGTCACCAACCGGTTCCCGGCCAAGGACAGCCAGGCGAGTCTTGGAAGTGCATCCAGTAGGCCTTTGGGCAGCCACATGAGGCCATTGGAGGACAAGTCGAGCCCTCGTAGACGCCACAGCCCCTTAAAAACCTCCTTGCTCAGGCCAACGCTCCCTTGACTTCCATTTGAGCCCTGCAGGACCTCTGAGCTGTTGTTGGGGTCAGAGGTCGCCGGGCGCGCCCCGAGGTAGTTGGCGGAGATATTGAGCCAGCGCAGGCCGCTCAGGCCCGAGAAAGCTCCAGGCTGCAGGGTGGAAAAGTGGTTCTGGGAAAGATCCAGCAGCTCCAGGCTGCTGAGGTTCGACAGCTCAGTTGTGCCCAGAGAAGAGAGGTTGTTCTGGGGTAAGCGAAGGATCAGAGAGTCGGGGTCCAGCAGCGCTAAGATGGGTGTCAGAGAGAGAAGGCCGACAGCCGAGCAGTCAGTGGTGTTACCGTAGCAGGTGCAGACACCAGGACAGCCATGGACCGAGCCCAGCAGTCCCAGTAGAAGGAAAACCAGGCTGGACAGGGCTGCACAGACTGAAAAACAAGAGAAACAAACCAAACTTGTTGTCAATTCTGTTGGGCTACAGTTTGGACCTAATACTCTGTTGTTACTCTCAGTCTGAGTCTGTGAATTCACGTTTTCCTGAATGTGGCTTTTCATTAAAGTTGGTAGGATTTTGTCTCAATAACCAGACCTCGAATCATCAAGCCCATGGAGATTTGGAGGTACTCGAGCTCAATAAATATCCATTTCAAACCATCAAATTTTTGCTTCAGATTAAAAAACCTTCTTGTTAAATCTGAATTAGTTTGAGGAGATTTTTCTACAAACTCTATTGAGCTTGGAGCGAAAGAAGTCAACAACACTGCAAGAACAACACTTAAGGAAAGCAACTTCATTAACACCTGTGGAGTCCATATAGAAGCAGATTACAAAGTATACATGTTCTATATTTCCCACCTCTCAACATGGACAAAAGTATCAGTTAAATTTTTACCTTGTGAAGAATAAAGTGTTTGTCCACACTCACCCAGACTCTCCAGGTGACTTTGTCCATACTGGTCCAGGTTCTTCTTCATGTCTGTCACCTCGACTCTACTGCAACTTTAGGCTCTCATCAGGCTGTCCTTCACTCTCTGCCGAATCACACCAACGTCCAGCTGAAGAGAGCGTCCTGAAAAACAGAAACAGAGGTGTTCATTGACCCTTCGATAAGCCACGCCCCCCTTTGTTACTGCTGTAAAAGTCCAACAAGACCTGTCGAACTTTCATCACGCCGCTGCCACTGTAGATAACTGCACTTCTCGGAGAAATATCGTTTAATTTTTTGGAAAAAGCGATCTCAGAAAGAAGCAAACAGTTTTGCAGTTGTGCATTTGAAGGTTGTATTCAGGCTGTCAGACTGACTCAAACTGCTGTGGAAAAAATAAAGACAGAAGCTAAAGCCTACTGATCAGAGTGTAAAAGTAAACCACTGGATTACCTGACTATTGAGAAAGATGACTACGATATTAAGGATCAACACTGTTTCTGTGCAGCTGGGTAGGTCTCTGTTTACTATTACAATCATTAAAAAGCAGAACAGTAGGTTTATGTAACATCACATTCAGTAGTAAGTTAAGTAGCTTTAGCTAACTAGGAACAATCCACTGCCTACATATTTCTGGATTTGTTTTAGGTTTTGGAAAGGAAATAAATCGTACTTCTCGTTTCAACCTCTCTGGGTTGCGACTGTAATTATTACAAGTGCTCCAGGAACAGCTTTTATCTTGGAAAAACACAGCAAAAAAAGGTAAAAAAAAGACACTTTATGCAAGGGGGTGGTGATGGCGCAATGGATAAGACACATGTCTTAGGTGTGAGAGACCTGGGTTTGAGTCCCTGAGCAAGACACTTGGCCCCTAGTTGCTCCAGAGGCGTGCGACCTCTGACATGTATAGCAATTGTAAATCACTTTGGATAAAAGCATCAGTTAAATGAGTAAATGTAAAATGTAATGTAAATGCATTAGTTAATGGAGCGCAGCCATGAGCCCTATACTGCGCTGTGATTGGTCAGCTGCGTATTCGGGGCGGGGATTAGCGAAGGGTCAATTCAGGAGATATGGAGTTGTAAAGTTTAATGATTCATTTTTCCTCAATATAGAAAACAGATCATTAAATTGTACCATAGGTTTATATTAAGCCCACCAATCGTCAGGCTCAGTGCAGATCAGAAGATACATCACATAAAACAGACAGTGCTCTCGAATGGACAAACTCTACAATTGTGACTCTTTTGCTAAATTACTTTATAAACATATTTTGTCATTTCAGTACATTTCATTCATGCTACTTATTGGCAGACACATACACCGATAAATCTGGGAAGAAAAGCTAATATCGGCCAGCGCTAGGAAAGACGCCAGTCAGAACAGAAAGTTCACCCAGAATCTGAAAGCGAACAGATTTAAACTACTAAATGTTTCTACAAAGCGTAATGTTCTGCTTCAGCTCGCTGTTAGAAGACCACACAGCAGAATTTAACGCTCTGCAATTAGACGTTTCTTTCTAAAAAACTGGGATTCTCTTTGAGTTTTACTGATTTACCAAAAAATCTGATATTTTCTAACAGTTAATTTTTTTTATAATAATAATAATTACATTACATTTAAACAGTGCTTAGATAGTCAAAGTGCTTCAGGGGATGGGGACTCATCTCAACTACCACCGATAATGTACTGGTGATTAAAACCAGGAGAGTTTCATGTTCTTGTGCATGTCCCACTTCACTTTACTTTTCTACAGGATAATCCTTTGCTCTTTGTTTAGATTAACTTTGATGTGTTTCAGCTCCACATGCCTTTACTTTCATCCATCCATCACATTGTCAACAAATGAAAGGTTTACTTGTTCACACTCTTGTCCAGGGATTCTCAAACCTCACAGCTGCCGTAAAGCGTGCATCTTGATATGCAAGATTAAGTGGAGTTTTCCGTGTGTACTGATGTAAAAACATCAAGAGCTTAGCCTCTGGCAGAGCAAATCCACAGTATATTGGCATTACAGGCCGGAGTTGTGCTGTAATTCACAGCATTTCGCTTTCGTCCTCAATCCTTTTTCATTTTTTTTTGCTCAGATAAGAACACACAAGGAGCTTCGTAATGAAGTGAAATAATCCTCTTGTTGTTTTCATCCAGCAAAACCAACACCGAGAAAAGTCAATGCCAACTTCTGTCTTCTTAACACCCACTCCCAATTCCTGTATGCTGCAGTTCGAGTAGAGCGTCAGCATTGTTTCACACATACAATTAAGAAAATGTTTTGTATTTTTTGATGATTCGGTCGTTTTAAAATCACTCATTTTCCTTCTCTTGATGTCTCTGGCAGTTCGCGGCACTCAGATGCGCAGGGGAAGTGTGCATGAGAGATAAAGTTGCAGAGGAAAAGAAAAGTGCTGTCACTCCATCATCCGTCTGTAGCCGCTATAAAGAGCCAGTAAAACGCTGCCTCAGGGTCTTTCTTTTGTTGCAGGTCTTCCTTTTGTTAAACTGGCACAAAGATGCCAGTCACTCTCCCGCGGACTGCGTGAGGCGGCAAGGTGCCTTTAGGCTACAGTTGACATTACAAAACAGGAGAAATTACAATGCAGGTAGAGGAGGGAGATAATGGGAGGAGATATAAAATGTAACTCCCAAAGAATGCAAAGTGCAAAGTCAGAGCCTTAGTTTCCAGATGATAATCATAAGCAAATCCTCCACATATAGAGGATAATGTACAGCAAGCACTGATGCTCAGGCTATCTGCAGGTTTTTTCACTCGAAAAAAGCTTAAAACAAAATGTCCTCTTGCGCTCATGCAAATAATGACTCTCCTCTCGAAGCAACAAAGGTGGGAGGTCGTTTGGACAGCTAGATGAACAATGCATGTGAAAGTTAGCATTAATCTCCTACCCAATATTCATTGTTACCAAAGGCTTGGTTCCCAGTGTGCACGCTCACAGGTTTAACTCAGAGACGTTTTCTTTTGATCTGTATGGATTTTGCGTATAATATTAACACATCCATTTCAAAATGTGCCTCCTGACAGGAACTTAGATGAAGCAGTCAGCCACACAGTGAGTTGTCGAGCCTTGGTAGGTCCGTGTGCAAGGCTCCTCTTCGAGTCTCTGCGACCTACGGTTTCCCATAACACCCTTCTCTGCATAGATCTGCAGAGACATTTGTGTTTCTTCTCAGAAATATAATGGTGTTTGTTGAGATTCTTGTCTCAAACAATTCTGACTGTATTTCAACACGTAGTAAGGACCTGCCAACTTGAAAGTCTCATCCCATTGGATGAATTTAAACTTTTAATTTCTATATTTATTTTTAGAGATGTCTGTGACATATAGACATATACTGTATATGTGCTTGTGTGTGACTGACTATGTTTATTGTGTCTCATATCTTGTCTGTGTCTTTCTAGCTCTCTCTGTCTTTCTATTTCTAGCTCTGTCTATCTATCGCTCTCTCGATCTATCTCTATAATATCAGCTGTCATTTTACGACCATATTTAGCCCCAAGTTTATCCCAACTCATCTTTTGATCTGCAAATCACCAAATCAGAACCTACAGTGGTTTCTTACGGCCATTAAGGCAATCGTTTTATAATCTTAGTCAGGTAGTTTTAATGTGTGCACTAAAAGCGAAGCAAATTTGACTGCAGTTGAGGTCAATGGAAAATGTATTTACATGCGCAGAAAGTTTGTAATTGTCCCAAAACATTACGCCACCGTATTAACGTAACATAACAGAGAAAAGAGGAAAAAGAAGGAACATTAGTCAGATCGTGAACTGCAAACATGTACAATTACAGCAAAAACATGCTTCAGAAAATGCACAGTTATATGGGCCGTTTAAGAGCTGTGACTGATGACAGTCACATTAGATCTTGTACAGCAGCTTAAAAGAGGATGAGCGGGGCCTTTATCAGACCATAGAGTATCCAATGGAGAAGATGACCTCTGACCCCACTCCCTGTCTGTCGGTTGTAGCGGCAGATGGACGTAGAACAGGAGGAAGGATTTACAAAAAAAACGTGATCTCGCCTTACATAAATCCTGAAGACAGAGCCGAATAATGAAAACACCAAGTCCCCTACAACGCGTTCGTCAAAAGACTTACTTTGGGACTTGTTGAGAACATTGTACGACATCCAAACACCGCACACACCCACTGCTGCATGCAGCTTACACACACTCAAACACGTGTATGGCTTCAAGCCGAGGACCAACACAAAAGCAAACGTAGGGGTTGGTATGTCATCTTCTGTTTATCAAGAGCTGAAGTTGCTCCTGGCTGCCTTTCTGCTATTCACCATCGCTCTCCTCACTCTGCAGTACATGAAGTCTTTTTCTTTAGACTCTTTAGAAACCACAGAGAACACAGAGGCTACTTTGGTATTGAATTCAGTGCCCTGAAATTTGGTACTTCAGAGTATCCTAAGGACTTGGTGATCCCCTGGCTTTCCCTCTAATGCCACCAGAAGGTCAAAGTTTTTACTTATCAGTTGAAAAATCTGAACATCTACATGATGGATTGGCACTGAATTCAATGTAGAACTAATAACTTTGATCCTCTGACTTTTCATCTAGCGCCATCATCAGGTCAACATTTTAATCTGTCCAATACTTTGGGATATAACCAAATACCTGTAGAACTAATGACATTCCCATCAGCCTCCCTGCTAATTAGCACATGGTAGCCTGCTGACCATGGTATTTACCTTGAAGCACACAGACTCAGTGCTGCTAGCATAGCTGTAGATTCTTAGTTTTGTTTAATCAAACAAAATAGGCCAAAGTTATCAAACGCTTCAGAGTTGAATTTTATCTAAACACAAAACTGCCATACATGAACCTGCCAAAATAAAAGTCTGAAATTTGCCAAATTATTATGGAAATCAGGATTTATCTCATCAAGACTGAGGCAGGAATTACAGTTCTGCCAAGATACACATACAGGGATCTGCAGATCTACACAGAGAAGAGTCTTATGGGTAACTGCAGGTAACAGGGGAGTCAACGTGGACACCTCACAAATCTCTAAAATGCACATAACCCATGCTGATTGGCTGGTTCAGCTTCCTGGGTTTGATATGGAAAAGTACACTGTGCACATTCACTGATAGTCAGTCCAGAGAAGCATGGTTCATTTTTAATAGTATGACCATGACTTCAATACCAAGTTGTCAGTTTTTGATATGTTAGAGGCATATTTTGGTAATCAAATATATTGAAGTTTAATATCTAGTTCTTCCAATCAGATAAAGATGCCTTGTAAAATGCCTCCATTGCCAATCATTGTTTTCCCGTGGTTAGGGCTCACCACTTCATGCTTGTTTTTACTACCTTACAAGTCAACAAGTTTGGTTTCCTGCGGCAAATAAATGCTGTTCACTTAATTGTACAGTACAGGTCCTAATGTGATGACAGCTTGTGAAAAGCACCATCAACCAGATTACGCCCACGCAGCAGTGACGGGTCACAGATTAAAACTGTGGTTTCAATCCCTGAGTGGGGCAGGCGCCTGCTCAGGAGTCCAGATGGTGTTGAGAACCCCACCACCACCACCCCGCCTCTGATGTGCTCGCTCTCTGTTTACTGTTTTTACTGTCGTGTCATTATCAAACATCTGTTGAGACTTGCATTTAAAGCAGTTTCACAATACACAGTACAGTGTTCACACCAGTGAGCTAGTCAGGACGAGACAAAGATGAGAGCATGATGCACTTTCTGGAGGTCCAATAGAGCCTCTGAACAGCTGTTTGTGTTTTTCTCCGTTTCTATCTCTGAACTGATCATTTCATCTCCGATCAATCTGATTGCGCGTTTAGAGAAGGTGACCTTGTTAGCCAGCCAACCACAGTTTAAGTTAAGTTAACTGTCATTGTTATCACATCTGCTTCTCCTCATGCACTTGGGTTATCATGTTACTACTCACTTCTTGTGAACTAGCCTTTTGTTAACAGGTAATACCAAAAAATAAAAAATATATATCCGTGCTGAGGTGCTTTAAGCTGCAGTTCCTCTAATGGCCTCAACATGCTGCTCCGGAAATCTGTGGCCGAAGTGAAGTGAATGGGGAAACAACCCAAAATTTTGTGCAGAGCTTCATGCTGCATTTTTCCTTCAAATAGTTTTGGCTCTCAGCAGCTAATTGCACTAACTGACAAAGACGGCAGCAAATCCAACCTTGAGGTTTCGAAACATCTCTGGCAAAAACCTTGCTGATGCCACATCTGTGTTTTTTTTTTTAGACCATTTTTCACTGTTTTCCTGAAGGTCCATGGATTTAAACCAGCAGCCCTCTGGTCTCAAGTTCACTTTTTCAGCCTCTTGGTGCCTGTTTGACAAAAGCAGACCAGCAAAACATTCATTTTTTTCACGTAGTAAAGTGCTGTATTATTATCACGATTTAAAACGCTGCTGTTTGGATTCTGTCATTGAAGTCCTGCTGATGTGATGTTCCCTGCTTCATCTGCAGTGCATCGCTCTGGTATTCTGGGCTCTAACGTGGCGTCCCACTGGCTGCTTTAATGGCCTCTGACAGGGCCCCCCTAAACCCCCACCGCCCACCACCACCACCCCCCTCCATCTCTCCCTCCCGTGGCTGCACTTTTCTCCAAACAGCCTGAGAACGAGGCAGCTGAGCGTTCGGTCCAAAAGGCCGAGAGCACAAACACACTGCAGCATCCACGCTGAGGCAGGATGAGTGAGGAAACGACAGAGAACAAGTACACAACAAGCACACACACACACACACACACTGACTGCACACAAAAACACACACATAAGCTCACTCCCACATGCTTCGAGGCTCTCTCTCTATCAAAAGCACAGAGATTGTATTAAACAGTAGCTGAAGATTACGCCCATATGTGATAGTGGTAGGCATGTTGTTCCAAAGCCATGGGTATTGATATGCTGCTGAAACAACCTCCACTCTTCTGGTTTCACATTTTTAAAATCAGATTTTTGTTACCTCAGATTTGCTCCCATTAGAAACAAGAGCGTTGGTGAGGTCCAACACTGATGTTTGGTGATCAGGTTTGTCTCAGAGTCTGTATTTCAGTACATCACAAAGGGGCTGGATGGGGTTGAGGACAGGACTCTGTGCAGAACAGCCAAGTTCTTCCACAGCAAACTGGGAAAACCATTTATTTATTGACCTGGCCTTGTGCACAGGAAAGAGACGAATACAAACTGTGTGTGCTATACAACAAGCAGCCGCAACAACAATTAGTTTATTGAAATTAATGCGCAAGCGTTTTGATAAGCTGTTAATCAAGCATGTTATTTTTAAAAAACAACTTTTAAACTGTTTGTTGCACAAAGCGACATTTGAACACACCACTTTGGGCTCTTGGAAACAGGGATCGACATTATTCATTGTTTGTAGACAAAACCATTAATTGGGGGTGGTGATGGCGCAATGGATAAGACTATGCCTTTGGTGTGAGCGGCCCGGGTTCAATCCCCCACTGTGACCCATCTACCATTATGTCCCTGAGCAAGACACTTAACCCCTCGTTGCTCCAGAGGCGTGCGACCTCTGACATGTATAGCAATTGTAAGTCGCGTTATATAAAAGCGTCAGCTAAATGAATAAATGTAAATTGATTAATCATGAAAATAATCTTTAGTTGCAGATCCAGTTTGCTGTAGCATTAATTGTCCACTTACGTCTGGCTGTATTGTGTGCATAGATAAACAAACACACACTCTTTATTGCTTTCAAAGGCACATGCACGTGTTGTATATTCAGTATCCACACACACACACACACACACCGCTCACCATCTGCTCTGCTGCTTCAGCCTCCAAACAGAGAAAGAAGACAGAAACAGTTCTTCTCCTTCATCTGCAGCGTTCAGAAAAGAAGCCCCAAAAAAAAAGGACTGAAGCTCTTCTGTCTTAAAACCAAAACCTGGATTTGTGTTTTAAAATCTGAGCCCAGAAACCGGACTTGTCTTCAAGGACAGAAACTGGTCTCTGCTTAAAACGCCAGAAGCTAGATTCCTCATTAAAACCAGAGTCTGACGGTGTCTTCAAACCAGAAGCTGGACTGGAGTTTTACTCCGGATCAAACGCCGCTCGTCGTCGTTCTCCTCTTCATCCTCATCGCTTCGGGTCCCTCTGATCCTCCCACATCTCTGTCCAGCACACGCCCAGTCTGCCAACTGAGGGCGAGCGAGCCTCTCTGTGTGTTTTAGAGAGAGAGCGAGAGAGAGTGAGCTCGCATGCTGCCTCTGAGCTGCCGCTAATGGTGTGTGTGTGGTACTGAGTGTGTAATGTGCATTAAAGCAGAGTTTGACAGAAATAGTAACAGCAGAGGGTGTTGCAGCTGCAGGCTGAGCTCTGAATGAATGAAAAAAGAGAGAGAGGGATGCACTTTGAATGAGAGAGAGAGAGACTATAATATGTAGTATTTCTTTGCAGCACTGTGCCGAACTATGCCAATAGAGCACTTTTGAGTTTGACCCAAAAAATGACAGAGAGAGAAATTTTTAATGTGCTTTTTTATGGATAAGGTCAAGTGTCCCCCGTCACCCCAAGCTGAAAGTTTGGGTGTGGCTAAATGTGCAACGGTTGAGGCTCACTGATGTGTTTTAACTGTTTTTGGATGGAGCTCTATGGCTCAGAGGAAGAAGAGATATCAGGCTGTGATACAGCAAAAGACAAATTTAGGATATGACCAGCATCATCTTTTAACAGTGAATCTAGGGAAACTAGATAAATGTAGATGGACAGGCAGGATATTCTGACACAATATGTAACTGAGGGAACAAACAGAAAATCCATAATAATCCTTAACTTGATTTAATCCTCCGCAACCATCACTATAATCGATTTGATTTTACTTTCATACTGTTTCGATCACTGTTCATCAGGATATTTAATTGTTTAAATGTGTTTACTAGATCTCTCCATTCTTTTTAGACACTCTGGCAATATTGTTTTCATAATATCAATTCCATTAAAGTCTACAAAAGTGAATTAAATTGATTAAAAGTGTGAGACAGAAGGATAAAGTGACACAGAGAGGTCCTTCAATTGAAAATCTTTTTTTTTAATCATTAGTTTGTATTGTTAGTATTTTGGCATTAGTTAACAAACAGCATTTCTATTGCAACAGTTGAAGGCTAGATGCTCCATAACACACCCAAATGTCAGACTAAACTGTCTCCGGTCGAGCTGCATTATGGGTAATGTACAGTAGGCGGCAGGTTTTGACATGGAAGAAGAAGAATGTGTGGAATAAAAAATCTATTTTGATCCTTTAACCTTAAAAGCTGTCCATCACGAGCCTGACCGTGATATAGCAGTGAAATGCAGAATCGGTGGAGTAGTACTCTTATAAAGGAATAGTTCTACAAATTGTTGTTTTTAATTAGTGAGGTGTAGGTGTAATTTTAAACTTTAGCGACAGACTAGCTGTTTCCCCCTGCTTCCACTGTTTATGCTAAGCTAAGCTAACCACATCTTGACTCCATCTCTGTACGTAACACAAAAAGACATAAGGTGAGGTTGATAGTTTGTTTATCTTCTCACCTCACTTGTTGAAAGAAACCAAATAGTATTAGAAGTGTAAATAAGAAAAAAAATGCTAAACTATTCTTTTAGCAACACTTAACTAACATCTTTGAACTTAAACTAATCATAACTGTGAAGATTATTTGACTATTTAATCTTATGTCTAAACCCATTTTGTGTTAATTTTTATTTATTTATTTTTACCAGAACCTTGTGTATTAAAACTATATGTTTATGAATTATTAGCATGCTAGACCAACAGTCCATGGGTCTATGGGTCACTGGCCTCCGTGCTGCTTTCTGCTGTTTACTAACCCTGTTAAACGACCTGTTTGAGACATCAGAATAAAACAGAAAAGCCAAAACCATCTCCTGGCAATGTGAAACGAGTCGATTGCTATATCAATGTATTTAAGACGCACATATAAGCTGCACTTCGAACAGCAACAGACAAACTGTCCCCCCCCTGCTTCCAGTTTTTATGCTAAGCTAAGCTAAACACAACCTGACTACAGCTCGTGTACACAAACAAACAAAAGGTTAATATTTATCTATAAGCGCTAATTTTGGTGTAAAATGCTATAGATCAGTCTGTGTGTGTTGCCATTACTACATTGTCAGTACAAAAGCTTCAGATGAGACAAAACTAGATGAAAATGTCTTGATCACAGTGGTGAAATTGACCGGTTGCAGCAGATTTTGTAGCAGCTTTTGCTGTTAACTGCAATTAACAACGGAGACAATGAGAATTATACAGTCCGAAGGCGTCCAACAGGAGCTCATGTGATATGTTATATAAACAGTGCTGGTCGGAAATTGGACCATAAAATTTTAATGTTCTCAGTGGTGCACTCGGGTTTGCAGCATAACCCTCGATACACAGTGACATTACACAGGAGAAGTTGTCGACTAGTAAAATAAAGTGCACATGTGTAAGAATAAAAACGCAGCTGCAGATCCTCTCATTTTGTCATAATGTGCTCCTCGTGTCCATAAAAAGACACATTTCCTGAGAGCGTGTGAAATATCTGCGAGTTATTGACGGTAGAAAGTAGAATAAATGTGTCGGATGTGTTTTGTCCCGGCCTGGAGACTCTGTTGAGAGTGCAGACTGCAGCAGAAACAGTGCAGCTGCAGCGCTGAAGGGCGGCGATAAGGACGCTGCTGACAGGAAAGGAGAAGGGGGGAAAAAAACAGAAATGAAATCAAACAGCAGAGCAAAGCCGCAGACCACTGAGTCTGCAGAGAGGCTATTTTAAAAGAATGAAGGAGCGTGATGCCTTAAGAGGTTTAAAGCAGCCAAAGGTCACAACTCGCTCTGAACACAAATGCAGCATCACATTTCTTCCCTCCGCTACAACCCTCCTGCTTCACTCTGAGCTTGTAAACGTGTCCCAGTTCAAAACTTGACTCGCTTAAATGACTGTTCAGCTCTCCGTCGCGCAAACAGGGATTTCTCACTAACTTGGATCGTTCAGTTCATGCAACTATCTTACCCTAAAATAGCAGCTTCCAGACAATTTTGATGGTACAGTGCCTTGTAATGGGGAAAATGAAGCCTCTTTAATGTAGTTTGGGTGGAGCGGGTGCGATCTCCCTGGAGAGGAGTGTAATGCTTTGCGGCACTTCGTCACACGCCACTAACTATGGATCTTCAACCAATAAGAAGCTAGCTCGGTAACTCATTGTTTTTCCATTCTACTCCGCGCTCACACAGGTCGGCTATAGTAACTTATATATTGGAAAACAACAGTATGAGGCACTGAATTAAAGGAGTTTACTGCTTATCAGAGCACAAATGAGACCATAATGGAGGCCTAATGAAGTTCTCGTATAACGTTGCTTTAAACAAGTATTACTTAAATTCTAATACAAGTTGAGGGTGCTTGCTGCATGATAATTGAATTAAAAAGAGGGAATAATGGGAGGAGGTACAAAGAAACCAATACTTCATTGAGGGAGACAAATGCAGTTCTCCTTGCTGGAGCTCTAAGGCATTACCAATAATTAGACTGGCTTATTTCCAATTGGGGACAATACAATTTAAGTTCAGGTAGAACTTGAATCTGCATCTCTGACCAGCAACACAACAGGATAGCTGTTAAATGTTGTAAATTTTCTGATATGTCAGATAAGGAGCTCAAGGTAAAAGCTGAACAGTATAAGGAGATTAATCACTGTTCACTGTTAAACAAGAGAGTTTCCAGTTTCTCGCGGGGTTTAGATCACAAGTTCGGGCAAATCTTGGAGGAATAAACAAATCGTTTTGCATGCCAATAAAGAAAAGTTAATATTTCCGGTTTTGATAAAATATTTCAATCAAAATGAGATGTCTCTTAAAATGACATCAAGGAAGCAAAGTTAATATCCTTGACTTGGTCACACCTGAATTTACCAGCAGTTTTTATTTTCTGTACTGCAGCATCAGAGGAGAATCCGCTGTCTGTGAAAATGCTCAATAACAAAAAGCTCAATATCCAGAAATTACCACAAACAAGATATTTTACAGCTGCTCTGCTTTTCCAATAATACCAGTTCACAGGAGGCTCGATGTGTCGCCTCGAATCACTCATCTGGGTGTGAGACTGTGAGCTGCCTGTGTGAGGAAGAGTTTTCATTATAGAAGTGACAAAAAACACTTATTTTGTTGGTCTGAGTGGAAACGCTGGTCCTCTAACGCTGCAGTCAAGCAAGTGACAGGCGGAGGGCTGCTGCGGACGGGGCCACCGGATCGGACCGGATCTCAGCAGGCACACTGTGTTTTTCATTGCCCTGGTAATGACTTTAATTAAATAATAAGCAAGTTAATTAATTAAGTTAATGTGCCAATCAGGTGGTAGCAAGAAACACCCAAAATATCCGCACTATAGAGGCCAATATTGATCTTTAACATAAACAAATGACATAAAAATATATATATTTTTAACAATAAAGTGACCAAAATACATTCTGGACAGGACCTGTTTCATTGGAAAACTTGTCAGCGATCTCTGGTGGACAAACTATGTAATGGGGACTTTCTTATTTTATTTTATTTTCTTAATTATGCTGATAATTTTATATCTGCGATAATACAATATCAGCAGTCCAGTTTATTGGCTCTAATCCACCCACCAGCGTAGTATTATTTGACGCCTCTGGTACCAAATCCCTCACCATCCACCACATTTACAGGCATCATTGAAGATTTCTTAAATAGTAATAAAATATCGTCTCATCTCGTGAGCTAAGTGTATCGTCACATAGCTAAACATGATGCCTATAGGATGTGACGACGCACCAGACCAGACCAGACGATATTTTCATAGTATTTTTAAGAAATCTTCAGTGATGAAATGCACTGAACAAAATTAGAAATGCAACACTTTTGTTTTTGCCCCCATTCATCATGAGCTGAACTCAAAGATCTAAGACTTTCTCAATGTACACAAAAGCCCTATTTCTCTCAAATATTGTTCACAAATCTGGGTCAGTGAGCACTTCTCCTTTGCTGAGATAATCCATCCGCCTCACAGGTTTTGGCATATGGAGATGCTGATCAGATTAACTACAGTAGTTCAGTTATAAGGCACTAAAAAGAACAGCATTTGGGTTATTGCTTCTCTTGCTTTGTCTTTGTAGCTGTTTAAGTGACCCCTCACTAAGCCCCGTCCCTACTTAATTACGGTCACTTTGCGTTCTTGCACAGTTTACAATGACACATTCACGGTCATTTTGTAATTATTCAAACATTGAGTCCTTAACTTAAAACAGTGGCACACAAAAGAAGCTTCTCATTTTGGTCGGCGACCATCAGCAATAACAATTTTTTACATGTAAAAAACATTATTAACTGGTTGGAAACGTCGTCGCCAGCTGACTTCTTAATGTCACTTGCTGACTGAAAATGAGAAATCTGAAAAGGGTGTTCTAAATACGCACTAATGCTACAGGTCCTCCTAGGCAAATAGTCGGCATCCTCATCAGCTGATGATATGCTTGTCTCAAAGATTAAGCCATGCAAGTCTTAAGTACACACGGCCGGTACATTGAAACTGCAAATGGCTCATTAAATCAGTTATAGTTCCTTTGATCGCTCTAACGTTACTTGGATAACTGTGGCAAGCATCGCAAATGCCGAGAAATGTGGGAATAAAGGAGCAGCACTGCTCTTGTACTGCAGGGTAAAGCTAGTCAACCTTATCATTATAGTTACCCCATTTGGATGCCAACTGTAGAATAACAAATATTCTATTTAACCTTCATTGTAGGATTTTTTTTTTTTACTTTCACAAGTTAAATATAGACAAACACAGATGCTAACATTAGGCTAAACTCTGATAAAGCAGCACTTATGTAACCTGTAATCCTACATAATTATGCAAGTTGCTAATAAAATGCTCCAGTCCCGCAGGCACGCTAACATTAGCAGTTTATATTAAAGCAGATTAATGCACTGTTTATTTGATACCTCACACAGACACGACCCTCCAACGTCTTTTTGTACAGAGTTGCCATGATTGTACAGTTGTTAGTGAGTGACGTCTGAAAACAAGCTACATGACGTGCGACTCCTCTAGGCACATATCTGACTTATATCTGACTTCACACAGATTCTTCACCATCCAACTTGCTCCTGAATGCTCGCTGTGTACTTCACTTTGATACTCAGTTATAAAGCTGCTGCATTATTGAGGGGCTGAGGGCATCATTACACAGTCTGCTGGGAGCACACACACCATCAGGCTCGTCAGTGTTTACATCATTTCATTAGCGTCAGAGGTGAACCCAGGGGTCGAATTGATTTCCTGTCTTCATCCTTTCCTCCACAAATACACCAAACTGTTCAAAGCCGCATCTGCAGAGTCCATCTTGTCCTGCGTCTGTCTTTAATACGTGTGTGTGTGTTTTCTATTTTTAGCTGTCGGGGTGCAGATGTCCTTGGATTGGCTGGAAAAGAAGTTCTGGGCCATCGCCAAGCAGGTGACCGGAGGGCTCACTCTCACACATGTTGGCTGATGCCATTTTTGGGGACATTTCATTGACTTGTGTTTGATTGATATCAAATTTCACCCCCTTCAACCCTAAGCTTTTAACTTGACCACGATGACACCAGCCTGTTTCCGGTTAACAAATAAAGTGTCTGTTCTATTTTTTTTTTTTAATCAAAACTCTCAGATCTCAGGTCTAACAAATATGGTGGATAAATTTCTTTCATGATTAAAAAAAAAGAGCAAATGCGCACGTGTGCATCCTCATGTGTGCACAAGAACTAACAAACCAGGGACTCACTCTCAAAAATATTGCTCCATAGCGCTGCTATTTGTGAAAAAAATCCACAGGGGACCTTTAAGTTTCTGCAGTTTTACCTACAGTAAAATAAACTGGGAGCATAAACTTTGTTCCTAGATGACATTGTTGTGTTGAAGTGCTCAGTCAGTATTTTGAGTAGAACAGCAGAAGATTCTGTAGTGAATTGACTTCTGCAGATCCGTGGATCTGTGGCCGCACCTATTCATAGTTCTCATGTGACGTCACATTCCAATGAAAACGCTCCCTTGGAGGGCAAAAAAGACCTTATTTTTCCGCTGCCTGCCGACCAATATACAAGTGGTGCACTGTAACTTTGAGTTGCTGGAAATGCTGGATGTTTTTTGCGCTTTCGGATGTACTAATTGAGGGGGAGACAACCTTGGGATGTGTTAGGTGAGGGATTCCCCACGAGGTAAACGTAAACATACCGCAGGCGAGCGGCGGCAGGGACCTGGCGGTTTTTCACTGTAGAAATGCGGCAGCGAATGCTGTAACGTTAGATGGATCGGATACACTTGCAGTTTGTGTTCATATCTTTCTTTTTCTTAAGTTGAAAGGTGATCCAAATAAAATTAGATGCTTTTGCGGCGTCTCTACGGGGGAATCGTGGTGTGAGCCGCTAGGTTGTTTTGCCCTCCAGGTCACTGCGCACGTCACGTGACTGAATTGCAAAACTGTAAAACCAAACGGTACATGGTTATGACCACAGGTTATGACATTATTTTGAATAAAGCGAGTGACTTTGCTTTAGCTTTTCTAGCCACAGTGTCACACTAGGGCTGGACGATACGGCCAAAAATGTAATCACGATAAAAAGTTTCCTATCTGTCTATCGATAATTATCACGCTAAGTATGAAATCGTTATTTCTTTTGAGTTTAAAGGCTGATTTTTGCCCCTGAGTGTAAGTTGAAGAAACCTGATGGTTAAACTCTTCTTTATGGGCAACACTTGATGCTAAACAGTGGATCACTGCACAAGTCTGAGGTAGAACATTTCTGATAAAATCTTTGGAAAGCTCTGACAGTGCAGACCATTGAGGGAGCAGAGAGCCAGATCAAGGAAGCTGTTACTACTGTATTAACTGTGTTGCTCTCAAGGACAAACGTCATTTTTGCTGCGTGACTGGCCAGAAATAATCCTTTGGTTTCAGAGGTCATGTTTTCAATTTTACTTCACTTCATTAGGGAACAGAGCCCATTAATTATATGCATAAATCCTTTAGACTTTTCATATTAAGATTAAAGTGGAATGTGCACAGAATAAAATCCCATTAGGATGTTAAAACAACTTGGTTTGACCTTTTAAAGTAAAGATGAGTGTTTCTTCAATTTGCTCTCATGTTCACAAGTAAGTTTTCAACTATTTAAGTGGCCTCGTTCCTAATTTTGTCAATGAAGGTAAAGCTGAGATAATGAGTGACTTAATCAACAGTGTAATTCTAGATAAATAGGTTCCCACTATAAAAAAAAAATCCATGGTAGCTGAACTAAGAACAAGCGAACATGTCACACGTGCTAAATGTTAGTATGTTAACATCCAATAGGCCCAGTTGTTCAGTCCAGCATAGTGTTAAATTAAACTAGGAAGTGGAACAGCGTTGAAACTAAAGCCGGTGTTGGAAGTTCTGTAATGTAATGACTGCCGAGGATAGCAGGTGAGCTACTGCGGCTGCCGTGTTGATTGGTAACTTGCAGGCCAGCCACAGTGAAAGTGGGCTAGCATGCGCCTGTCTCACGTCGGACTGCAGACCCCTTTTGTCTTCTATTTTGGAGTCTATGGCTCTTGATCCCTTCAAAGTTCAACATTGTCAGGACTGTCGAGGGCACAAATTTGTGTTTCAAGTTAAACTTTACCATCCACACAGATTTACTGCACCTTTTGCAAATACACCCTTTTATTACAACCCAGTGTAATTTTTAACTATTGTTAAATGTATTTTATTGTATTATATTAGTTTATTATTTTAGGATGTCAAGGGACTGCCGATGAAAACTAGCCTGTGGCTAACTTGGGTACATTTACATTTGTTTTGAATGTTTATTGATGTACATTGTCCCTTTTCAAATAAACAATAAATTAAATGAAATTAAAACAAATTAATTCCATTTAATCTACAAATCATAACAACTAGATTTTATTGTAATTACTGTGTGAGTGTGAGATGTCCTAAAATAACCACCGTACAGAGGAAAAACACTTTATGTTTGGGTACCAACTTGAGCTTTCCTCTGGCGCCCTCCTCAGGACAAACTGTACTTGTTTTTATTTTCAGCCATCGAGTGGTCAGGATCTAATAAAAGGCAACTTGTCTCTCCATTTTTGTTTTCTGTTGTGTAATTAGCTCCGCAGCCTCTCGGGGTTTTAAATTTGTCCCCAGAAATGACACGAGGCAGACGACATTCACACTCTACAGGTCTGTGACCTTGTGAACGTCTCCTGCAGTTCAGTGAAGCAGAGCTGCGGCCGAATGTGTGCAGATGTCCTGTAGAGGTTGATGGTGCAGATAACGTTATTAATGAGAGCTGACAGCTGCGACCGGCTGCTTTAATATATTCACAGGACTACTTCACTGCTGACATTAGCTCGTGCACAGACCACATTTACATCCTGTCGCCGCTGATTTACAGTTTATATAATGTTTCTCCCATTGATACTTCTCTCGGCTGCGGAGCAGTTTGTATTCTGGAGATACAAGGTCTGTTTGCTTCGTCCTAAAACAGAATTTAAGTATATTTATCTGGATTTGTGGCCTGGTGCATTTGTTCACTATGTGAGGAAACCGAAGCTGTCGGAGGGCATTTAATACAGATCCATCTATTTTGAAAAACAACCACATTTTATAAAAGCTGAACATTTCTGTGAGATTTAACCAGGTTAAATCTTTAAAGCTAGCTAAGTTATGTGCCTTGACTGTAAAACAGCACCAAACCGAAAAGACTGTGTGATGGGCTCCATTTGGATTTTAACAGTAATCTTTTTACCTGTTTTTATTTTCTTATTTTTTATTTAAATAGCCTGCAAATTAAGTTTGAATTGTCAAGGAGGAATCCTACTTTCACAAAATGTGTTTTATTTCTTAAGTGAAAACAAATAGTTAAACTTTGCTTCTGTTGTGATTCTACTGCACGATAAGAAATGTTGTTTTATTAGTTTGTAGTTTATTGATAATTATCTTTTACTGTTTTTTCTTTTTCCCTCCTCGACTCTTGTTGCTTCCAGCCCAGCGACACAGACGTAAGTAAACACTGAGTATTCATTTAAAGCTTGCGTTATTTATTGTCCTTTACGGCAGCCGATGTTAGGGCTAAACTGAAAGTTGTGTTTTAAGAGTTCATTTTTAAGCTTTGTTGATGAAAGAAACCATCTGAAAAACCAAATGTAATGAAAACATGTCACACCACATTGTAATAGTAAAGGCACATTTTTCACACGCATCACATCCTGGTTGCTTCAATTTAAATAACCTTAATTGACTTTATTGTCTTTGTGCAGACATTTAGAAACTAACTTTATTTTTTACAGTTATTTTGTGTAATGGAATAATATAATAGTTTAAATTTCTCAAACTCTTGAATCAACACAACTTTGTTATGGAGGCCTTACTCTTTGTAAAATACGCTCCTTCTTCTTGTGTGCATTGAGCAGATGTGTGATCCTCCTGATGACCTTCGACCCTTCCTCTCTTACACTTTTTCTCTTTCTCTCTCTCAGTGTTCAAACATTGAAGGCGTGTGTCCTCTCAGCTGTGAAAGTGCTGTAAGTAACCCTGCCCTGCTCAGCACCAAACATCAGTGCTTCATGCTCTAAAACCTTAAATACGCACTTTCTCCTTCTGCTTCCTGTTCAGGATCTGAACTGTTTCCTGGTCGACAACAACGGCTTCATCTTGCTGTCCAAAGAGAGGAGCGAGGTAAGATCTCACCTTGGCCTCCTCACCACTCCAGTTTTTACACTGTGATTGAGAAGATTTTGAACCCACATGTGTTCCCGGTGTTTTCAGGAGTTAGAAAGTAGTTGATTCTTTTTTTATTTCAATCTTTAAAATTCAGAAAGGTTTCTTTTTGCAGCAAAGCTCAGTCGACGCTGCACAATGGCTGCCCGCTACTCCTAATTAGGATCAGTTAAATGCCGAGAACTAACGAATTTCCCCTTGGCCATCAAAGTGTAAAAAAAATGGCTCAATGTTAAATCACGTTTTTTGCAATCACATCAGTCTGGTTCCTGCTGTTCTCTGTTTTATATCATTGTAAACTGAATATCTTGGGCTGTTGGTCAGACAGAAGAAGTAATTTGAAGACATTTTATAGACTGAATAAATAATTGATTAGACAATAATGTAAATAGTCATTATAGGCTACACAAACCTGCACCCATTGGTTTCTCTTTAAACCCTCAGAGCAGCAGTTTAATGTTGGGTTGACACACATCAGCTGACTAACTCTCCAGAAAAGCAAAAGTTTTACCATATTTATCGCTTGGATTTTCACTTTCCAGCTACTGTATGTTGAATAATACTTCTCTTTGTGTCACTTGTTGGGTGTGTGCGGCTGATGTGTGTTGCGCTACGATTTACAGAAGTCATTTTAGCAAATATTTTGTCACTGTTGAGTAGACTGATTACTTTTCTTCAAGGCCGCCTTTGGTTTCCATTCATCACAGTCAACCTTCAGTCCACGTTCATGTTTTTGAGTCAGAGTCATTGTTTGGTACTTCACTTGTGAGCAGGAAGTGCATTTAAATCTCTGAGTGTTCAAGGATGCTTCAACAAGATAAAGAGTCAAGATGCCCACAGCACCAAATTCATTTTCAGTAAATCAAAAGTTTAAACATGTTGGGAAAGGGGATATTGCTGGTAATTTTTGCAATGAAAAGGAAGATGTTCAGCAGCTCAAGAGTTTTCAAAATAGCCCCTCCTTCAATAATGTAACTAACCAAATTATGTTTAAAGTTTATTACTGAAATGAACATAAACTGTGTCTTGAAGGAGGATAATTATTCTGAATGGTAAGATTTGGAAGAAGAGCTGCAGATTTAAGTCCTCGGTTAATTAAATGGGAACACTGTGACCTGCTTGTTTTTAATTACTCTGAGTCGGGAAGTTGATTCTTTTTACAATCAGGACGAGTTTTGGTCGGGAGGTTTCTCAGCTTCATGGCAGCTCTTTGGATCATTTAATGTGCTCATAAACAACATCTGGGTGGCTCAGAGTATTTGAGGATAGTTTTGGTTTTTAATCTGTGTGTGTGTGGTGCATTAGCAGTGAAACATAGCAGCTGTTGCACCTGCTGACCTCATCCAGCGAGCTGCCGGATGTATGGCCGGTCGGATCCGTCCGTTTAAAGTCCTAAAAAGTTCTACCTTGACTAAAAGATATGAGTGAATGAATTTTTAAATTGGGCGTTGTTGTGCAGTTTTCCTCATCACTTGCTTTGTTGGTGCTTCAGCGGGTTGTGCACGATACAAACAGAACGGGCCCAGACATTGCTCTTATAGATTTAGTATCTCACAATTGTTTCTTATTTCTCGTTCATAAATATAATGAATATTTATTTTACTTTCTATCTGTTTTTTTTTCTCCTGGCCAAAATGGGCTGCCATACATTTCAGATATAACTGAAGGCCTTTAAAGTGGCTTTGTGTAGAGATGTGCAGACTGTGAGCCTGCTGTCCCTCTGACAGCTGCTCGTTAGCTCTGGATTAACTCAGGCTGTTAAGAGCCATATTACTGAGGATTAATCCAGAGCCCGCTATGCTACCATAAACTCACATACCCAGTTCATGCCCCATATCTCCTCCTCCTGCTGAGGAAGTTTACGTATGTTTCAGCTGTGGAATCTCTCTCCAGAGCTTCAGCTTGTTGTGTGGTTTAGGGTTGGCTACCGGGAGTCGAGCCTGCGGCGTTTGTGTTACAGGACGGTGTCAGTGGCCGCGAAGCTGCCAGATGCGCAACAGCAGCCGGCTCTGTTGAGGCTAGATGAGGCTTAGCTGTTGTGGATCTCCAGCTTGAGTGCAGAGCTGCTGAATGAATGTATATGTGTCTGGTAATCAGTATCTGATGATGAGCTGCTGACAGAGCAACGCTGTGGAATTATCTCTTATGTAATAGGGTGTAAATGTGACCAGGCTGTGGACAGGGAGCTGATCCTGTTTGTTGTGTATCCAAGTGGACTGTCTGATCAGGTAGATTAATTTCCAAATGGGTGTTAATGAGACCTGTATTTTCCTCAGCTTTACATTTTACTTCTTTACTCTAAAGTAAACTAGTTCAGTGTTTTCTTCTGAAAATCACAACGCAGGTAAACCCAGTTTCACATGTTAAGGGGACTGGAGCCCAACTAATCTGGGATTTTCAAGACCGGCACAAAATTTGATAATGGAGGATTTTTAAATTCGATGTTCCGATACATCGTCCGATATTCTTTTTGTCTTCTTTACAGAAACACGTAACATAAACTAAGATTAATCCTAACATTTGTTATGTGTAGCTATGAGATCTCACCAAGATAACATGACACGATGCATATATTATAAATAGAACTTCGAACAAAAGTACAGCTGATCACGACAGCTGATTGCTGTGTTTTGTGGATTTGTGGCTTTCCAAACAGGTGTGTTGCCAACAGGGGAGTTGCAGAGCGCCCTCTGGTGGACACACTATTCAGCAACAACACTCATAACATGACTGAAGGATCCGCCTCTCTGTTTCTTTTTTTAATTGTCTTTTATTGGTTGTAATAAATACTGCTAATGATTGCAATTAGTTCACATTGGCCGATAATATTGCCACGCTGATTTCTGTAATGGGGACATCATACAAAGCTTGTTGTTGTGGTTTTATGGCCATTTCCAGAAGTGTAAAACAACTGTAGACTACAAACAACTGATTCAACTATACGATAATTTTGGAGCTTGTAGCTTGTGGTGCTGTTGAATTGCACTGCGTTATCCTGACAGGTGTTTCTTTTATTTTGTCCACCCCATTGATCATTGCCCCCCCACATATCACTGAGGGGAGGAGAAATAACAGAAACACCTTCTCTTTTTTTCCTTTGAAACTGGATGTTCAGTGCAGTTTTTCCGATGACTAAATTACAAGTTTCAGAAAATGGATAATACCTGAGCAAAAACACAAAGTAACCAACGACCTCCAATATGTGAGCCAGAGGGGAGACCTTAATCACCTGCATTTCTGTTTAATTTAGTTTTCTGTGTTCTTCTAACACAAACAAATCTTTGTGGTGAGATTTGTCATGCATCAAAACTAGCAGTACTTGTGTGACATTGTTGAATAAAGTATGATTTAAAAGGAAATTACAGCTTCTACCCACAGCAGCAGAATATTCTGGTGTAGAGTAACTTTAAAGCAAGAATAATTTACCGTAGAAGCTCATTTTTCATTATTTGCATGTCTGCTGCGTTCCCAGTGGCCTTACTAAGCAGATATTGTGATAAAGTGCTTACTCGATGTTTTGCTGAGCTCTGGACTTTACAGGAAGTTTGTGGAAACAACCAGAATCCTCCCTGGTGTTAAAGCGTGGTATGAAGGTGTAGCTCGTAGTTCGTTTCAGGGCACTGTAAATATTTAATCAGTAGAGAAATTAAATCACGGATGACTAAAAGAAATGGGTCAGAGTGAGGAAGTGTAGTGAGCAGGGTGACGGAGCAAAAACGGTACGGCTTGTTATTGGTCGTGTTGCCTGTTTGATCAATGATCCTGTCTGAGAAGCTGCTGCAGGAATCCACCGTTCATCCTCAGGGTTAGATTGTAAAACACAACCTATTATGTCCAATAATGTCTTGAAATTAACAACAGCACTGAGGCGCTGTAACGTTCATGACACACCAACAAACTAAATTTCTGGATGGATAGAAAGTTGAGAGATAACTTCTCTATTCTTAGATTCGTACCACGAGTGGGGTAGAAATTGAAGTTTGCCCTGAGAAGAAAAGAAGCTGTCTTACTATTACTAATTAATATATGAAAAGGTTGTATCCATAGTACGGTGGCCACTTTAGGACATATCGGACTCAGCTGTACAGAGGTTCTGCTGTGCTTTGAGTTGAAAGCTAATGCTAGCATGCTAAACAAAACTTATTGACCTTTGGTGCCCCCTAGTGGTAAACCTTTGTTTTTCTACAAACAAATGTCTACCATAAAATAAATTGACATATACATAGAACATCTCAGACTCTCAGTTCTCAGACGTGGTTGAACTCGTTCTAATCTGGACCTTGTCAGCCTCAATTTTAAAATTTTGAATTTTCACCTGCCACCTGAATTTTGTGTGTCCCTTTCTGTAAGTAATTGGTGCAAAAAATCGTTTGGGGGAGGACCCCCGGAGCCCCCACTCATATATATTTCAGCATTGAATATATATTTCTAATTAGTGTTAAATATGTATTGTCACACCGCTAATCTGCGCCGTTGTGTCCCCCCCACTTTCCAACGCAAAGTGACGCCCTTGACTGCAGGCTATTGTCCGGTTAGCATGCAAACATACATGTTCAAGCCCAAATGGTTAGAATGTGAAATCTTGACTTTTTCAGCCCATCATTGATAATAAAAGAAAAACAAACGGCAATGAACACCACTGACAAGAAAATGTCTGGCATGCTGACATGTAACATGCATTAACATGCTAAATCATAGCAGACTCAGCTTTTCAGACTTGGATCAACATTCATCAGTCTCATCTGTATTTAGGCTCGACTGGTAAAGTTAAGACTAGTATAGTGAACATTTAGCACCAGTGTGACATTAAAACGTTTTTCACGCTACCATGGTAAACTGTAACATGAGGCTTGAAGCTGACAGGAATTCATCGGTTGTTAGTCTTTGAGGTTCTTTGTCATGAACTAAAGTTTTGAACAAATGAAACTGTTGAATGAAAGATATTAGGATTCATCCTCATGGATGTCTCAACCACATTTTATGTGTCTTATAGATGTTGAGCTGTTTTACTCTGGACCAAAAGTGCTGGACTGAAGGACTAATAGGTTTCCATCCTTCAATCCTTGGAGCTAGCTTGACTAAAATGGGATTAGACCATCTCTGATCTATTAATGTTTTACTAGCTGTTGTACTTTCAATATATTATACCCTGCTTCTGTTGAAAGCCTTCTACAGCCTGAAGGCAGAATTGAACTTGTGTTTTGTTCCTTCTGTACATCAGCAGAGCTCCTGGCAGGAGTTTCACTCTGGCACTTTTACTGCCCTTACTTTTTGTTTATTCCAGCATGTTTACCCTCTGCTGCTGCTGCTGCTGTCAGATAAACAGAGGGTCAAGTTTCGGTGTAAGCAGTATCCGATAGCTACCGCTCAGCAAACCTGCGAGTCCTCCGAGGCTGCTGGGAAAGTCCTCTCCAGATGGAGATAAAGTGTGGGCAGAGAGCAGATGTAAACGTGAACCTAGCTGAGACAAAACGCTCTGAATAATTCAGAGACTCTGCTGCTGAGGGCCAGAAAGGACAGACACGCTGCAGACACACACACAGAAATTACTTCAAATCATGTTTTATTCCTTAGGAAACCTCCTTGTATTTTTACTCAATAACCAGACCTTTCTATTTTTTATATATCTATCTGTTATGTTGTTAGTCTTTTCTATAAGAAGTAGACTGTGGGAGACTTCCAAGAGACCATTTCCTACAGGAATAAAAAAAATTGCTTGAGGATAATTGAATTTATGACTCTGTCTCTGTATAAACTGGAGGTGAGTTGAACAAAATTAAATCACAGCCACAGCAGCTGGGAAGCAAAATAAGGATCAAAACATTATTGACCAAAAAAAAAAAAAAAGACAAAAGAAATCTGGTTAGTGAGATGTATGTGGGCAAACTAGAAGATAAATGCGCTTATTCTTTATTTACAATTTCATGTTTGTTTGTTTGTTACCTACGGGGCTGGAGTCAGGATATGCTTAGCCTAGCTTAGCATAAAGAAGCAGGGAGGAAACAGCTAGCCTCAGTTAGCCTAGTCAACAGCTCAAAAAACATCTCCCAGCACTTCTAAAGCTCACTAATCAACACCTTATATTTGGTTTATTTAATCTGAAACAGAAAACACAAAACTACAGTTTGTGGTTTTAGAAGGAGAACAGTGTATTCCTCCCACTTCAGTGCAGCGTCTGCTGCTCCGGATACCGTTGGTGACCGCAGGTTTTCTTTTTTCGTCTGTGTACAGGCACGACGTAGCTTGTTTCCAGACCTCGTAATCGTCGCTCTAGTCTCAGATGTGTTCAGCGGTTCAAACAGGCGTGATGCTGTGCTCACTGTTTCCCTGGTTGTATAAATCCATGACAGAAAAATGACCACAGAAATGTCAACAAGCATCGATGCAATTTATGCAGCTGTACAGACCTTAACATTAAATATTTCTGACTAAATAAGCAACAATCATTTCTATTTTAATTGTAGCAACAGCTGCCACAGCTTCTGTGTCAACTGAAATCTTTTGCCAGCTGAAAACGCCAGCTGCTCTTTTGAGCACTAGCGGGCGTTTTTGAGGCGCAGTGTTTTTTCCCGCCTGCTTTGGTTGCTATACATTTGTTGCAAGTAGTTCCACCTGACTTTACTGGATGTAAAAATGCCAACACAGAGTAGAGTCCTTGCTCTGCATGAAGAGAAGGCTGAAGCAGGTAGAGAGAGAGGACGGACTCACCGTATGTGGGTTCATGACATTTTGTACCATCGTTTAATCCAAGAGCTGAGGTTCCACGAAGCCGGTTACAGGATAGTCAACGTTGCTACGGTGTGGTATTTGTCACGCCCCTCCTCTACTGTGATTGGACAGCTGGGTAAAAAGTGACAGTGACGAGCGCAGCGTTTTTCCCAAAGTAGAACATTTTTTCAACTCTCGGCGACCAGAAAAAAATGCTCAGCGTCCAGCGTGGGAAAAAACGCTCTGGTGGACACGGGTCCCCAAACAGGAAACGGCTAAAATGAACAGGATGTCTGGTTGAATAAAGAGAGAAGCAACTCTGATTATCACTGTAAAACTAACTTAACCCAAACAACAACAATTAAATTTAATTTTTCCTTGGGTCAGTGGTTTTGGTAGAGAAGCTGTACTACGATGAAAATAAGAGAACGCAATGATCTAACATGTTAGTTTTGTAATCATCTGTGTTGTGACTGATGATGCAGTCTCTCCAGCTGTCTGTGTCTCTTTCTGGATGGATGTGTTATGTTTGTGTTGCTCAACTAGAATAACAAACAAACAAACAAACTTTGTTCACGTTGTCTTTTCCAGGTCGGTCGTTTCTTTGGCGAGGTGGACGGGTCTGTCATGGCGTCGTTGATCAAGATGGGAATGTTCAAAAAGTACGACTGATGCACATAAAAAGTACTTCATAAGATATGTTAAGAGGAGATATGTTAGGAAGGTGTTTAGAAAGCTTCCTCAGGAAGTTGCATGATGTGGCCCTTTAACTAATGTTGGTTTATAAAAATACATTTGAAGTAGTTTTGAATTTAATGACCTTGTTAAAGCACACACGTAAATTGAGATTAGAGTCTCTTACTATCTGGGGGAAGTGTGAAGCACGCCATGAGCTTTTCTCTCTGTAAATGTCACTGAAGTTCATCTGAATGTTTGTTTGCAGAGTCTCGTTGTTTGACTACCAGGCGATGTGTAAGAACAGTCATCATCACGCCAGCAGCGCCCGACCTCTGCTCAGTGTGAGTCTCACCGCTGCACAGTGATCGAGTACTTCTATTAGTTCCTACTTTTAGAGTTAGTTACAGCTGAAGCGTGATAATCTGTCAGTAATGTTTTTAGCAGTTCTTCTGTTAACTCCTTGTTCCTTTTTCTCCTGCAGCCGTTTTATGTCATCGCGGCGTTGATAAGATGGTTCTTCTCCAACGCACTCATGTAAGTGTCAGCTGCTGTTTATTCATCAGTTCATCAGTGGAGAGTGACGGGAACTAAAAATAAACAGGCTGGTTTGGATCCAGGATGTTACAGGGACATGAGACACACCTGCAGCGATGCAGCTGAAGGATTTATGACGTGTTTTATTATTAATTCAAGGAACAAATGTACATTTCCAAAGTTTTTAAAGGAATAAATAAGAGCTGAATTAATCAGAGCTCGTGCTGATCTGGAGTCTCTTTGTCCTTATTGAACATTGCAGCAATTCTGTAACTGAGACTCAAACCAGTAAATGCAGTATATTTAAAAATGTCCAGTCATTTGCTCATTATGTACATTTAGTAAAGTCTCTAATCTTTGAAAAAAGGTGCAAGCTGTGTTAAAGGTGCTGTGAGAGTTTGGATCGGTGCCCATCTCAAACCTGAAATGGATGTGAAATATGTGCTGGGGAAATATTTAATATTAATGAGCCAGCGTGCTGAATTTAATGTTTTTTAATAAGCATAAATCAAACAGTCTTAATGTAAGACAAACCACCTCTGAGAAAAAGAGGATATATAACGGTTCCTTAAGATTAGTTCTGGATCACTGAACAGAAAGAGACTTTTACTGACTGACAGTTCATATCTATTAAAAGTAAAGATCTGCTGTGAGACGTGGATGTGATGCAGATTCAGCACAGTGCTGCGTGTTCCTCAGGACATAAACAGATTTCTGGTTAATGTGTGTTTGTGTCTCCTGTCAGGTTCCTGCTGGACTTTAATCTCTGTGGTCTCTGGCACTCTGATTATTTTGTGGACGGTAAGAAGTTCTGATGATCATCAAACTGAATTTAAATCAGACTGAAGTCTGTTCGCTGCAGAATGATGTCGCACAGTTCAGCTGTGTGGCTCTGTGGGTGTTGTTGGATGTTGAACTATGGGAAGGGTTGTCTGGACATGTGCTTCAGACACTCCCATTCCTCACAGGAGGAACTGTGACAACTTCAGTGATCCTCTGAATTTTCATCCAGTCAACAATTTAATGCACCCAATACTTTGATTTATGACTAAATACCTGCAAAACTAATGACATTCCCATCAGCCTCAGCTCTACCTTGGGTTTATTCCTAGTTAGCAAATGTTAGAATCCTAACACGCTAAACTAAGATGGTGAACATGTTAAACTTTATACCTGAAAAGTATTAGCATGTTAGCATTTAGCTCAAAACGCAACTGTGCTCACGTGCAGCCTCACAGAACTGCAAGCATGACTGTGGACTCTTAAGTGTCTTTGAATGCACCTTTGGCTGGCAGGTAAACCCCCAGGACATTTGTTCTTCCTCAGTCCTCTTGTTGTTCTTTTTGTTTGTTGTTGTTTTGTGGTCAGTCAGATGTGTGAACCATCAACATCACAGATCGTAAACAGACTTAAACAATCTGATATGATGCATTTACTGAAACATCAAAAAGGAGAGCAGCCGATCAGAACAAAGGACAGAATAAAAAACATGTTAAAAGATTCAAATAGAGAAGAGTCGACTCTGTCAGAGCAGACAGACGGGCAGGTGTTTTTGTTTTTTTTTGTTTTTCATGTTATCACTGCTTTGTTTCATTTACAATCATTCTGTTTCAAAATGCCGGCCTCGTCTTCATTATCATCTCCATCCTCATCTTCACCACCATCATCATCACCTGGGTGTGTTCTCTGTGATCCATCTTCATCCACTCAGCCAAGGCTGGTTATCATACAAGTGAGTAAAGTGTGTCTGTATTTATAGAGGAAACGTCCTCACAGAGACAAAAAGATGACGAAAACTGTTCACGCACATTTCAGCGGTTGTTTATTATCTTGATGAGTTTAGTTTAGATTAAATAGAGGAAGAATTTGTTTTGCTCTCTGTGTATTAATGTGTGTGTGTGTGTGTGTGTCTCTCAGGTCATAAGCAGAGGAAGGTGGAGCCTCTGCTGCCCTGTGACACGGCGTATCCCGGCTTCATGTACGACTCGTCTGTCAAAGAGGCCAACAGCCTCATCAAGTGTGGACGCTGCCAGAAGTACGACACACACACACACACACAAGCACTGATACACTGAACTAAACCCAAAACCAACTGTTTTGATAAAAATGTTGTTGTATGATGTTTGAAAATGTATATAAAGAGGTTTTCAGCGTGTCCTTCCTGTTTGGCCCCTGATGAAGCTGTAAGAGGAAACTTTGGGTTTTAACTCAGCTAAATGTTTTCTGACTAAAGAAGACGTCTGCGTCTCGATGCCACCAGCAGCAGTGTAAATGTGAAGGGGCTGAGGTGCTTCTCCATTTGATGCGGACCTCTAACCTGAACATGATTCTTACCTCAACAGTAACAGGAAGTGAGGACCAGACAAAATGTCCTGATGATCTAAAACTGAACCAATGT
>NC_060171.1:3604239-3614814 GCF_021292245.1 Micropterus dolomieu
CTGGTCGGTCTTACAGAACAGCTCCAGCAGTTTATCGTGCTTCGTACACATCCTGCCTTCCAGGTTCTCCACAGGGTCGATCAGCTGATGTCTTTTCAGGCGTGAAGCTGTCAGATGAGGCTCCAGGTGAGTCTCACAGTAGGAGGCCAGACACACCAGGCAGGACTTCAGGGCCTTCACTTTGGTTCCAGTGCAGAAGTCACAGGGAACTTCTCCTGGTTTGGCAGCTTGTTGCTCTGAGCTGCTGCTGCTGGCTTTCTGTTGAGCTGACTGTCTGAACTGAGCAGCCATCTCAGAGATGAAAGTGTTGACCCGCAGCTCAGGTTTTGTGTTGAAAACCTCTTTACAGTTGGGACACTGACACGGGACATTAATATTCCAGTGTTGAGTGATGCAGGTTTTACAGAAGTTGTGTCCACATGGTGTGCTGACTGGATCAGTGAACACATCCAGACAGATGGAGCACAGAAACTGATCTTCAGTCAGCAGACAGCTGGCAGCAGACATATCCACACTCTGAGGACAACAAGTGTGAAAACAGTTTCTGTTTAATAAAATCAAACGATGATTAGTAGAATATCAGAGAGTCATCCTGAGTTCTATTGTACTCGACTGAAGGACATATTTATGAAGAAAATTTAGCAACACTAATATGAATTTGTGGCTGCAGTCTGCATGTATCCAGAATCTAACTTACAAAGATTGTTCATTATTCAGTTAGGTCCTTGACTATGGTTCAGGTGAATGAGAGCTCAGGTATGCAGTTCAGTAGTGTTATTTTTATGAGATCACCAAGCTCATAAAGTGCTAACATGGAGTTCTTCATTCCAAACATTCACTTTGGCTGTTTTGACTAGTTCTCTAAATATTACTATAAAATTTGTTATAAGCATTAACCAAGACATGTTTATGGGAAACAAAAAAGACATAAAGACAAATCAAAGGCACAAAAGCACAACAATAGAGAGCAGCAGGTGGAGGTGGTGTAAATACAGCCAAACTCACACTTAAACGTTGTTGGAGCCTGTAGCGGTTGTGATTGACGGCCATTTATTTACTTCATTCAAAAAACCTACAGTTTTGTTTACTGTTGATGTGCAAATACAGTCAAGTACAGAACTCTTATTTTAGATCAAGGTAAATTCAGCACTGATGATTATCAACCAAGTGAAGTGACATGAACGAGGAAGAGAAAGAAAATGCTTCTGTTTTTGGGAAGTGGAACAACATGACGGACAAGCTAAGCGACAACAGAGCAGGAGGGTTTCTTTCAATCTCACCCCGTCTTAACGCTGTAATATTTCTCTCCCGTAGACTTGCGCTGAATTTATTTACAAAATTACAGAACAAAAGCGCGTCCCTTATCAGTTCAACATGGAACACGTCTTTTAGTTTCCAATTATAGTGAAAGGATCTATGTGGAGTTTGTGTGACCTTTGAACGTGTTGGAATAATTTTGGGTTTATTTTTGATGAGTAATTTTATTTGGTTTTCTTCTCAGTAGTGAAAGTCCACTGCTATACAGTATATTTACATGTTATTTTAAACCATTTGGTTGTGTTTTTGTAAATTTTTACTGTGTTTGAAAGCAGATGTGCTGGACTTAAATCTGATTTGTTCATTTCGGCTTTTTGTACGAGATCCGTTTCAGTGTTTTTTCAACAACACCACTAAAGCTACAAAACACCCCAGAGTAACTGTGTCCTTTGTGGCAACTCATTCTGTGGGTTACATGAGATGTGAAAAGGTAAAAACTTAAGATTAACATTGAATTGATGTTGGGATTGTTTTGAAAAGACGTCTTTTATTTTGTTGTTTGACAAATAAAATAAAACTCTGTAAAGAATTTCCAGGAACCACAAGGTACCCTTACAGTCATTCAGTGCTTTGTTCCTGACAAAATTCACCAAGTACAAAAAAAACATCACTGATCAGGTTAAACCTGAACGGCAACAAAAGCTCAACATGTGGAGCAGCACTGAAAAAGCACCACAGTTTAAATGTCACATTCCTTAAAATTAAAATAACATTTGTGAGTGACAGCAGACCTGCAGTTGAGACAAGTCTGTTTCTCATGAAAAGAAAAGTTAAACTGACTTAACAGCACAGCAGAGTCTATAATATTTACAGTGTTTCAACAAATAACATTAATACAAATCTCTGACATCATATCTTTTATCTGGTAAAACAGATGTAAAACAGTCAGATTCTGGTTTGAACTGAACTTTGACCAAATACTGAGTCAGTGCATTTGTACTCACCAGGGTTTGGCAGAGATTCTGCTGTTTTGTTGAGAAAAACCTGATGGATTCAGTTGAATGTTTCTTTAGAGAGAAACAAAGAGACTTGTCTCGACTGCAGCTCTGCTGGCACTCAGACACACTTTCATTTCATGAAAAGTGACATTGCAGCTCTCCTCTTTCACAGTTGCTCCTCCCCTCAGTGTAAATGACACAAGTTCAACAAAGTTTGTTGATTGATTGATTGATTGGCTGTAATTTGTTGTCTGTGTTTCAGGATGTTTGTGGTGCAGCAAATTCCAGACAGTAACCTGGTTCTGGTTGTGACTCAGGCCGACTGTGACTGTTCTCGCCAGTATGGACCTATACTGCTGGAGCCCAAAGAGATCAAATATATCCTTCACTTACTGGCAAACAACACCAACACCACCCCCTGCTGGATACAAACAACCAGAGTTAGTGTGGTTGGGACACAATCCTGTCCAGTCACATTTTATCTTGAGTGTCTGCTGCTGGTAGTTTCTTTACAAAAGATGTTCCTGAGTTTACATAGAGGTCTGCGGTGCGTTCAAATACCTCTCGCTGCACTGCAGAGTGCTTATGTAACTCCAGCGCCACTTAGAAAGCATAGTGAACAGACTGTCTGCCCAATGAGTTTGTTCTCAGTGGTGCTTGGTGTGAAATCTCAAATGTTTGTTACACCTACCAAAAGGTGTCTGTGGAAGAGTATCACTCTCAAATACTGGAAGATAAGACTGAATGTATGCAGTCTTGTTTACTTCTTCTTTGACCAGATCGTCCCTGTCATTTTCCCAGTTTTGCTCTGTATTTTATTTAGACACATTTCATGTCAAAGTTATTTACAACTTTTGGGAACATTGTCTTCTTTGGTTAAATGAAATTGGTTTAAATTAAACTTGAAATCTATCAGCACCAAAACTCGGGTATAATATCGGAACTATTCAGCAAACGAGTGGTCTGTTTTCCTTAACGACAGTGAACATAACGCCACAGTGAAGTGCAACAGGATGAAATCCCAGAAGGTACGTCGGCGGCCGGAGTCGTGCCACTCCTACCACCCGAAGGTCAGTGCTGAGTTCTCCGACTGTCAGCAGTCCAGAGTCCAGAGTCAGCTAAATGAATAAATGTACAGAGCTTCGGTATGACAAGTTAAAAAAACAGTAACAGCAGCCAGTTGCAGCAGCTGATCACACTCATCCTCCTGCAGGTTAATTTGTTCACTAAATGAACACACATTCCTCCAACCAGATGCTGCTTTGTAGAAATGTTTCCACTAAATATTTACCAGTGATGTAAGAAGTACTCAACTTGATTGATCATTATTATTGATATTTTAATATGTATGCTGCCCTTTAATGTTGTCATTGGTCGAGGTGGAGAAAGTTTGAACTACTTAATGTACTTTTGGTAATTGAATCTGTAACATTAGAACTTATTTTATAAACTAAATTTATAAAATATGATGCACTGTTATCGTGTTTTATAATTTTATGTTTTATTATATGTTTAGTAAAGTGAAAAGTACAGAATTTCCCTCTGAGATGTAATAAAGTATTAGGATAAAATGGAAATGTACTCAAGTACCTTCAAATTGTACAATACTTGAGTAAATGTACTTACAAAACTAGCTTGCTACTAAATAACCTGTTTAGCTTGATGAATATAAAATAACATAAAACAGATGTAAGCTGTCCATCACATCTGAACATCTGACCTGTTTAAACAGCTGTTTAACTGAGATTTTAAATTACATTTCATAAAAACACCACAACACACCTCCAATTACAAAACGTGATGCTAATAATATTAATTAGTGTGATTATTTTTATTAATTAGTGTACATTTCTCACTCATTCTAACCTTTATGAAATACTACTACTCTAAAACATACAGGTTTCTCTCCATGTGAAGATTTACATTTACTCATTTGGCAGATGCTTTTATTGAAAGCGACTTACATGTGAGGATCAACATACAAGCATCAGTACAGTAAGAGCTCTACGAGTAACAATAAATACTAGTAAGAGCTATTAACGGGATAGATACCTAGGGGAAGCAACAAGGGTTAACAAATAATGTAATAAAGACAAGGGAGTTGCGGGAGATAGAAGAAGAAGAAGAGCACAGGAAGTGCATGTTGGAGGTTAGAGATGTTATAAGAGCAAGTGTTCTCGAAAAAGATAAGTTTTCAAGAGCTTCTGAAAGTTAGTCTTACGTTGTATAGAGCTAAGTGGCATGACCGGAACAGAGCGCCAACATGGTCCCAGAAGGACAGTTAGTCGTTAGTCATGAAACCTAAGTTACTCATCACCCTATTTGGAGTGATGGTAGAGGAGCTAGTTTTTAGTTTGATATGATGGATAGAGGGCTTGGGTGGAATGACCAAGAGTTCAATCTTAGAGAGGTTTAGTTGAAAGTGGCCAGAGTTCACGATGTCCACGAGACAATCTGTGATCCGCACGGAGACGGTGAGGTAGTCTGGCGGAAGGACAGGTAGAGTTGTGTATCGTCTGCGTAGTAGTGGTAGAAAAAACCATCAGTGCAAATGAACTGCCCCAGTGAGGTGGTGTTCATTGAGAAGAGAAGGGGCCCTAGCACTGAGCCTTGGGGCACCCCTGTGGAGAGGCAATGAGAGAAGGACCATTGTCCTTGCCACACTGTCGGGACCAGAAGCGGAAAGTAACTAATTACAATTACTGACTTTACTATAATTGAGTAGTTTTTTGAATCTGTAATTTTGTAAGTATGTTTTGTTTAAAGTATTGTACTTAGCTACATTTTCAATCACATCCGTTACTGAGTGAAAAAAAAGTTCAAGTAAAAAGTGCAAGAGAACAACAGCTTTATGTTGCAGTGTTAGCTGTGGAAAAAATGCTGTATTAAGTTACTGCTAATGCAAACTGAACATTTCTTGCTGCTGCAGCTTCACACCAAGAAATGTTGCTGTGAAGCTGTGAGATTAGCGCTGGCCGCTTTCATTCTTCAAAAATGCGTCTACACAACAAGACAACGGTCATTTTCAACAGCTTTCTGACAGCGGACCAGTTTGAAATATGCTAATTGCTAATGCCAATTAGACTTACATATATAATTACAGATTTTAACCATCACTCCTAAGTGAACTCCTTGGCTGCGGTCTGAGGACATTTTCTAGTTAAGTAGACCTAAGTAGATTTATCATTATGGATTTAGACCTATCATGTTTTTAGGAGTCTGTTCACACTGATATAAAACATTCATTTTGTGAAAGTTTAAAATATTAAACAGTAAAATGGCAATTACAAATGTCCAACCCCCACAGTGTCTGCTTAGAAAAATTTGTGCCCTTGAACAAATGTGGTTTGATGTAGAGGTAAGTTAAATAATAGCCTACTTGTACCATTCCAGTGATGGTTAGGGAAAGGTTTTCATAGATTGGTAAGATGCTTTGCTCCAAATAGAAATATACATACATTATTTAAGGAGGCTGAAAAAGTAACTGCGAAAACTTTTAAATTTAAAATGAACTACTTTTTACTTGAGTAGATTTTTATACCGGTAATTTTACTTGTACTTAAGTAAAAGTTCATCAAAATAATAGTACTTTTACTTAAGTAGAATATTTATGTACTCTTTCCACCTCTGGTCGGGACGTCCAGAGCGGTGGGATTTAAACCACAGGAGTGCTTTGCTCAAGATGCCCATTGCCTGCAGTGCAGATAGCAGAATGTTGTGGTTTACTGTGTCAAATGCAGCTGATGGGCCTGGCAGCTTGAGAACCGGGGACTGGGCTGCAGCTTTTGCTGATCGTAGGGGTCAGAGACACAGTATTTCTTGGACGCCGCCACATGGTGCAGTGCTTGGTCCCCCCCCCCCTCATAATCTACATCCTCCCTCTTGGTCACATCACCCGTGTCTTTTTTACCGTGTAAAGTAAGCCTAACCTTTTTGACTATTTACAATAGAATGAGCAGGTCTGTGAAGAAGGAGGCAAACATATTGGCAGTCAGGTTTGTAGCTGGTGTAGGCAGATGAGGATTTAGTAGAGATTTAAAAGTGGACACATTATTTTTGTGAGTCAGTTGCACTGCTGATTCTGTCATTATAGAACGCACTAATGCTAGCTGAGAAGAAGGACAGGAGGGTTTGGTAGCCGTTGAGGTTTACAGGGTCTTTCCATTTGGTTGGTTTCCAATGGTTTTTCACCATTTTCTCTCAGCAGTTCTGAAATTGGTACGCAGCATACAGATGGTATTGGTTAGCCACGGGTGGGGCTGGTTTGCCAGAAGAAGCTACCACTGATGCAAAGTGGGCGGGACACTGGTTGCAGAGGTTGCAGAGATTGCAGCGGTGCGATACCAGAGGTGCTGGAGCAGCAGGCTGTTCTTGCATACCGTGAACTGATTGAAATGCTGGTCAGGCACGTGTAAAAGTCTGACTGTATTCAAACAGATATCAAAAAACAAAGTCATAATTACATTAACAGTATCATATATCACTCGGTTTCTGTTGCAACATCCTGTTTACAAACTTGATTGGACAACACTACAGATGTTTGACATTAGTCTTTATTATCTCGGACATGACTTAAGTTTTAATGGTGCTGCCTAATTTAATAAATCAGTAGTCACTAAAAACCTGGGAAGGATTTTACACACAAACTCCATAATGGATTTAAGATGCAACACAATCCCATACAGACTTAGTCAATCATTCAACCTGATTAACATCTTAGAAACACATCCATTAGCACTTAAATTAAGGACCGATTTTTAATGAAGTTAATAAAATACCCATATGCTGCACATTAGTTATTAATAAAGAAAGACATCTACTACCAATAATAATCTTAATGTCTTCTTGGTAACTCTAACATGTTGATATTGTCCAATAGGAAAATGCTAAGGAGTGCGGCAGGGCGGCGGCCATCTCCCTGTCAATATCTCTCTTCTCGGCCTCTCTGCTCGTCTCATCGCTCCACCGCTGGATGTAAACCAGGACCAACCCACCAATCAGGACCTGACAGTGAGGATTTAAGCAGGAAGTAGAATAAAGAAGCATCACGCAGGTAGCCAAAGGATTTTTTTTTTTTTTACCTGCCACGAGAGACAACAGGACATCTCAGAGATTTCTTTCCTGCTGTTCAGAAGAGCTTCAGCTAATCTGCAGCGGAGACTAAAGGGCTATTTGATTTTTTTTAAACTGAATCTAGACAAATTTTTCCTTCCTGACATAAACCGAACGGGGATGAAAACTTTGAAGCAGCTTGAGAGCTGCAGGAGAAACAAGAGTCCAGCCTCTGATGGACGGATGTAAAGTGTGTGTGTGTGTGTGTGTGTTTAGCTTTTTGATACAGAAATATTGTGTACGAGTAGGGTTTTACATTCATATGATTTACAGTTTAAAAAGTAGGAGAAGAAGAATGAGGGTTGAGCTTTTAACACTGACATTTTCAACTCTTTGAGAGGTCAAAGGTCAAACGAAAAATACATCAGCCAATAAGAATACTCACCTGCAGGCAAAGTGGATTTTATTTATTATTTAGTTCAGTCAAGTGCAACACTGATATAGATAAGACAAGATAGGCTTGCAGAGGTTTCAGTTGAAGCTTGGACACATACAGACCTCTAGTGGCAGGTTGCTGATTTCTACAAGAACGACAGCCGGAGATATTCAGCAGTCACATGTTACACTTCAGGTTTTCCTGGACAGGAAGGCATTCACTTTCTGGATATTTGAATACCGAACATTATTTTTTCATTTTCTGTTAATGATTCCTCTTATTTTTTTAAGGAAACCATCTTAGCCCAGTAAGAATTGTTCCAGGTCAGAAGAAGTCTAAAGGCTAAATGTGGTTGGAAAGTTAGTTTTTCAGAGATCAAAGTTCCGTGTAACTTGTGATTCAGCAGCATTTCCACGCTGCTCCGTGAAACACAGTCTGTTGGAACAATAATTATGGTCAGCATGTGTTTAAACTCTAAATGGCAGAACTGAATACAGAGCGGCAGATGCCAGCCATCTGATGACAGATTATGCTGAGAAGAATCGTACCGTAACAGTCTCAGCTGGAGGGAGGAGTAACAAAGATCAGATCACAGTCTGTGGAAGCAGTTTGTAGCTTGTTGGCTTTAATAAAACACAGACTGCAGTTTGTACATGACGACAGTTGTGTTTGCATTAAAGTGTCAAATGTGCTGCTGACGACACGACGACCTCAGGTGACCTTTACACGTCTGTTAGGTCTTTTAGTTGTGAAACGGTCTGCAGAGGATCCACTACAGCTTCAACATCAGGCCCCGACTCCCCCCCCTCACCTCAGAAAGATATAACGGTACGTTTAGTTACTCAAAGTCAGAAATGCTGTTTTTTATTTTTCAACTTTCAGTAAACCAACAGCGTTGTTTCAAAATGTGCTCTGTTGCACCTGTAACCACACCCACCTGTGATGTCACAGGGTCCTGGAGTACACCTGTACATCACTGCAGCAAGGTGAGAAGTTAAACCACTGAAGGTCAAAAACAAGACGTTCAGGTTAACTTACTCTAAACTTCTTCTTCTTTGTTGGACATGTGTTGTACTTTCCAGCTGAGTTGTAGAGATCCAGGAAACGTGACTCCAGTAAAACAGCATCCAACAAATTGTGACGAGCGAGCCTCCTACAGCTTCATTAACAAACTTACATTTTACATGAATCATTTCAAACGACTGAAAGGAAACACAGAAATCAGCCTCCTGGATTAGCGACTGTAGCTCACTGCACAGGTATCTACTTCCAGAGTTTTCTGTCTGAGTCATGTTTCCCAAATCTCTACAACGAAGGTGGAAATAATTCAACTTGCAGCTCTTGTGATTTGAAATCTGTAATCTTTCAAACTGTGATTTTGATATAAAGAATATTTATTGTTCAGGCCTCTGCATGTTTCCTGACTTTACAAGGTGTTTTACTGCAGCTCATGACTGACAGCTGGCCAATAGCCAGCAACGGACATTTCTTCTAGTGTTCTAATAAACCCTGAAGCAGCGTTCGAAGACTCACGTGACACTAAAGCCTGAGGTTCATAAAGATCCAGCAGCAGTTTAACATCAGGTATCTTAAGTCGGACTTTCCTGCTTCTAATAGACTGCAGGTAGAAAGATTCACACCATCAAAATCATATATATTTTATCCATACACTCTGAAAAGTTTTAAGCACCCATAGTGCTATGTTGTTGTGCTATGCTAACCCTATCTTGATGGGGGATTTTAATGTCCATTTGGATAATTCTGATAATACAGGTGCTGGTCATATAATTAGAATATCTTCAAAAAGGTGATTTATTTCAGTAATTCCATTCAAAAAGTGAAACTTGGATATTATATTCATTCATTACACACAGACTGATATATTTCAAGTGTTTATTTCATTTAATTGTGATGATTAAAACTGACAACTGTAGTAGACCTAAATTTATTAGTTATGCATTTTAATAAATTTATGAGAATTGATACCCAATTATGAATTAAAATTCATAAAATCAGAATTTCCTTGTAAAGGGCACCACCGGAGTTGTTATAATCCTAGAGTCTCCGGACCTCTAGGTAGTTTTGAATAATTATACAATTATTACTAGTGATCAGTTAGTTAATAATCGCTCAATTATCTTAAATCAGTCAGTCAGTCTCATATCTAAAGGGTCAATTCTCTTGGCAGGAACTATAAATAGGCAACACACACAGCTCTTGATTATATTACAGTGAATTTATTCTCTAACTAAGGTGATAAAAAGGTGGTTGGATACAGGGAACATAAACATTTGCTGAACAATGAGCCTGGAGGTTCGATTGTGGGAAGCATTTGACTCATACGGCATAGAAGAACTACTGAAAGTAAACTAATGCTATAATTTAGGAGTTAAAATGGACATCTGATCACAGAACGTGTGTTAAGTCTTACTGCTTGTCGACAGCCTGCTTTTGGCCTGTTGCACGGGTCCCACGCTAGCTGCCGATCCTGGCTTTTTGCTAGGGATTCTCCGGGGTTCTCCGTGTCTGATTGAAAACGCCTCCTCCGTCTGGCAATTCGGCCGTTTTCAGGTTTCCCTCGTTGTAGCTGGCGAGACCACGTGGCTTGGTCTGACCTCGGTGAAGTTGGCTCGACGAAAAAGGCTTAAAATGGAACTTGGTCGTTCCTGAATTAGTCCAGTGTAACTTAACAGACTGATAACTTTAAACAAAAGAAATAAAGAAAATAAAACAAACTGGAGGCAGATCGATGTCGCGGCACTTCAGGTGTGTAGCTTCAGGCGAACAAAAGGGCCTGTTTGTTTCGCTGGCCGAGTCTGGGCGTTGCCTGGC
>NC_060171.1:3614914-3626429 GCF_021292245.1 Micropterus dolomieu
CTCTCTCACCCCAACCGGTGGAGGCAGATGGCCGCCCACCCTGAGCCATGGTTCTGCTCGAGGTTTCTGCCTCTTAAAAGGAAGTTTTTCCTTGCCTCTGTCTCCTAGTGCTGCTCTTGGTGGGAACTGTTGGGCTTCTGTAAATATCATCACAGAGTACGGTCTAGACCTGCTCTTTTATGAAAAGCGCTGTGAGATAACTGTTGTTGTGATTTGGCGCTATATCAATAAAATTGAATTGAATTGAATTGTTTCAACACTAACACAAATCTCTGACATCATATCTTTTATCTGGGAAAACAGATGTAAAACAGTCAGATTCTGGTTTGAACTAAACTTTGACCAAATACTGAGTCAGAGCATTTTGGCTTTGTAGGGCCGTGTACTCACCAGGGTTTGGCAGAGATTCTGCTGTTTTGTTGAGAAAAACCTGATGGATTCAGTTGAATGTTTCTGCTGTCACTCAGAGAAACTTTCACTTTCACTTGAGGAAATGTGACGTTGCAGCTCTCCTCTTTCACTGTTGCTCCTCCTCTCAGTGTAAAAGTAAGGTATAACTTTTGGGAACTTTGTCAGTCAAACTGCTTATATTCTTTGGATTCAGGTTTTTACAAACAAACAATGTTCCTCAGCAGTGAGTGGTCTGTTTTCCTTAATGGCAGTGAACATAACCCCACGGTGAAGTGCAACAGGATGAAATCCCGGAAGGTGCAGCGGCAGCCGGAGTCGTGCCACTCCTACCACCCAAAGGTCAGTGCTGAGTTCTCCGACTGTCAGCAGACATTCAGACAACAATATGAACTGATGAACACATGATGAAGTGAACTGTTGATGATTTTGGACTCTGAAGCAGCGAACGACTGTTAAACGGCTTCAGAGTGAAAAGTTAAAACAACAGTGACAGCAGCCAGTTGCAGCAGCTGATCACACTGCAAACCTCCTGCAGGTTTATGCGTCACTAAATGAACACATTCCTCCAACCAGCTGCTCCTTTGTAGAAATGTGTTCACTAAATATTTACAGGCAGTAACCAGCGATGGAAGAAGGATTCAACTCATTTACTGAAGTAAAAGTAGCAGTACCACAGTATAAAAATACTCCATTACAGGTAAAAGTCCTGTGTTCAAAATTTCATGTAAGTAAAAGTACAGAAGTATTAGCAACAGAATGTACTTAAAGTATTAAAAGTAAAAGTACTGATGCAGAGTGGCTACTGTCAGTGTTTTACTATTATAGAATTGATCGTTTTTATTTTATTGATCTATGTAAGCGGTACTTTATTGTTGTCATTGGTGGGGGCAGAGATGGTTTTAACTCCTTCATGTACTTTTGGTAGTTTAATCTGTAACACTGGAACTTATTTTATAAAGTGAATATATGATTTGACAGTGGGACAGGCCTAGGCACTCATGGACTAACCAGGAACATGCTTCAAAGTCTGTGAGTCTGTGTGGACATTGAGATTAGGACTCAGAAATGAACTGCAAACCTGTTGTCTCTGTTGCTTGGAGCAGCAACTATTGTGCTTCTTACGTGAAGGAATCAGGTTGGGTTCTCCACATGCACGCTCCCAAGCCTCTTGCCTTCTATGGTAACAACACCACAGCTAACAAAATGCAGTCACCTAACACCATAAAATGATCGGCTCCCAGCACAACACAAATTTCACATAAGGATAAAAACCAACAACAAAGTTTTATGTGCTGAAACCCATCAGGCCAAAACCAGAATCAGATCGATCATTGTTTTGAAACTGACAAAACCCAAACAGAATTGGCTTTCATCCTGTTGGTCAGGTAAACTAAAATTATTGCAAAACATGTGAAACATATTTTGATGTTGTGCTTTAGTTGGCTCAAGTTAGGTAACATTAGCTCGCCGGCTAACGCCAAGCGGTTGGTAACATTATCCAGTGCAAAATACTATAAAATACTAATGTGATCCATATTACTATCCTGTGAACCACCAGTATTATGTCAAAGTGCTGCCTGCAAGAAATGATGTAAAGGTACAAAGCAAATGTGGAGCAGTTTGTTTTTACCTGTTTACCTGAGTTTCCAGCATGTTGTGTGAAGCTTCCTCCCAGTGAGTCTTTCTATGTGTTGAATCTTAAGTTGTTTGGTTGTCATGTCATCAGATGAGAGGATGGATTACATGAAGTCCCTCTATGGGTTTACAATTATTTCAGATTTGTAAAAAAATGCAGCTAGTTACCTAAAACAGAGTTGTTCGATCCATCCATCGTCAACCGCTTATCCTGCGTACAAGGTCGTGGGGGGCTGGAGCCAATCCCAGCTAAACAGAGTTGTTCTTGAGTTAAATATTATGCAACGACAGTGAATCTGCAAATTAACCAGTAAATCCAGTTGTTAGACAGATGTAGTGCGGTAAAAAGTCCAATATTTACTGCAGATTTACAGCAGGGATTCTCTGAGCTTGACCCTTTTTAAAAGGAGTTGAGGTACAATTCTTTGAGGAAGTCATCTTAAGTGAAAGTAAAGTTGCTGATTTTAGAATGAGAATAAAAAACATCAAAACACACTTGGATCTCATTGAGCTCCTGCAGTCATGTAATCTGCTGCAGCATCAGACTGTAGTTATTTATTCAGAGCGCGTCCTCATGTGGCCACAGGCTGCAGTTTGTTATGAACTCCACTAGAGGGCGTCCTCAGGTGTCACTTATTCTCTGCAAACTAGTAGCTCTGGTTTAGTGTTCATATCAGCTGCTCAAACACAACTCAAACCTTAAATAACACCACATTATCTTCCACTGCAGACTGTCTCAGATGTGATGGGGGATTGGAGCTCGTCAGCTCGAGTCACGTCTCAGAACAGCTGATGGTGTTTTTAATCACACAATTTGGTGTCATTAGAAACACAAGTCTCTCAGTTTCTGTAGAGAGAAACAGAAAGACTTGTCTCGACTGCAGCTGTGCTGTCGCTCAGACAAACTTTGACTTTGATTTGAGGAAATGTGACGTTGCAGCTCTGCTCTTTCACTGTTGTTCCTTCTCTCTGTGTAGCTCCAGAAGTGAGGTTTTATTGACTCCTTGGGAAATACCATGACACAGCTTTGGAACAAGATGAGTTTTTACATTGTCTTTCTTCTTCTTTTTCTACAATGGAAGAATTCAGCAGCCCAAAGAACTTACAATTGCAAACAGACAACATAACAAAAGAGGTCAGTGCAACATTTTCAAGAACAATACTGTATCTTTTGATCTACAACAAAATTTTGATCAACAGGCTATAACGCTCCCTGTGCAATTCCACAAACACTCCAGTGTTCAGTTTTCTGTATAGCCTGTAATTTCACTTTCTTTCTGCTTTCCAAACTGTTCCATCTTTTCTTTTTGTGACAGATTTCTTACTGATCACATTACAGGGAAAAGTAAAGAAACACTGAGATGGAAAACGTTTGTCACTGGGCCACAAGTAGGCTTCTCTGTGATGTTGAGTTTTAAAATACTGTATTTTAGAAAAGGATCCTCAGTTACATAGAGCAGTAGGCCTTCATTACTTTCAACAGCTAAAAAAAACCACAATGTGTCTAAGAAAACAAGTGATTTATAAGGATCACTTTTATTTCCACGCATGATTTTGAAAATCTTAAAGTGTAGTGAGAGTTTAAGAGTTTATTAGGTGCATTTGAGACGACTGCAGCTGACTTTTGTGATGGAAATTTCATATTTTACTCAGTTTACTGTTTCACCCTACATGCTTCATCATTATAGACCAATGTTTCACTGTGTGGTTTTTGATCATTTTATTTCGTTGCAGTTAGGTAGAGGTTCCCATGATGTTTCCAGGCCTTCAGCTCAGGGCAGTTGTACCCTACTCCCTTCCTACCTAAGATAGCTGCGTAATACCTTTAACAGTATAAAGTCACCTGTTTCTTCACTGGCTTTTTGTCTTACATTCTGCAGACTGTTTGCACTCTGTATGTCTGTCTGACCCTTTGCAAAGATTAAAACCCTTAAAAGACGTCTGCTCCCCTGCCCTCTGCAAAATGGCAACCCCCCCCCCGTGCTTCTGCTCTCTCAGAGCGGTGCATGTGTCAGGGCCGCTGAACTCAGCAGCGGACATCATGTCGAGAGGGGGACCCCACCCAGGTGGTGGAGGAGATATGGCACAACTTCGGCAAGCCGACCTGTTCGTGTGCATACAATCGGCTCTTTGTCAACTCTTCTTCTCCCTGAAGAACGACAATCCACCTTTGGGCTGGGATGCTCTGGCCCACCTGTGGCCCCAAGGACTGCTTTACGCCTTTCCTCCCTTCACTCTCCTCCAGCATCTTCTCCGCAGACTGTGGGTGGATGTGGTGAGGCTGATTCTGGTGGCCTCAAATGACATGGTTCTCAGTGAGCCTGTCCCTCGGGACGCCGTGGGAGCTCCTGCACAGGAGGGACCTGCTGTCAAAGGCAGGCGGTAGCCCGTTCCACCCCTTCCCAGCAGGACTCAGGCTGGTGGCCTGGACCCTGAAGCCGGGCCCTAGGCTTGCCAGAGCCTGTGGTGAGAACAATGCAAGAGGTGCGGCCCAACTACGCTTACTGCTGCGGGGTGTTTGCCACCTGGTGCGGAACTCGACAGGTGGATCCTTACTCGGTGAGGGCACAGGACATCCTGTCGTTCCTGCAGACCCAGCTGGAGGCAGGGAAGTTGGCCGTAACCCTGCGGCGTATGTTTTTTCAGGGGTGCCTGTCCCGCACGGGGTGCAAGCACACTCAACCCGTGGCATTGCTGCCTCATGGGCCTTGTGGCGGGGAGCCTCCCTTTCGGCTTAATGAGCAGCAGCCACATGATCGTCTAAGTCCACGTTCACTAGGTTCTACCGTCAAAAGGTGGCAGCCAGCCCCTTCTTTGGTGAGCGAGTGCTTGGCATTTCCCATCAAAGCCTCGGGGCTGTGTGGTTATTATACTGGTTTGCCTTTGCGACTTGCGGGGGCCTTGACGTGGTTGGTGTGTAAATGGGCTAACCCCGAATAGTCGAAGATTCAATGTTTTGATGGGCGGATCCTGATTCAAATTTAAATAAACATGTAAAAAGAAAAAAACTTTCAATAAATGTTTTTAAAGTGCATAAATAAATCCAAAATTGTAACCCTAAACTTGGGGGATCAGTGCGCATGTGTAGGCGCAGCATGTACAGTATGTGTGTAGTGGAACACTTGCTCAAGAGATGGAACCCCAGCTTCACTGGTGTTGTGCTGAGTTGTCTGCACCTCGCGGGACTTTCGGATAATTTATCACCGTTGATTAACCACAGAAAGAATATTTTATTGTATTTAAATAGCCAGCTACTTGAAATAGACCAGCGAAGAACCGTGAAATGAGTGCAGTTGTCGGCAGCACGGCATGCACGCAAAAATCTGCACAGGACCGGTTAAAATTTTACATCTAACTTCAAGAAGCTCTTGAAAACTCATCCTCTGATAACACCTCTAACTCCTAACCTCTAATATGCACTTCCTGTGCTCTTCTTCTTCTATCCACTAAAATGATTTTGTATTGATTGCACTTTTTTTTAACTCTTACTTCCTTCCCTAGGTATCTACCCTATTGATGTGATATGTACTATGAGCTCTTACTAGTATTTATTGCTGCTCTTTTCAGTTGTAGATCTGTTTTTGATGCTCTTTTCAGCTTCACAAGATAAAAGCGGAGCTACCATGTTTTGACCTATTAATCAGGGGAAATGCATGATACTGTATATGAAATAGAAATACAGAGCCAGGGGAGGGGGTAATATACCGAGAAAAAATTCTCAGATTAGAATCGTAAATTTTCGAAAACAAAAACTTGGATATTCTCCAGGATTATGAAGTCATAGGTTATTTCAGCAGTATGTTTTCTTTATTAGCAGATGAATTGAACACAGAGGCTGGGCTCAATCACCGGGTCCAACTAGGGCTTTACAGGTGGTTTACTATCCTCCGTCCGTGGCCATGCTTTTTAGCCTGCTCCAGGGCTTAATATGTTCTTAACAGCTTTAGACATGAATGATAGCTGATAGAATACTCTCATAACAATGGCATTTATTTCATAGACATAAATGAACACAATAAGACACTCTAGTCTGTCCCCTGTTTTGTTCAGTTCAATTCAAGAAAAATATTTTACTGTCCACATCTACCTGGGTAGTTTGATTTTTTTAAATGTTAGAAGCCTCTTTTGTTTTGTTTTGCTTATCCGAGATCCACGTGAAGGAGAATCCAATGGAAGAATCAAATCTGGATGACAGAACAGGATGGATGATGGGAGACTGGACGTCCTGTTGCCTCTCCACGTTGTCCTGCTGTAGTCACTGTCTGGCTAGTGCTTGCATGCATGTGTTTCTCTCTTTCGTTTGGAAATCACAAAAAAACAACCTTCATATGGCAGGTCAAGGGCTTAGTTAATCTCTATCGTCCTGTTCTCTAATCTTTTACATAATATACGGTAAATTGACAATTTACAGCATAACCAAAAGCTGCAACCCACTATCGCACTCATATGGAACAATGTCACACTGTTAGATTAAGCAATTAAAACATATGACATTCAAAACAAACTTCAACTAATTTTTCTAGAAGTGCAAAGTTTTTAGACTAGCTTTTATGCTATTAACTGCACAACATAAATCTGTGATTGTTTTTTTTTTTTTTTCTTGTCTTGTATCAAGTTAAAAGTAAACAGTAGAATCTGTGTTGTGAGCTCTCCTCCTGTAGCAACATGCCAACAGTAGAAAGCTAACACCATTAACGTTAGCTAGCAAACAATCTTCAAAACAACAAATAACGATCCTCCCAGGACTTGCAGTGACTTAAAGGATTGGCTAACTCAAAGTATGTTAATCTCAGTACAATAAATTGGCTTAATAGTAATTTTCTCGCTCTCAACTTTTGTACCGTGGTTCATCTGCTCTCCTTTGGTCTCTGGTCTGTTTTTCTCTGTCTGTACCCCATTTTCTTCCTCTCTCAGAAAACAGGGGAATAGTTCTATATCCGCTAATGGTGCCCCCTTATGGAAATAAAATCCCAAAGCAATATTACCTATTCACTTTGCAGTTTATCAGGGTTACATGTTGATTCTGGTACCTTCTGTGTCCCTAAGTCATTTTAATTCTTCTCTTTTCTTTTAGTTGTCTTAACCATGGTTTATTATTAGTGTTTTTTATTTGTATGTATGAATTTGGGCATGTAGGCCTATATATTGTTGTGGGTAAGATTTGGACCCAGAGTCTGTAAGTTTTGATTGGCTGACTGACTATCAAAATCTGCAAGCCCCACAAATAGCTGCCAGTAGATGCACTGTATGCTGGCAAGTGTGAGTGTGTGACTCAGCGCGACTCAGTGCGTCTCAGCACGGCACAAGTCAGATCATCATCATTTAGTTCGGTTTCTTCACCTGCTTGCTTTTTCAAGGTTGTAAATATAGGCTAACTGTCTGTGCTAATTACATTTCCACCCCTTGTAGCACTGATCCACAGACAGAAGGGACATGTAAGGGAGAGAGAGAGAAACAGCCGTTTCTAGGCCCTTCCCCTGCTGATTTTAATGGTTATTTTCAATGCTGATTAATTAATGTACATAAATAATGCTTTGTTAGTTTAGTTTTTACAGCTAGATCCTCGGCTTGTCCGGTATGCTGCAGGCACTGTGGATCTTTGATGCGTGACTTTTTCTCTCCTCTGACCTGCAGGAACAGCAGCCTCTTTGTGTTCACCCTCCTGATTTGTGTGTACAACTTTAATCTGAATTTTTCTCTGAATATTGTGGAGTGGTGTGGGCTCGCCTCTGCAGAAGACACACAGGCCTACGTGGGTCTTACTTTTTTTTACCACAATCAAGACAAAGAAACTGTATTCAAAATATTCAACTACACAACAAGGCTGCATGTTCAGTCAGACAGATTGGGTCCATGGTGGGCCCTTTTGTAATTGGAGAGAACCGTGGGCCCGAGGCAGGCGCACCTTCTGCCCCCCCCCACCCCCCCACAGCTCCACTGCAGCATCGAATCTTTTATCTGGTAAAACAGATGAAACTCACCAGGGTGTGGCTGCAGCTCTGCTGTCTCTCAGACAAACTTTCACTTTCATTTGAGGAAATGTGACGTTGCAGCTCTCCTCTTTCCCTTTTGCTCCTCCTCTGCAGGGAGGTTTTATTGCCTCCTTAAGAAAAACCTTGACAGCTTTGGAACAAGATGAGTTTTTACTTTTTGTTTCTTCTTGTTTTTCTATAGTGGAAGTATACAGCAGCCAAAATAACATACAATTACAAACAGACAACATAACAAGAGGTCAGTGCAACATTTTCAAGAACATATTGTATGTTTTGATCAACAGGCTACAACGCTCCCTTTACAGTCCCTCTACAATCCCACAAACACTCCAGTGTTAAGCTCACTGTTTAGTCTGTCTTTTTACTTTTCTTCTATTTTCCAATCTGTTTACCATATTTTCTTTACATGACAGATTTCTTATTGATCACATAACAGGGAAAAGTAAAGAAACTGGCAAAGGCCTACTGTATTTTCATTTTCACAAACAGTTGATCTATAATGACTACTTATTTTCATGCAGGATTTTGAAACTAAAACTCCTAAAGTTTAGACTTTTGTATATCTAAATTAGTTATTTGTTTCAGGTTGCAGTTTGTTATGACCTCCACTAGAGGGCTTGTATGAGTTTAGAGTGAGTTAGAGGTAAATCTGTTATATTTTTCTGAGCATATTGTAGCTGAGATGAATTCATTTCAATGCAAACGCTTGATAATTTAATATTCAAGTCCTGCCTGTCGCTGTCTTAATAATTTTTCTTTGTTCGAGGATTTTACCAGGTCAGAACTTGAGACTTGATAGTTTTGCTTTCAGGACTCAAGTTAAGTCTAAATGGATCCAAGTGCCAAGTCATTTTTCATTTTAACCCACTAAGACACAAAAATATATGAAAAACATCTCAGACTGCAGAGAATCAAGGCTGAGTTGGTTAGAAATTAATTATTGATCAGCTGTAAGTTGCACAGAAACAGTGTCTGCTTTCTTGGTCACTGCAGCAGCAGGAGAGGAGTGAACAGTTTTTTGAGTCAGTTAAACACATAGCCTGTGTTCTGACATGTAAAAAGTGCTAACTTAATGTGAATTGATGATGATTTAGATTACAATTCTGCTTTAAACTAACAAAGTCTGACAGGTTCTAGTGATACAGTAGCTAAAAATGTTCCAACTTATTTGACCCCACAGCTCCAGTGGTTCTGCTGATGAATGCCAACTGACCTTCTCTGTTTCTAGGAACTCTGCTCCACCTCCACCAAGTGATGCTAGTCAGTGGTCATCAAATCTGTCTGACCAAGTAAGGTTTTTATTTAAAAATGCTGCTGATTGAACCTTTTGAATCTTACAGCTGCAGTGTCCTCCCCACTGGCCCATTACATTTCTTGTGTGCAGTAGTGATTTGTGTTGTACTGAAATTGTTTGTACGTAGGTTTTCATTCTGTGCCAAATTATTACCTTGATCTAAAAACAATACTGTAAAAAAATAAATTATAATTGCATATAGTAGCTGGTTTTGGTTCTGGTGGTCAATCAAGGCAGGGCCCCCAAAATGATCCTGCTTAGGGCCCCCAGATGTACTGGGCAAACCCTGTACAACTCAAACCTTAAATAACACCACATTATCTTACACAGGGACCATCTCAGATGTGATGGGGTTAGGTAGTCACGTCATGTCTGAAAATGGCTGATCACATGATTTGGTCTCATTAGAAACACCATCAGCTGTTTTTCAGCTTTAATATCAATCAAAAACAAAATAACTTAATCAGGCTTTTGTTTATTTAAAAAGAAAAACCGAGAAAAGCATGCAAATGTTCTTATTCCTGATGACATTGTATTCTGATGGTTTAGTCTTGTTCATTAAAGTTATATACCGTACATCAGCAACAAATATACAGCAAGAGCTTTGTATTCATTATCACCACAGTTTACTTGTTTTCCATCATCAGAAGATGAGCCAGGGATGTGTTGTATCAGGATCGAGTGTCACATCCACTGCATACTGCTGGACCCTCTTCAGCTCAAACATCTCCTCCATCTGTTTACTGAGCGTCTCCTCCAGCTGATTCACAGCTCTCCCCACAGTCCCCTCATATGAAGGTGGACGGACGCTGACTTCTGTCCAGTCCTTGGTGGGTGGAGCAGCTTTTGGCTCATTTGGTATGAGTTGGTTGTCGAAACATTACAAACAACATCTGCTGTTCGAGGTTGTTTTGTAGTTTAGCATTGATAACAGCCGCTAGTTCTTATATACGTAAGGTCTTCTGACCTACAAACATCCAAGATTTGGTTTTATTTATTAAAAGAAAAGAAGAAAAGCATGTAACAAAACACTACATCCTACATACATCCATCAAGGTTTTGAATTACCACCTAGGCTTATAATGACTTTGGCAAAAGCTTCACCTTTTCATTACATTTTTGTACAGCTTTGGCCGTTTTGAAGGCAGTTTCTACTTAATAGTAAAAAAAAAAAAGCACTCATTGCACTACACACAAATCAGTGTTGTGGATTTTACCACCATCATTCGGACAGGGACTAAAGTACGGGTAGAGTTTCTCAGTGAAGCGGCAGCCAGTAAAGGAGTAGATATGAGCTGCAGCATCAACGTCATAAAAGGAGACCAGACCCTCCTCATAATCCACAAACACCCCCACCTTCTCAGGCTGAGACTTCGGAGAGAAACAGATTGAAGGGTCTGCAGGAGCAAAGAACCCACCACGCCACTTATGGCATACAGTCCAGTAACCATTAGTGGCGCTCAGTGTGATTTTTTCTTTCATGTTGGCCAACTTTATGGCCACTCCTAAAGTCCACGTAGACCACTTTTTAACATGAACAGCGAAGTAAAATTTTCCCGAAGTGAAACCCTGCTTTGATAAGACACATCTGCAGTCACTACCTTGATTTGCCTGTTGTTTATCATTAGACTGTGCAGGTCTGGGATGTACAATATCAGGATCGAGTGTCACATCCACTGCATACTGCTGGACCCTCTTCAGCTCGGCCTGCAGCAGCTTCTTCATCAGTTTACTGAGCGTCTCCTCCAGCTGATTCACAGCTCTCCTCACAGTCCCCTCATGTGAAGGTGGACAAACGCTGACTTTTGTCCAGTCCTTGGTGGGTGGAGCAGCGTTCAGGGACAGGAGTCTTTGGAGGAGGTGGAGGTGGTCTTCAGAGCGTGAGAGCTGCTCCACCTCAGAGCTTCTCTTCTTCAGCTCAGAGATTTCCTGTTCCAGCTCTTTGATGAAGCCTTCAGCCTGTTTCTCTGTCTTTCTCTGCTTCTCTTTGATCGTGTCGATGAACTCGGCCTGGCTTCTCTCAACAGACTCCTTCAGAGCGCTGAAGACCTGAACACCACCTGCTATCTCTCTGTCTGCATAAACCTTACTGAGCTCCACCGAGCGTTTGATCTCCTGAATCTTCAGTCGTCTCTTCTGGATCATCTGCTGAGTTTCAGCCTCTGTCTTCCCCAGCTCGGCC
>NC_060171.1:3626529-3635667 GCF_021292245.1 Micropterus dolomieu
CTCTGAGCTGCTGCTGCTGGCTTTCTGTTGAGCTGACTGTCTGAACTGAGCAGCCATCTCAGAGATGAAAGTGTTGACCTGCAGCTCAGGTTTTGTGTAGAAAACCTCTTTACAGTTGGGACACTGACACGGGACACTAATATTCCAGTGTTGAGTGATGCAGGTTTTACAGAAGTTGTGTCCACATGGTGTGCTGACTGGATCAGTGAACACATCCAGACAGATGGAGCACAGAAACTGATCTTCAGTCAGCAGACAGCTGGCAGCAGACACATCCACACTCTGAGGACAACAAGTGAGGAAAAACAAAACTATTACCTATGTTTTGATTCATAAAATCAACCAATGATGAAGTAATATAAGTCAAAGAGACAAAATAAACAGAACCTACTGCAACAGGTGGAGAGAGAGAAAGAGCAGCAGGTGGTGTTGGTGTTGATATTGATGTAAATGTTACCAAACTCACACTTAAACGTTGGTGCAGCCTGCAATATTGATTTCAGGCCATTGATGATCAAGTTCCAAGTTCAATGAACACAAACTAAAATTAAAGCTGCAAGCAGCGTTGGTCGGGCCCTCGCACGTAGCACGTCGAGGTGTGAGGCGGCCACGTTGCATATTCTGGAGCTCTGCCAGTGTGGCTGTTAATTTGCCATGGGCTTCGGACGCTGAACAAACGTGTTCTTCACAATATACGACTATAAATGAACATGTAGTTGTGTTCGGGGCAGGACTGTTATCAAGCACGTAACATTTGGTGCAGATGTGAGCATGTACACTGAAGTTGAAACAACTTCCTCTTTCATGGCGAATCATTGATTTTGGATGCCACGCCACGGGCACGTCGTTTCACGAAAACTTACCATTTGTACAACTTTTAATCATCAATGTCTTTAGACTGCACAGCAAAAATCTGAAGTCGGTCGGACTAATTCTGTATGAGGAGTTTGTTAAAGTACGGAGCCTGTAAATCATCCAAAAATGACCATAAGATTCAAAATGGTCAACTTTCTGTTGTGTTTAGGGCATCGCTCCAAGAGGCTTTTTTGCACATTTGGGCATGATACATGTGCCATGGGGGCTTCTTCATTGAAGATCACTTACTGTTGCCAGTAGGTGGCGCTATGACTATGGGTGAATGTTGTCTTGTACATGTGTTTAGGGCAGGACTCGTTTCAATCGATGTGAGCATGAACAGTCAAGTTACAACTACTTCCTGCATCATGGCAAAGAGTTTAACTTTGCCGCCACACCACCGGCACACCATTTACTGCAAAGTCATGAGTTTTACAACATGGCTTCATCAATGCGTTATTGGTTGTCTGGGAAAGTTTTGAATTTGATATATCCAACCTGCTAGGAGTAGTACATTAAAGCATAAAACATGTCATTTCCTGTTGCCAGCAGGTGGCGCTGTGACGTTGAGTGAATATTGGCATGTGGATTTGTTCAAGGCAGGACTTTTTTAGTACATTCCAAATTTGGTGGAGATGTGAGCATGTACACTGAAGTTACAACAACTTCCCGTTTTATTCCACGAAAACTCACCGTTTGTACAACTTTTAATCATCAGTGTCTTTAGACTGCACAGCAAAAATCTGAAGTCGGTCAGACTAATTCTGTATGAGGAGTTTGTTAAAGTACGGAGCCTGTAAATCATCCAAAAATGACCATAAGATTCAAAAAGGACGACTTTCTGTTGGGTGTCGGGCATCACTCCAGGAGGCTTTTTGAGACATCTGAACATGATACATGTGCCACAGAAATTTCATACATGTAGGTGAAATGTGTGGTTGGGCTGCTTTGTTAAAGGTCACTTCCTGTTGCCAGAAGGTGGCGCTATGACTGTGGGTGAATGTTGGTACATGTGTTCAGGGCGGGACTCTTAATAAACGTGTAAAATTTGGTAGAGATCTGAGCATATACAGTCGAGTTACGACAACTTCCTGTGTCATGGCGAAGCATGGAACTTTGGTAATAACCGTTTGTACGACTTTTAATCATCAGTGGGTTTAGACTGAACATCGAAAACTTAAAGTCGATTGGATTGATTCCCTCGGAGGAGTTTGTTAAAGTACAAAGTGTTCCAAAAATGACCATAAAATCCAAAATGGCAGACTTCCTGTTGGGCTTAGGCAGTGGCTCCAAGAGGCTTTTTTGTATGTCTGGACGTGATACACATACCACAAAAATGTCGTACACGCAGGTGAAACTTAGTCCGGGGGCTGCTCTGTAGGAGGCGCTAGCGAGCTATTTTGCCACGCCCATGCCTGAAAGTTTTTTCACCACTCCTGAATTTTGTGCAAAGTTTGGGGAGTTTTCAAGTAGGTCTAGGCCCCCAAATAGAGGTTACTTTGCAGAAAAAAGAAAGAAAGAAATCCCTGCAGTTTCAATAGGGACCTCGAATGGTTCGTGCCCTGGCCCTAATTAAAGCTGCAAGCAGCGTTGGGCGGGCCCTCGCACGTGTAAAGCGTCGAGGTGTGAGGCGACCATGTTTTGTCAGAAACAGCTTACTCTCTGTTACCAGTGGGTGGCGCTATGGTGTTGACTGAATATTTTCATGTAGATGTGTTCAGGATGGGACTATTATCGACCATGTAAAGTTTGGTAGAGATCGGAGCATGTACACTAAAGTTTTAATAACTTCCTGTTTAATGGCGTACCGTTGATCTTTGAAGCCACGCCACGGACATGCCCATTGAAGAACATTCACAGATGGACCTCAGTTAAAAAAGATTTCAGGCCTGAGTGGAACTTCCTGTCTAAGTATAGCGCTATATATAGTTTTTATGTGATACCAGCTGTTGAGACACAGTAGGCCAAAATATTATCAGCTGTACTGCTTTACAAAGGCAGACAGCAGTAAGGACTCTGCAGAAACAGGAAGTTGAGAGAGAAAAACCCATAAAACCATATATATTCTGTACTTTTGTACAATCCAAAGGGCATCTCACCAAGGCTAGTTAGCTTTTAGCTTGTAGAATACGGTCACTGTGGTTTGGTTCTTACCTCTGTTTTACTGCTCTGGCAAAATATACATGTTGTTTTTATCATGGATCACACAAATCTACAGCATCAAATCTTTTATCTGGTTAAACGGATGTAAAACAGTCAGATTCTGGTTTGAACTAAACTTTGACCAAATACTGAGTCAGAGCATTTTGGCTTTGTAGGGCCGTGTACTCACCAGGGTTTGGCAGAGATTCTGCTGTTTTGTTGAGAAAAACCTGATGGATTCAGTTGAAAGTTTCTTCAGAGAGAAACAGAGAGACTTGTCTCGACTGCAGCTCTGCTGTTGCTCAGACACACTTTCACTTTCATTGGAGGAAATGTGACGTTGCAGCTCTCTTCGTTAACGGTTGCTCCTTCCTTCGTTCTCTGTCGTTAGATTTAACTTTTGGGAACTTTGTCTTCTTTTGTTGAAATAAAACTGGTTTATATTCTTTCAAATCTGATTAATTTTGCTCCTCTTTCCCTTTTGCTCCTCCTCTGCAGGGAGGTTTTATTGCCTCCTTGAGAAAAACCTTGACAGCTTTGGAACAAGATGAGTTTTTACTTTTGGTTTCTTCTTCTTGTTTTTCTATAGTGAAAGTATACAGCAGCCAAAATAACATACAATTACAAACAGACAACATAACAAGTGGTCAGTGCAACATTTTCAAGAACATACTGTGTGCTTTGATCAACAGGCTACAACGCTCCCTTTACAGTCCCTCTACAATCCCACAAACACTCCAGTGTTAAGCTCACTGTTTAGTCTGTTTTTTTACTTTTCTTCTACTTTCCAATCTGTTTACCATCTTTTCTTTACGTGACAGATTTCTTATTGATCACATAACAGGGGAAAGTAAAGACACACTGAGATGGAAAACTTTTGTCACTGGGCCACAAGAAGGCTTCTCTGATGTTGAGGTTGTAAAATAGGCCTATTGTATTTATATTTTTACAGAGAGTAGTAGGCCTTAATTCCTTTCCAATGCTGGAAACCAGGAAAATTAGTGTGTCTAAGAAAACAGGTGATTTATAATGATCATGTGTATTTTCATGCAGGATTTTGAAACTCCTAAGGTTTAGGAACTGTCGAAATTACAGTTATTTATGAAGAGCATGTTTCAGGCTGCAGATTGTTATAAATTAGAGGGCTTGTATGAAATTAGAGTGTGAGAGATAAAATTGTGTTAGACCAGTCAGGTCCTGGACTATGCTGCAAGAGAGGGAGAGCTCAGATGTGCAGTTCAGTGGTGGTATTTCTATGAGATCACCAAGCTCAGAAAATAAGTGATGACATACTTTGGCTTCCTGGGGAAAACACTATTTCTCTAAATTCTACTATAAAAATATTATATTGTTTAAGAAATGAGGAACCATGCAGCTGAGGTTAATGAAGTAAATTAGGGATGTAAACTAGTCCTTTTAATTAGTCCTAATTAGTATCATAATAGAATTAAATCGTGAGGTGCCAAGAGATTCCCACCCCGAGGAAGGACTCTCCTGACCCTTTTCCCTTCTGCTGTGATGCAGTCGGCTCTGAAATAAGTCTGTGTGTCTGGCTTGTTGTCCTTGTCATGCTGAATTGACTCTGTTCTCGTCCATCGTCTCCTTGGTGGCCTCACAGTAGTTATGGAGCACAAAACAGGCGTCGATGACAAAGGGAAGGTCGGTTAATGTCCATCGCTCCAAACCATGCTTTCAGTATGAAATGAATATCTGTAGTCACAGGTGGCTGCTATGTTAAGAGAAAACCTCCCCTTTCTGTTCAAGTAATCCATATCATGTATAGATGGCTGCTTTATTTCCACATGGGTCCCATCCACGGCAGCGATGCACTGAGGAATGCCATGGGCTCGGTGAAACCCACAACAACAAGTTCCTCTACTTTGGACACAGTGACAGGTAATATACACAGGGCCCAAGTGGACAGTAATCGCGTCACATACATGCCTTACTATACTCGACACCACCTGTCTTGACAATGCAAAGGCGTCTGCCGTCTTGCCTAATCTCCCCTCGTCTGCTAAATAGTACAGTGTGCAGGCAACTTTTTTGACAACACTGACAGGCAATCTCATTACAGTTGTCTGCCTTTCGATGTGCAGGCGAAGCAGCTCACTCAAAGTCAACAGCTGTCTTTGGCTAACGACAATTCTCTCTCCATTCTTCAGCAACAACCACTTCGTTCTCAAAGCTGTCCCACCAACTAGGGGTCTGACCGGGTCTCATCCAAAACTGGCAACGGTGTCGCAGGAGTGTTTTCATTAGCAGTGCCCTGCCTAGTATTGCATTCTGACACCTCTGTTCCGCAATATAGTGGGAGAACTGAGCATTTACATGTTATAAGCCCTGTTACCACAGTTATTAGCAGCAATATTTTTGTCTACGTCCACCATTGGACAGAATCGTCAACAAAGCAGTCAGCGGTGCACAATCTGACGTAAAACACAGTAGATGATGTCCCAGGCAAAAACTCCGGTTTTACTATTTACACAACAACACTGCAACCGGCGTCTCTTAAAAACTTGGTTTAAGTGCGTTTCCGTGTGGACGAACGGCCAAACCGCATTGAAAAAGTCACGATTTTGAAAATACCCGTGTTCGTGTAGACAGGGCCTCTGTATATACTCGTCAGACCTTTTCCTCTTTGGCTGTTTCTTGGCCATCTCTCCTCCTTCACAGTGCCTGTAGTCCAGCATGTTCCAGCATGCCGGTGTAAATAACTCTCTCTCTCTCCCACTGTCCACTCCCCCCATCACTCCTGTGCACGAGCAATAACACCACCTGTTGCTGATTTGCTGGAATATTGTTAAGGACAAGGTCCACGCGACTTTCTTTGTTTTCCATTTACAGAGCAACTGCTGTGTAGAAAAAAACAGATTTTCTTTTTTCAGAGCACACTAAAGGCAGAGCTAGTGAACGGTGAGGAATTGTGTATTAAAATCAAATTGTTAAATGGTCTTATAGGCTAATTGATAAGTCACAGCTATACCCAACATCCCAGTACACCAGACAGCTACAGCTGATAACTGGCTCAATTTTTAATGATGACGTCCACCCTTTGCACAGCGGTTTATAGGCCGAAAGTGCAGAATAAAGCGGTGTAAACTAGCTTTGTTCCAGCAGCCGTCACTCAGAAGAACAAGAGGCACAGATGACATAAAAGCAACATTTACTTAATAATTTTATTTATTTAGTGATGATTGGAGTACCTGAGTACATTTATTATAGTTTAAAACTGTTTTATTATGTTTATCTATTGTCTGTGTTGTTTCTAAAATGGGAGGATGACTCATCTTCCGCAAAACAAATCTACCGGGTAAAAATAAAGTAAATAAAGTAACCTGAACGTGAAGGCAGGAAATGCAGTTATTAGAATAAATTAGACCATATTAGATCAAATAAAACAGAGTGAAAAAAAATTTTGTTGTAGTAGTAAGTAGCACTGTGACACGTGAGGAAAACATTTACAGAAAGACAGGGAAAAAACACATTGATTAGAATCTAATCAGCGTTGTTTTACTCAGTGTGATTGACAGGAGAGATGATCAGAGGGGCAGAGTTTTTACCACCATCATTAAGACAAGGACTAAAGTATGGGTAGAGTTTCTTAGTGAAGCAGCAGCCAGTAAAGGAGTAGATAAGAGCTGCAGCATCAACGTCATAAAAAGAGACCAGACCCTCCTCATAATCCACAAACAACCCCACCTTCTCAGGCTGAGACTTCAGAGAGAGACGGACTGCAGGGCCAGCAAGAGCTTTGTACTCATTTTCATTCCTCAACCATATCGTCCAGAAACCTTTCTGAGGACTCAGAGTGATTTTTCCTTTCCTGTTGATCGACTCTCTGGCCACTCCTAAATCCCACTTAGTCTTCCCTTTAACATGAACCTCGTAGTAAAATCTTCCTGAAGAGAAACTCTGCTTTGCTAAGACATTAGGACAATAATCAAATCTCTCTGGATTGTCTGGGAGATTCTTCTTCATACCAACATGTTTAACTTGTTTTCCATCATCAGACAGGATGAGAGCAGGATGTGCTGTATCAGGATCGAGTGTCACATCCACTGCATACTGCTGGACCCTCTTCAGCTCGGCCTCAAGCAGCTTCTTCATCTGTTTACTGAGCGTCTCCTCCAGCTGCTTCACAGCTCTCACCACAGTCCCCTCATATGAAGGTGGACGGACGCTGACTTCTGTCCAGTCCTTGGTGGGTGGAGCAGCGTTCAGGGACGGGAGGCTTTGGAGGAGGTGGAGGTGGTCTTCAGAGCGTGAGAGCTGCTCCACCTCAGAGCTTCTCTTCTTCAGCTCAGAGATTTCCTGTTCCAGCTCTTTGATGAAGCCTTCAGCCTGTTTCTCTGTCTCTCTCTGCTTCTCTTTGATCGTGTCGATGAGCTCGGCCTGGCTTCTCTCAACAGACTCCTTCAGAGCGCTGAAGACCTGAACACCACCTGCTATCTCTCTGTCTGCATCTTCCTTACTGAGCTCCACTGAGCGTTTGATCTCCTGAATCTTCAGTCGTCTCTTCTGGATCATCTGCTGAGTTTCAGCCTCTGTCTTCCCCAGCTCGGCCTTCTTTCCTTCATATTCTTCTTTCAGAGGAACAACATCATGTGTCTTGTGGTCTAAAACAGTGCAGAGCATGCAGACACACATCTGGTCGGTCTTACAGAACAGCTCCAGCAGTTTATCGTGCTTCGTACACATCCTGCCTTCCAGGTTCTCCACAGGGTCAATCAGCTGATGTCTTTTCAGGCGTGAAGCTGTCAGATGAGGCTCCAGGTGAGTCTCACAGTAGGAGGCCAGACACACCAGGCAGGACTTCAGGGCCTTCACTTTGGTTCCAGTGCAGAAGTCACAGGGAACTTCTCCTGGTTTGGCAGCTTGTTGCTCTGAGCTGCTGCTGCTGGCTTTCTGTTGAGCTGACTGTCTGAACTGAGCAGCCATCTCAGAGATGAAAGTGTTGACCTGCAACTCAGGTTTTGTGTAGAAAACCTTTTTACAGTTGGGACACTGACACGGGACATTAATATTCCAGTGTTCAGTGATGCAGGTTTTACAGAAGTTGTGTCCACATGGTGTGCTGACTGGATCAGTGAACACATCCAGACAGATGGAGCACAGAAACTGATCTTCAGTCAGCAGACAGCTGGCAGCGGACATATCCACACTCTGAGGACAAGAGGGGTGAGAAAAACAAACTTGGGATGAAATCAAGGTCAACTGCACCTTGCTGAAGATACTACAGTATGTTCTCACATGTGTTGAATTGACCTCTTGTTTTGTTGTTTGACTGTTAGAGCATGCTGTAGACTCCAATATAAGAAAAATACATACAGTATGTGACAAGTGACTACACTCCTCACATTTTTCTAAATATTTTATTATATCTTTTCATGTGACAACACTGAAGAAATGACACTTTACTACAATGTAAAGTAATGAGTGTACAGTAACACATCACACAGCCATTATGTCTAAACGTGAAAAAAAAAAAGTGAGTACACCCCTAAGTGAAAATGTCCAAAGTGTCAAGATTTTTTTTGTGGCCACCAATATTTTCCAGCACAGCAATAACCCTCTTGTGCATGGAGTTCACCAGAGCTTCACAGGCTACCTCTGGAGTCCTCGTCCACTCATCCATGATGACTTCTTAGAGCTGGTGGATGTTAGAGACCTTTCGCTCCTCCACCTTTTGTTTAAGGATGCTACACAGATGCTAAATAGGGTTTAGGTCTGGAGACATGCTTGTCCAGTCCATCACCTTTACCCTCAGCTTCTTTAGCGAGGCAGAGGTTGTCTTGGTGGTGTTGGGATTGTTATCATTAAAACTGACCGATATGGGATTTTTAACTCTGATACCAATTTCAATAATTAAGGATTTTAATAGCCGATATCGGCCGATGTTCTTTTTCCCCCTTATTTTAAGAAACGCACAACATAAAGAAAAAATTTTCCTAACATTTGTTATGTTGAGACCTCAGCAAGATACCATTACATAATGCAGGTTATGCTGACTTGACAGCTGTCCAAAAGATGACCATGACACCTTGCACAAGGAGGGCAAGACACAAAAGGTCATTGCTAAAGAGGCTGGCTGTTCACAGAGCTCTGTGTCCAAGCACATTAATAGAGAGGCGAAGGGAA
>NC_060171.1:3635767-3638661 GCF_021292245.1 Micropterus dolomieu
TGAGAGCTGCTCCACCTCAGAGCTTCTCTTCTTCAGCTCAGAGATTTCCTGTTCCAGCTCTTTGATGAAGCCTTCAGCCTGTTTCTCTGTCTCTCTCTGCTTCTCTTTGATCGTGTCGATGAGCTCGGCCTGGCTTCTCTCAACAGACTCCTTCAGAGCGCTGAAGACCTGAACACCACCTGCTATCTCTCTGTCTGCATCTTCCTTACTGAGCTCCACTGAGCGTTTGATCTCCTGAATCTTCAGTCGTCTCTTCTGGATCATCTGCTGAGTTTCAGCCTCTGTCTTCCCCAGCTCGGCCTTCTTTCCTTCATATTCTTCTTTCAGAGGAACAACATCATGTGTCTTGTGGTCTAAAACAGTGCAGAGCATGCAGACACACATCTGGTCGGTCTTACAGAACAGCTCCAGCAGTTTATCGTGCTTCGTACACATCCTGCCTTCCAGGTTCTCCACAGGGTCGATCAGCTGATGTCTTTTCAGGCCTGCCATTGTCAGATGAGGCTCCAGGTGAGTCTCACAGTAGGAGGCCAGACACACCAGGCAGGACTTCAGGGCCTTCAGTTTGGTTCCAGTGCAGACGTCACAGGGAACTTCTCCTGGTTTGGCAGCTTGTTGCTCTGAGCTGCTGCTGCTGGCTTTCTGTTGAGACTGTCTGAACTGAGCAGCCATCTCAGAGATGAAAGTGTTGACCTGCAGCTCAGGTTTTGTGTTGAAAACCTCTTTACAGTTGGGACACTGACACAGGACATTACTATTCCAGTGTTCAGTGATGCAGGTTTTACAGAAGTTGTGTCCACATGGTATGGCAACTGGATCAGTGAACACATCCAGACAGATGGAGCACAGAAACTGATCTTCAGTCAGCAGACAGCTGACAGCAGACATATCCATACTCTGAGGACAACAAGTGAGAAAAATGGAAACAACAAAACTGTAATTAAATATCTTTTGATTCATAAAATCAAACAAACAATGATATCAGGAGAGTCATCCTGAGTTCTGTTGTTATACAAATACAAATATGAGCTGTGGTTGTCATGAATGTGCGGCTGCAGTCTGCATGTATTCAGCATCTGATTTACTGAGACAGCTCATTACTCAGTCAGGTCCTGGACTATACTGCGAGTGAAGGAGAGCTCAGATGTGCTGTGGTATTTCTATGAGATCACCAAGCTCAGAAAATAAGTGATAACGTGGAGATCTTCATTCCAAAACCTTTACTTTGGCTGCCCGGGGAAAACACTATTTCTCTGAATATTACTCAAAAATATGATTTGAACATAAATGTCATTATTAATACATTAGCCAGCATTAAACTACACATGTTTATGGGAAACGACAATAAGACAAATCAAAGACCCAAATGCAGAACAGCAGAGAGCAACTGGAAACTTTAAGCTTTAACTCTGTTTACCAAAGTTTGTAACAGCTGTAAAAGTTTTAAAAAGTCAGTTTTATGCCTTCTTAAGCAGTAAAAGGAACATAAAACCAGAATCTCTGCCCTTTGGACAATCCAAAGACCACCTCACCTAGACTAGTTAGCTTTAGCAGTTTGTAGCATCAAAACAGGAAATGGGTCGAGGAGAAGTGGGTAAATTAGCTGAAGCTAATGCTAGCTGTGGCTGCATGTGGGGACAGTCACTATGGTTTAGTTTCTACCTCTGTTATGTAGTTCTGGTATTATGTACATGTTGTTTTTATGGAAAATGACACTTTTCTATGACATCATATCTTTTATCTGGTAAAACAGATGTAAAACAGTCAGATTCTGGTTTGAACTAAACTTTGACCAAATACTGAGTCAGAGCATTTTGGCTTTGTAGGGCCGTGTACTCACCAGGGTTTGGCAGAGATTCTGCTGTTTTGTTGAGAAAAACCTGATGGATTCAGTTGAATATTTCTTTAGAGAGAAACGGAGGGACTTGTCTCGACTGCAGCTCTGCTGTCACTCAGACACACTTTCACTTTCATTTGAGGAAATGTGACTTTGCAGCTCTCCTCTTTCACTGTTGCTCCTCCTCTTTGTGCAGGATGTGAGGTTTTATTGCTTCCTTGGGAAAAACCTTGACATGGCTTTCTACAATGGAAGTATACACCAGCCAACAGCACATACAATTACAAATTGACAACATAACAAAAGAGGTCGGTGTAAGAAATTTAAGAACATGCTCTATCTTTTGATCTACAACAACGCTCCCTCTACAATCCCACAAACACTCACTGTTCAGCTCACTGTTTAGCCTTTAATTTCACTTTCCTGCTGCTTTCCCAACTATTTCCCAACTCCTTTTTATGTGACACATTTCTTTCTGATCACATTACAGAGAAAAGTGAAGAAACACTGAGATGGAAAACTTTTGTCACTGAGCCACAAAGTAGGCTTCTCTGTGATTTGATGTTCCTCCGTTACAGAGAGTAGTAGGCCTTAATTACTTTCCACAGCTGGAAGATGCGTAGTGTCTATAAGAAAACAGGGATTCACTTTTATTTCCATGCAGTGTAGACATTTGAGAGTGTATGAGATTAAGATTTATTTAACTTTTGCATTCATGTAATTAGTTCAGACTGGTGATAGTTATTCATGAAGAGCATGCCTCAGGCTGCAGTTTGTTATAAACTCCACCAGATGGCGGCCTCAGCTCTCATTTATTCTCTACAAAACGGTTTAGGATTCAACATTACCTGCTCAAACTTAACTAAACTTAACAAAAGCTTTACATTACTTTAAATTATCTCATACATTATGCATTATTTGACATATAACCATCTCATTCACTCTTCCGTTTGGGTTCCATCTCTTCCCAAACTGATTCATCATGCAGATAGATTATTAAGAATTGTTGGTCACCTGCTGCAGGTTCTGTTCTTGTTATAATAAGCTGTTACAAGTT
>NC_060171.1:3638761-3639960 GCF_021292245.1 Micropterus dolomieu
GATTTTATGGGAAGGTAACACTTTGGGTAATATTACAGTTAACACCCAAACTGTAAATGATCATATTTTGCAGAACTACTTTTTGGTTTAGTTCAGGTGCGTTCACTTTCAGTTTCCCCTCTAAGGTTGACTGGCCCAAGGCTCACTGTCCCCATCAGGAACAAACTCCTCCACTCATTGGTCTACTCTCAACCTCCCAGCCCTCACTGACACTGCAATCACACACCGAGCGCTTACCATAGCATACAACCACAGCCACCCCCTAAACTCATGCTTCACTCTGATCCCATCTGGCCACAGATACAGATGTCTGATATGTAAAAAAAATATCACTACCCTTAACAATATGTAGCAATAACATTAATGGAGTCGTGTTCTTCTAACTGTTTGAGCTACAGTCTCATATTCGCAGCAATGGACAGTTTGTGCAAAAAATGCTATTGTAACTTGTAGGAATGACAACCAGAACATGAGAACCAGTTTGAGAAACTTTTTCCTTAAATTAAAGTCAGCCCGTTCTCACTAACTCACTTTAACTGACGTAGTTATTTCAACTTAAACCATGATCTTTTCCTAAACCTAACCAAGTACTGTTGTTGCCTAAACCTAACCACATTTCACAGCTAACTTGACCAAACATTGCATATTTATTTTTTACTAACTTGACTGTGGAGCCCTAAACCTCAAAAAACGATGCTAAAGGGCTACCCAGAGCATTGAAAAGCAACGCCAAGAGGCCTTGACCAAGAGTCAATATGTGACATGGGAGTGAGAATGTGTTGTTAAAGTTTAAAGATTGAGGAAAACCACAGAATTAAGCTGCAGTTCCTTTAATGTCCACTACATGCTGTTCCAATAAAACTCTGGCTAATTGAAGTAAATGGGAAAACCCCCAACTTCTCTCTGCAAAGTGAATACTTTTTTTCCCACACTAAGTTGGAGGTAGTTCATTGTGGGGACACTTGAGCAATGTCTGTATTTAATTGACATGGGTCTCAGTCTATCATCAAAGTTCATTATTTTCCTATCAAAGGTCAAGGTAACGTTCATTGCTCCCCAAACATGCTCCTGTGTGACATTGCAGCTCTGTGAAACTGCATGGCTCATTTTAACCCACTCATCTCACATACAGCTTGACAGAAAACAGACACAGGAGAAGGGAAAGTGAACTGAGCGGTCAGCAGTGAAACAGGTTTCCG
>NC_060171.1:3640060-3656299 GCF_021292245.1 Micropterus dolomieu
CCTAAACCTAACCACATTTCACAGCTAACTTGACCAAACATTGCATATTTATTTTTTACTAACTTGACTGTGGAGCCCTAAACCTCAAAAAACGATGCTAAAGGGCTACCCAGAGCATTGAAAAGCAACGCCAAGAGGCCTTGACCAAGAGTCAATATGTGACATGGGAGTGAGAATGTGTTGTTAAAGTTTAAAGATTGAGGAAAACCACAGAATTAAGCTGCAGTTCCTTTAATGTCCACTACATGCTGTTCCAATAAAACTCTGGCTAATTGAAGTAAATGGGAAAACCCCCAACTTCTCTCTGCAAAGTGAATACTTTTTTTCCCACACTAAGTTGGAGGTAGTTCATTGTGGGGACACTTGAGCAATGTCTGTATTTAATTGACATGGGTCTCAGTCTATCATCAAAGTTCATTATTTTCCTATCAAAGGTCAAGGTAACGTTCATTGCTCCCCAAACATGCTCCTGTGTGACATTGCAGCTCTGTGAAACTGCATAGCTCATTTTAACCCACTCATCTCACATACAGCTTGACAGAAAACAGACACAGGAGAAGGGAAAGTGAACTGAGCGGTCAGCAGTGAAACAGGTTTCCGTGTCACACACAGAAAACTACCAGAGATCAATTCTAATTAGCTTTAGGAGGTTAAGGTCTGTGCATGCAGTAAACACATGTTTGAAAAACAGAAGTGGAGCAGATGGAGTTTGACTATCACACAAACCTCTAATCAGAGTCTGTTATTATGTCCCGTCTCATGCAAACAAGCCTTTTACTTTTTAAAATGAATGATGAGCAGAGTGGACAGATTTTATTGGCTGACCATTGAAATTCACTGCAGATGTCACTAATAATTAGGAATCGAAGAATCCTCTGCAATATAATATGTATGATGTTAAATGTTAATGTTCCCTATAAACACTGTAAAGCCAATGAATAGAGTGCAAAGAAAAGCAATTACTTGATATTTAAAGGTTCAGTGTGTAAGTTTTACTGGCATCTAGTGGTGAGTGTTGTGAACTGCAACCAGTGGCTCACGGTGCATTCACATGCTCCTCGGATTGTCCCATTTCCCGAGTTGTGAAGTCGTTCTTCCAACTTCAGTGTGTGTTCAAGTCGGAATGTGGAATCAACATGGACGCTACTACAAAAATGTGTTGGATTAACATTATCGGAGCGTATAAACAACCTACAAAGATCTAGTTTACTCTACATGGACAGCAAACTAACCGTTATTACCAGTATTACACATTAGATCTTTGCAAAATATGCATATGCAATACGTGATTTTGCACCAATCAAAGTTCTGTGTACTTCTTTTTGTCCCATGAGTGGTGGGATTATTATATAAGTGTATTTTCACTTGTTGGCACAGCATGTCACCATTAAAGACACATTGATGATACTCCAAATATACACCACATACTACTGCAGTTCTGTGTTTTGACAGGAATCGCGTTTCCTTCCAATTTTTGACTGAGTTTCCAGAAAACGTTTCCACTACTATTAATATTAGGAGTCGGTTTATTAAGATAAACAGTCTGTGGAGCTGAATATCCAGTGAGCCATTAAAACATTGCAGAATAAGAGGAAACAACATGAAAAGAACTCCAGTCAAACTTCAAATGATCAAAAATGATTTAAAAAACCGTGATGGAAGTATGACATTTCTGTTGGTTTCATGTATTAAATTTATACCTACACCAACTTTTCCACCTCAGCAAATTTGCCAGACCGGTGTATTTTTTTCTACATATTTTAGCATAATTGCATGTGAAATTAGTGAATAGGTATTTGATTTAGTCACCCAAGGAATGTGCGCTCAGTTGCCAGTTTATTAGGTACACATATGTAAAACTAATGTAGTCTGATACAACAGTCAGGTCGGGGTTGATGTCTGTAGCGCTCTGATTTATGCTTTTAGTAAACTGACAAAACGACTTCGAGCTGCTGCAGTTTCTCTTCCTGCAGCACAAACAGATTCCACACAACATTCATGACGATGTGTTGTGGAGTGCAGCAGGGGTCAGAGGGTCACGTGTGTTGGCAGCGTGTAACTCACCATGTGTTTCAAATACAAGCGGTGCTGCCTGAGTGAGCGTCTGAATGCAAAGCTCATTAGTGCTGCGGGAGACTGGACGAGGAGAGTCAGAGATCGTATAGTTGAAGTGAACGCAGAAGTGCCTCAACGCATTCCTGCCTCTTTATTAAGGCGATCTGTGACCGTGTCTGTCCCAAAATAGAAAGATTTTCCATTGTGTGCGTGTGTGTGGGGTCGGGGCTATTACAGAACATATCGGACCTCTTCTCTCCTAAAAAGGGACTTGTTGTCAGTGGAGAGACCACTTAGTGCTCTTATACTCTCGTCAGTGTGCAGATAAAAGCGAACCAGACCTGCTGTTTTCTGAAGCCTCCTCCACTGGAGAGGCTGGAGAGGAGTGTTTTGTTTCTCCGCTGGTATGCAGAGAGCAGCCCGGACGTACAAAGACGCCGGTAATAACAGTTAATCTTCGCAAAGGTTCAATGGCTGCCAACCATCCAACCAAACAACCAGCCAGCCGGCTGCGATTCAGAGCCGTCCCAACAATGGTAGCGAAACATCAAAGTCGGACGGAGCGGCCGGTTCCCATCACCTAAATCAACAAGACCTCTGCAGAAAGTAAACATGTAGATTAACATAAGCAATCATACTGATGTTACAGACTGCTTGTTTGGACTCCTAAATTTGCCACAAACAGATATTTCCGCCTTAATTAAACATACAATTACTGAGGAAAAGTTTTCTTCTGAAGCACATTTGTTGCTCAATATTCTTCCAGTCTGCACCAGCTGTGCTCAGGTGTTTTATGTTACTAATTAATTTTTTTGCTAAAACAGGTTTCAGGGAAAACACGCAGCCTTTGTGCAAGCTTCAGGGACCATAGTACTGATTTATTCCCTGGAGGTTTACCATAACCTCAAAGTATCCGTCTGGTGTTATTCTGCATTTTTGTTATTGTCAACAAATCCCACGAAAAAGACCAAAACCAACCTGTCTCTCAATACTTTCTGACATTTTTTCACTGCCTGTGGCACCAGTCCATTATTTCCTACTGAAGTAAATTCTTATAAATATGTACATTAAGTTTCAAGACACTAAGCTGAGAAATACAGTTCAAATGAAATAAACATGAAATCAAATTTTAAAAGAAGTCAAACAAATTATAAAAGCAAAGAATACACAACATAAAACATTTAAACACAGAATTCCCACAATCCACTAAAATATGCTGAGACCCTGTTACTACTGTACCTGTGATGAAGGGAACAGTTCACTACACATGCCGCTTTAAATCTGTAGATCAGTTCTGGATCTTCCGAGCTGAGCTGCTGTTTATCCATTGTTGTGTGGCTTCTGTGTGAACTTGACCCGTGTGATCGATTGATCGGAACGACACTTTGTGATGTGACAGAAACACCATGTGGGTTCGATGAGGATCCCCAGAGGGCTCTGAACCTGCCTCCTGACTGTTACCAGCTCCAGAGCCCGACCTCTGACCTCTCTGTCAGGAGGGGAGGGGGTGGGTGTGGGGGTGTTTAATGACACCCAGTCTGTTCTGTGTGACATGACCTCATTACCTCAATACATGTATTGATAGAGGGGGGAGATTATCCTCAGTCTGAAAATACATTCAACTTCACTGCTGCTGTTAAAGGGTCGCTTCACCCAAATCACAAAATTATATATATATATATATATATATATATATATATATTTCTTCATAGAGCAACAATTATGTTCCTCTATTGTACTGGGGGCGGTTTTCACAGAACCTAATATCTGAATTATATGATAGTTATGTAAAAATAAAAATTGTGAAACTCATTCTGCTTTGTGTGAAGCAATCCTTTAAAGCTTCTACATTTTTAAATGCATCATGGTACATTTTAAAGGATCACACTGGTGGTTTTACATGTTTTCCCCACTAACTGCTGGAAAAAAATGCATTCTTATTTTTCTATTCTTTTCTTTCTCATTTTCCTTTTCTTTATCCTGTTTTTATTTTCTGCTTTGCTTGTTTTTCTCTTCTTTTGTCTTGTTTTATGAAGTTTTCTATGTGTGTTATGACTGCTGTTTATGACAAAATCACATCAAATCCAAATATAGTGTAAAATATATTAAGCTAAATAGAAAACATAAGTTATGTAAAATATATTTTAAAATAATCTATCATATAAAATATATATATATATGATAATTCTGAGGTTGTATTAAAAGTGTTCTCTCTGCCGTTATAAGGCTTAGGAGGTGTGCCATGATTGTAAAATTATTGTGGAAAGAATAAAAACTGAATAGTTTTTTCCCAGGGCTAATGGTTAGTCCTGGGAAATTCCTCCCCAGTAGACTTCTGTAGCCAGTTTAGCTTTTTGGGTATTTTGTTTTTATAATCTGCAATAGCATTTCCAACTTTTTGTACACAGATATGGTAACTATAGTGGTCCAAAAGGTAGTGAAATTGCATTTTAATTTTAATTTGGAAAACACAAAATTGGATTTTTTCCAATTCCACATATAAAGCATGGCGCTCTTTGCGAGCACACACAAAAAAAAATGCTTCTCTTTCGCTGCTACAACTCCATCCTAGATGTAACATTGAATAACAATTTAAGTAAACGCAATGTTGCAGCCAACACGTCTTCGAAGCTGAAGCCAGACACAATAACAGTGAGAAACAAGTAGTACACCAGAATGCTGGTCACCTTTTTCATCTCTTCTGAGTTTGCAGGTCTGGGGACTGACTCTCAGGAGGGATGTCAACTAAAACAAAGACTTTGCCACTGGACTGGAAGCAGGGAGGAGCTGAAGAGCTGTAAAAATAAAGGTTAAAAACACATCAACAATAAAAACTGGATGAGCTTATCTGATGTCCTGAAAAACACCCTGGGAACCTTTCCTTCGGGGATTTGTTGTTGTCCGTTCGTTTCAAAGGCCGGTTCACTTTCCCACGTAACATCATACAAGGGTGGAACCCGTCTGTGGATCTTAAAATGAGCTACAGCTTTTTCTGTAGCTGTAAAAGGAAACTGATCGTCGCATCGACATTATTTCTTCCATTGGTGGTGAAACAAAGATGGAAGAGATGTGATTTGTCCTGTTGACCTGGAGGCCAACAAGCTCTGATACCTAAACAACAAAATAGGTAATTTGTTAGTGGACTCCAAAAACCCCTGAGCTTTTTATCCATCACTAGGTTGAAAATGCACCAGCAGTAGTTCTTTTAAAGCTGGTGTGCAGAACTGTTCTTGTACGTCAACCGGCAATGATTGGTCCACCATTGGTGTGGAAAAAAAAGATCCATTGGAGAGAACGTTTACCATTGAGAATTGTTTGTTTATTTATGTTTATCATGATGTAAAGTTTGTGTTTATATGCTTTGGCAGCGTTTTATTGTATGCAGCCATGACAGCAAAGCCACTTGAATTGAAATTGAAGGGAGGTGACGCAGCTCTGGAGCAACCGTAGCGACGGTGTAGCTACAGCAGCTAAGAGTATGGTAGAAATGGTAAAAATACACTGAACAAAAATATAAATGCAACCGCCGTTCATCAGGAGCTGAACTCAAAGATCTAAGACTTTCTCTGTTTACACAACTATTTCTCTCAAATATTGTTCACAAATCTGTCAAAATCTGTTTTAGTGAGCACTTCTCCTTTACCGAGATAGTCCATCCACCTCACAGGTGTGGCATATCAAGATGCTGGTCACACAGGTCCTAATGCACACCTGTGCAGCACCTGTGAGGGGAGACAAAAGTTCTGCACTGCAATTTGAAGTGAACTAATGAAGTTTTATTACTAGGGAACAAAGAACACGCCTCGAACATGAAAGATTTCAGCTTAAAGATATTTAGGCACTTTTTACATTTTTCTTTGTTTTTCACCGTCTCTCCCTTTTGTTTGAATACAGGAACCACCGGGGGGCTCTATACGAAACAGAGCACAAAAACAGACTGCTCCCACACTCAGTCTCAGCTCCCCTGGTTCTCTACTGTGTTCCTGCCACCGGCTGACAAAGTACTATCGTTCTCTTCCACCATCTGTCCACAACCCTGATTTATCCCCTCATCCATCCCTCCCTCACCCTTCCTCCCCTTATCGCTCACTGAACAGGAACACTGTGTTTACACAACTACAGTAAATACGGTAGGTCAAGGTTAAAGCAGGAAGTGGGTCTGTAAACTGTGGTGGATGTAATAATTTACAAAACGGACATCATGCTGTGTTGAAGAAGACTTGTAATCAGCGATTGAGACCGTAAACTCATTAGGAAAGTGTTTACTGAGATAATAAATCAAGTGAGAAGTAGACATTTGTGATGGACTCCAATGCAATCAGACTTCTTTTAGCAACCAGTGGAGTTGCCCCCTGCTGGCCGTTAGAAAGAATGCAGGCTTGAGGGCACTTCCGCATTGGCTTCACTTTTCAGACAGGGAGGTTGCCACTTGACACATGCAGGGTAACAATATACAATACGCATACAGTAACTGCCTAAAGGAACATTACTTGATAAATTAAAATGAATAATCAAATCTCCATTTTTTGCCTCACCTAAAGCGAGTATATTGTTTTTTGTACTATCTAAAGATTTAGAGTGTGTGTGTGCGTGTGTACATATATATATATATATATATTTAGAACAGCAGTTTTGTGTAAGGATCTACTCCCTTAAAAAATCTTTCATCACCACATTCACTTCCTGTGCCGATTGATCATCGGATGTTTCACTCTCCTCTCCCTGCAAAATCAATGATCTGTGCCTCTTTCTGACTCTTCACGGCAGCTTATCACCCAGAAATATTCTCTGCTCCGTTTTCTGCTGTTTGATTATGTGGGCTGGGCTCTGTTGAATGAGTCACATAATAAATACGTGAAAGAATAAATAAAACCTGTCTCACTATCTGGCCTGTTAGTTTCCCAATAGAGATCACTGCAGGTCACAGGCTCGTGTTAGAGGGAAAAATCATTCTCAGCCTAAGTGCAGTTTGTAGGAAAGTCATGAAAAACGGCCCAAAAGCTCCCCAAATATCCCTGAATGGATGCTCTGTGGGGGTACAACTAATTTTATTAGCCCCCTTGGAAACATTCAACCTAACAAGTGGAAAGCAGTTTCTGCATAAATTAAAGATAATCCAGAGTAAATTATGCAAATATATTCGCTCAGATAAAGGAGGGGGTGGTTTGGTCGTTTATTGTGAGGTTAAAAAATCTGAGCCAGTGGTTAAAACTGAACTGAAGGAAACGTTATTTAAAAGTTTGTGAGGGCTCGGCCTGTGAGGAAAGAACACCGGGATGTTGCATCATCTGTAAATCACAGAGAGAAAAGAATGAAGCTCTGATAAGCTGCAAATCAAACTGAAGGAAAGAAAATCACCAGCAGCAGGTGGAGTTTTCCTGCTATAAAATGTTCATCTCGTCAGTTTTTGGGTTGATTCCTTTCCTTCCAGGCAGCCATCATTTTCCATACATTTCCATGACAATAAACACGAGATGATCCATCACAGTCAACATTTAGTCAAAGCTGATGATAAATGTTGTCATGTCGGGAATGCTGGGAATTTAGAACCCAGTCTTTCTGGGAATTCTCTCCAAAATCTGCTCTCATTTCTCAGAATCAATGAACTTGTGTTTCTGAGGTGCATCTGTGTACTAAAGATTGTCCTGAAAGAAAGATGCCTTCACCAAACTACATTAACACCACCATGCAACTGTTATTGTTGCAGTTCGACTTTGAAAAGCCGTTCTCACAACTACTTTTTATGTTTAAATGGAAGCTTACTGTGTGGGAAAGGCATCAGTGGAAGAAATATTCAGACACTTACGCAAAAGTACCAGTATGCTAATGTAAAAATACTTTATTAAAAGTTAAAGTCCTGCATTCAAAATCCTAATTTATTCAAAGTATACAAGTATCATCAGACAGTAAAATTTAGAGTCATAGTGTCAAAACTAAAAGTACTCATTCTGCAGACTAATGACTGATATACTATCATGTATGATTAATTCTGATGCAACAAAGCACGAGTATTTTTACTGCTGTAAATGTGGTCGAAGTAGAGCTACTGTAGTTTTAACTACTTCATAAGTTGTTTAGTGGTTCCCAAACTTGGATGTCAGGCCGCTCGAAAGGGTCACCAGATAAATCTGAGGGGTGGTGAGATGATTAATGGGAGGAAGAAAAACTTTTACCTCTTTGTGTCTTATTGAAATGAAACCATGTGTGAAGTTCAGAGGGGAAATGTGTCTCTTTCGTGGAGCTGCTAACTCATGGACACCTAAAACATAACAAGGGGCCCTAACTAGACACCCTAACTTTTTGTGAGAGGGCACAAGCCAAAAAGGCTGTAATGGTTTGATTGTGTTTATCACATGTGTTTTACGTAGAATCCTAATCTGAAAAGTACATTGAATCATCATGCAACCTTGTCTGCTACAAATGATGATTTTTATAATGCTGATTTGTTTTGCCACTTATATTTTGAGGGAAAGGTAATTGCTTCCAGGATTATGTTCAGTGGGAAAATTTTTCCCCACACAATACAAAGTGCGAATTTTACTTTAACAGAGGTCACAAGGAGGTGGTCAGGGTGGATGTTGGGCGTACAAAGTCCACCAGTCCTCTGCACATCGAATGGCAATGAAAGCACTTTGGTAAACACATAAAGACGTCAAGCGTCATGCTTCAAAATAAAGTGCACTTTTTCAATAACTTATCAAGGACGCAATCTTTCTGGAACCTTTGTCTTAAGTACTGTGAGGGTAGAACTACAAAAAGCTTGTTTGTTAGTGCATTTTCAGATGCGTTGACAGTGAAGACACTGAGAGGGAACTGTAGCTTTTGCTTTCTCCGCGCCAAAGCTGTGTGTAAAATAAAACCGCATTGGAGCGGTTGAAAAGTGCATTGTTTTTTATGTTTTGATGGGGCTAAGATGGACCACATTTTGAAATGGCTGATTTTGACCCCATCACTTTTTGTAAGCATTTGTTAAAAATGTTCTGAAAAATAGTTTGCAGCAAGAAATGTTAACTAACAAATGAAAATGCTTTAAAAAAAAAAGCAATAAGAAAACATGCAGGGAAATCTAAATATAGTTTCCCTTCATGTAAAAAAAAAAAAAAAAAAGCCCTTTCCACTTTAAATTAGGACAGAAAATGTTTCCAGAATGCAGGAAATTACAAATTTAATTTAATTTATTTAGTAGCACAAGACAAATAAAAAAATTACTTGATAGAGAGGGGAATGGTATTCCAAAGCAATGGTCCTCTGTATTTTATGGAATATTGTCCAAGAGTTGTATGATAATAAGGGAGATGAATATTTTTTGCTTGTCAGTGTGGATATGCTCAAAATGCTCAAAATCTTCTGGGGGAGGACCCCCACACCCCCTGCATATAATGTAATGTCATATAATGTATTTCAGCATCAAATAGTTTTTCAAAATAGTGCTACAAATCTTCTCATGATGTTCTCGTGCATCGTCACATCTTGTGACCCTGGTGTATCATCACGCACCTAATCTGAGCCCTTATGTCCCCACCACTTTTCAACACAGAGTGACGCCCTTGAGTTTTTCCCTGCTTAGAGTCTTTGTCTTTGTGCTAAACTAGGCTAAGCACCTCCTGGCGAACAAGAGGATTTCTCAAACTGCTCCTGCTCCTTTTTAGGACGCCTTGAAGTTCTGCAAGTTCAGAAACTCAGTAGCGCAGGTGATCCCAACCAACATTCACTTATATAGTCTTACCCTAAAGCTAACCTTACCCCAACCAGGTCTAAAATTTAACGATTTATGTTCTGAGGACTTGTGTTGTGTCCCAAGGAAGGTGAGTCCCCACAATGTGAATGTGTAAACAGATATATGTCCCCACAAGTGCATAATACACACACACACACACACACACACACACACACACACACACACACACACACACACACACACACACACACACACACACACACACACACAGACACTTGTTCCACATTCCCAGAGTGAATGGTGATTTCAGGGTCACTGCTGATGTTTTGGTCTCTGTTTCAGTGCGAGGTGGAAGTGTTTCTCAGAGGTCAGGGGGTCAGCAGCACCGTGAACTCCACCACACACACTTAAAAACAAAAAAGACACTCCTTTCAGCAGTTTCACTCAATTACTCTAGGCTGCGTTAATGACTCCCCGCTGTCTGCAGTCTCACTCTGAGGAAACTCTGGTGGAGGGGTCACAGCAGCTAATGTCCTCTGATTTTAAATAAAAACTCTGATGATGCTGCAAGGTGGACTGTCACACAACTGAAATATAATTTACAGGTTCAGATAAATTAATTTAGTGATAGTGACTATTATGAAGAAGCTAATTGATGAGTGTGATTTCAGTTATTTCTTAAACTGGACCGGTGTCTGAAAGAGTTAACAGTGAGCTTTTTGGGAAATAAATGATGTGGGTGGTGGGGTTCTGCTGGGGGTATTTGGACTCTAATCATCATCCCCATCTTGTCTTTTTTATCTTCCTCCCTTATCCGTATTCTCCATAATTTTCTCTACTTCTTCCGTTCCTCCATTCTATTTTCATCTGTAATTTATTTGTTTCCCTTCTCTCCCTCTTTTTTTTCTCCTTCTTTCCCCTTTAACTTTTTGATAATTTAAACAATGACGATATTCTTGTAATTCCTATAGAACTCTTTATGTAGATTTTGATTTTAAAAAACATAAATAAATCAACATGTACTAAATTATTACATATGATGTCAGCTTATCACAGTACCAGTTGAGGTTGATGTGTGGAGGAGGTGAGGCCGGTGTGGCTGCGGGCTGTGGGTGGCGCACAACTTGAGTCTGACGGCTCCTCTTCAGTCAGACAGTCGGTTTGGAGGAGAGCGGACAGAGCGGAGCGGCGCACCGGGACCCGGGGGATTTGTAGTATACATCGGCCACACGGCAGCAAAACCACAACAGACCGAAGAGCAGGCAGGCAGGCAGGCAGGCAGGCAGGAGCGGAGCAGCATGGAGCTGTGAGGGCTGCGGGCCGACCGGGACCTGCTCCCCTAAAATCACTGCTTGATTTGTTTATTTATCTGCGAGCTTTTTCCCCCCAAACATGGAGACTACAGGCTGCTGGCTGCTACTGGCTGCACACTTCATCCTCATCTGCCAACAAGGTAAGACATGCTATATATCATGTTTGTCCTCGCATGACATAGAAACTCTTAAATCTTCTCATATGTTTAGATCTTATCAAGACCGTGTGGTTTTGAACTTGACGATGAGTGCACAGCAGCTTCAGGTGAGCTGGGAAGCGAGCGAAACAAACCAAAGAAGTATCCATGTGGTCTGCGTACTTGTGTTTTTGTTAGAATTAGAAATATTTTTCTCTTATTTCCAGTATTGAACCTGCAGTGCGTAACGCGTTGTGCGTCTTTGGAAGGAGAGGAGTCCAAAACGCAAATCGTTATTTCTTTTTTAAAAAATACTCGTGTTTTCTGATGATTATGAGCGTCACTGCTCCTCTCAGGGGGTTGTGGGATCGCAGATTAAAACGTTTGAGAGGCGCAGGGCGTCACATATCAGCTCCAAACCGAAGCTGTCAAGCATGAAAAGAGAAGTTTGGATACGGTAGGCTGACTGGCTTATTAAGGTTGTCAGAGGCTCCATATCTGGCAGCAACAACAACAGTAATCTTATAATGCTTCTCAGAAACAGATATTATCACTGTCAACTACAAGCTAATATATATGTTTTGTTTCTCATCCTGAAGCATTTTACAGAACTTTAAGAGTCCAACACAACTCTTCTCTGCAGGAACACTAAATAGGAAGTAAAGCTAATGTGACTGTAAACGCAAGTGTCTGATCAGGAAGAGGCCTGTGGTGATGCTGAAAGCCTTGGCATTGTCAATTTCAGTGTTTTTGGAGACTTGTCTGTTTTGAGGTAAAGTTAAATCAGCTTGTTTCAGGTTTAAGTGGCGTATGTTTGGACAGTGGTTCAAGCTGTCTGTTTGCAAAAATGAAGGGATGCAGGTTTAAAAAAAAAAAACATAGTGACAAAAGATCAGCACCCAGCCAGGAGTTTTAAGGTCTGACGTGTCAGAAGTGATCCTGACTTCTATCCTCTCAAGTCTGATTTAAATTATTTTTTACAACACAAATTGTTTGATCCAAGAATAATTTATTTAAAGTCTGAATATAAGGCAGCATTTAATGTCACTCACTCAGATGCTCAGTGAATATCAAAAATCATTTGGATTTAGGTTCAATAACCAGCTCAATGGATAAACGTATACTAGATTGGCAGGAAAAGCCACAAGGTGTCCTGAAATGAAAAGTTACTGAAATCTTAAAGGTATTTTCAGAACAGTGACAGAACGTTTCTGAAACATGTTTCCCAAAAGCCAAATAAAGCACAAAATGGTCCTGTGGGGTTTCTACCAGTTCAAATTGAACTGAGATGGCTGACACTGCTGCAGATTTCCCTTTAGTCGAGTCTGCAAGTCTGTAAATACCTGTTAAGATACATTTTTAAAGGCCTCTGCAGCTTATTTGCCTTCAGTCTTCTCTTGTTACGCTAACACACTTCTCAATTACCGGACCAAAGAGCAGATATGATGGCTTGTAAACCCTGATACAGGACAACAGGCCTTGAAAGCAGCTACAATTTAATGTTTTTAATAACAAAATCACATGACAATATTAAAATAATGTGACGGTGTGAAATAAGTGACTCATAGTGAGAATTATCAGCTGAATCTCTAGCTCCACTCTGCTTTACAAAGCTGTATAGTGAGTTTCAGCTCGTTTTTTTTATCTGTCCAGCTGCAGCTGGTTACTGTTCTGGTTCACTCTCAGCGCTCTCATGGCGTCGTTTTCAGAGAAGAATCTGTAAGCAGCAAACAGCAGACAGTTTGAGACAAGCTGGTGAACATAGTGGAGCATTTAGCAGCTAATGACCCACATATTTCCCTCAGCAGCTGGTGGAGACCAAACACAGAGCTAAAAGAGAGTGAATGTTGGACTTCTATTCATCCGGTGACACAAACACAACGCCAAATAAATGATCATGTTGCCCTGTAACTGCTGGACGTGTGAAGAAAAACAACAGTTTTTTACCAAGTTCGACACATCAACTTAAAATGGTGATGAAATTACAACGTTGTGTTCGCTACTTATGAACAAGCTGCTTCCAAGTGGCCAGAAAATGGCAGGTTTAACTGAGGAAGAGGTGAACTAATGAGCCAATGAGCTACTTGTAAACAAATTGGCTCCTAATTTACTTTATCAATTATTGGCGTCAGTGGATGTTGGCACCTGAATGTGTAACAGGGGCTGACATGTTTGTGGAGTTGTCCATTACATTGACTAGAACAAATAAAATTATAAAAAGTTTAGACTAATGATGACTATGACTTTTGGGCGACAATAGTTCTTGGTGCTTTCGGAACATCTTACCTGAATGAGTCTCATTATGTGGTCTGTTTAAATGTTTTTCTGGAGCTTTTAGTCATGCCACATGGTACTCATTAGCCGATGGAGTTTGTCCAGTTGTGATGGATTGTAGATATTGAAATTTTACATTTTTTCTAAGCACCTTACAGGCTACCTGTGCATGCTGCCTTAAAGGTTGATGTTCAGAGTTCATTCTAGAGGTTGGAAATAGCAGAGAAACAATCTCACCATAATTTAGTGGCTGGTCTGTCGGTGATTTGCAGATGGATTTGATTTAGTAACATCATTGTTTTGTTTTCTCTACACTGTATAACAATTACACAGGTACGCTGTGTCCCGTGTCAGCTCTTTGTTAAAGCTACATTATTCTGCAATGAGGGAAATATTCAATTCAATTCACCCAATTTCCGGTCACACGGCAAGTGTTTGTAATAATGGACCCACCGGTGTGTTCTGTAGGGTTGAAGAGGTTTAACAAGTCAGTGGAGATGAATCAGGATTTGTCACCATAAGCCTGAGGACTGGAAGGGTTTTCCAGCTCCTTATCCTCTGGTTTGTCCCCCCAGCCGTACGGTACAGTGCCAGAGAGGACACTGATCTGCTTGGTTGAATCCTTTCGGGGGGTGAGACGTGAAACAAAGATTAGGGGGAGAAGCTGGTCGGAGCCAGTTTTAGCATGAAGAGATGTGAAACCTTTTGTGCCCGGGCCAGTGAGCCTGGGTCTGTGCTGGATGGTTCTGTACCTGCAGAAAGCCTCCGGGCTCCCTCACGCCTCCTCCCTTTTCATGTGGGCTGTTTTTTTTAAAAATGAAGCTTTGATGAAATGTAGGGGCACAAAGGAGATGCCTGCTCCTGCGGAAAAGACGCATGAGGAGAAAACTCAGCACCATCTGTCCTCCCCAAAAGATTTTTTTGTGAATGGGCAGTGCCAGCCGTGCCCTGCGCTCCGCCCGGGCTCATGGAGTCTCCGGCCCTCTTGTTGTCTAACAGGGAGTCTGCTGACAGATGGCCGTCACAGTCAGGCAGTCTGTCAGTCAAAGTCGTGCAAGGGGCGGCTGTGGATGTGATGCCCACCACCACAGACACCAAACATGCCACACCCAGAGCAGAGCTAAACGTGACTGATGGTGTTTGTCTTTTTATAAAAAGATAGATTTAAATTCTCTCAAGTCTGTGTCAAAAGTAGCTATTGGTCGCTGTAATTGTTTCTCCTTGTCACAAAGACATTTCTCCTTAATGAGATTCCATCATCCACAGTCCTTGTTCTGTGTAAAAATGACATCTAAAGTCAAACCAAAGCCAATATCAGTTAGACAAATTAAATGAGAATCTTACAAGGTTACTATGTTTTTGCTGCGAATTTCACTGTTTTTGTTTCCCCATTCAGCTCCAGTGGTAACATAGAGAGTGAAAACTAACCATAACCATAACCAGTTCCCCTGCTGCCTTCTAAAAATGGGAGTTAACCAAACGTGGGTTGAATAATAATAAGTTCAAAGCCATCTTATAAGTTTTGAAAATATAAAACTCAAGCTTCGTCAGTGCACTATGACATCTCTGTTGGGTGTGGTTACAGGTGCAACAAAGCAGACCTCTGATGATGCCCGACAGTGATGCTGGCTGTGGTCAGCAGTAAAGAAAATGTTTCACAATACCTGGAGCAAGACAAGCAAACATGTCACTGGAGTAAAGTCCTTGCATTAATCCAGAAACAAAATATTTGTGCTTTGATATTTGTGGTAACACTGATCCTGTTAAACTTAAGTTTGAGAATTACATACTGTATAAAAAAAACTCATGAAAGACTGTAGTCACCTCACATGATCTCTTCTCTTTTAGTTTTTCCTCTCCTCTACATTCATGTCTTTATTTCCTCTCTCTCTCTCTCTCTCTCTCTCTCTCTCTCTCTCTCTCTCTCTCTCTCTCTCTCTCTCTCTCTCTCTCTCTCTCTCTCTCTCTCTCTCTCTCTCCTTTTCTTTCCTTTCTTTTTTCCCCTCCTTCTCAGTCCAAAGCAGCTTCGGCTGGGTAGACGTCCCCCTGCTGCCCCACTGGTAGTCTGGAGAGAAAAAAAAAGAAGCAGATTTCCAGTCGTGGCAGCGGGTATTTGATGACCAGATTAGTGGGAATTAGGCTCAACGGCATTCACTCAGGCATACACAGGGGCCACTGGTTTGAATCCTCCCGAGTCGCCCCTCTTTTTCTTTCCGCTGGCCCTCAGTATGAATGGAGGCCGGGGTTACGTGGGGAAACAACCAGCCAGGTCCTCGGCGGAGGTCAGCTGAGGAGGCCTGTCCGTCCTGCGCCACCTCCTCTGGCCCGGCCCGGTGAATTATGCTGTCAGAGGGGAGATTTGTTTTGTAACAGTAGGAAAGGGAGCAACTACAGAAAGAAGGGAGGTGTAAGGGGGTAGATTGAGGGGGCTGGGGAGGGAGTGCAGAGCAACAGAGAAAAGGAGAGGGTGAGTTTCAGTAAGGGGAGCATTTAAGCGTGACGCATGATGGCACTGCGATTTGTCCCAGTGGCGGCGGCGGTGAGAAGGAGAGGACGCTGTCACACTGTGAAGCTGGAGCAGAAGTGTGGGAGCGCAGTATGTTAGGATGGGAGGGTACACACACACTCACATTCTTCCTCCAACACCTCGAGGTTGGAGGCCTCACAGAGCGATGGAGTGCAGGTTAAGCAGCACTCCTGCCTTCATTAGTCTTCGTTAATGCCCCCAGCCTCGTTAAACCCCCCCCCCCCCCCCCCCCCCCCCCCCCCCCCCCCCCCCCCC